>NW_027316167.1:28114448-28456948 GCF_026437365.1 Eucyclogobius newberryi | reverse complement strand
GTAAATATTTTTAGTTTTTTTTACTTACATAGGCCTACAATACATTATGTTTTAAAAAAAAAACTAAATAAACAATACTTTTAATCATTTTGTTTCCTATTGAAATACTTTTGTGCAAATAAAGAGTCACTTCCTTTTAGTTAGTCAATTGTATTATGCATTTTAGTTTGTTCAATTGGATTACGCATTTTAGACAATTGTATTATGCATTTTAGTCAATTGTATTATGCATTTAGTTTGTCAATTTTATTATGCATTTTATTTATGCATTTTAGTTTGTTCACTTGTATTATGCAGACAAACAGAAGATTTATTACATTTTCTGCACAGCTTTCACCTTCATAACCTAGGCTTGCATTTTGGATTTGCTTAGTAAATGCATAGTAAAATTGAACAAACTAACATGTAAACACATCTCCGGTGCCCGTACACACACACCGGGTCACCGGGTGCACATAGCAGACCGCGTGTGTCATGGAGAACGCAGTACAGTATGTGGCATATGCAGTACTGTATGTGGCATTTGCCTACAGTATGTGGAGCGTCCTATAACGTGCCTGTGGACAAACCCCGCTGCTCGTCCACAATCCACTTTTATTGTCGCTCCGGTCAAACGTGACACGGATGCGCGACGCGGCTTTCGGAACGTGTATTTTTTTTCCATTTTTTAAAAATATATATATTTTTAATTTTTTTCTGCCACGGATGACAAAAGAAACTGCGATTCCCGTCGGTCTTTGCGGTATTATATCATGGCGCCTGTCTGCCGGACAAAAGGCGAATGTGTCTGACGGAGGATTGAAACCCAATTAGAAACGGAGGAGACATTTTGGGGGAAACTAAACCGTGTCCGTCTGGCGCGGCGCCCCGGCGGAGAGAGCACGTATGAGCCGATAAACCACCTCTGCGGGGCCCCTTTATCGACTGGGATATTCAGGTAAGCGTTTGGCCGAGCGGGACCCCCGGCTACGGCGACGCCGGAGCGCGACGTACGGTTGGTTTCCCCGGTTTTGTGCGCGAGCCCAAAAAAAGAAAGCGCTCCAGACGTGGGCAGAGCTCCGCCGCCGTAGTTCGCGGTCTCGTGCACGGATTTCCTCCCGTGTGTCGTGGGGAGATGCGTCCGCGATCCCGGTGCTCCAAACTTTTCGTTACGTTAGTGTCGGTGCATGGCGTTTTCCCGTTGTTTAAAGTGTGACATACGTGACATGTAGCATTTAGCTTTGGAGCGGGGGGGAAACGCCGCTGCGCCGTTTGCAAACTCCACATAAAGACTATTGTGCGCCGTAACAACACCGCGCGGTCACTTCACAACTCCCTCCGCGGTTGTACTTTTGTAAAAAATGTATTATTCATACGCGTGGATCGTGCAAAACTCGTGGTTTCAGATGTGAACTTTTTTTTTTTTTTACTGAAGCTCTTCGACTTTCCAGCGCCACGTCCGAACTGGTCCCGGGCTCTGCAGACGTCCTGAAGTCTGGAATACACGCGCAGCACGTGGGGGGGATAAGTGTGTTGGGAAGTTAAGTCTGCGAGGGTCAGAGGTCAAGTTCAGAGCAGCAGGAGCGGCGGACTCTCAAGGTGTTTATGGTGTCACCTAGCAACGCCCCTTTTTAAGGCTTAAAGAGGAGATGTTTTATGGCCAGTCCACGTTTATGTGCTGTTTAACCTCGATATAACAGTGTCTCCTTATGGTGGTGGTTGTTGTTGGAATTGTTTATGTGCAGTCCCGTCACATACCCCCTATCCCCGCCCACTTTTCCCATACGACTTGTCATTATTCAAAAATGTTAACGCTCTGGGTCATACCTGTAGAGTTACAATGTGTTATTTCCCCAATGATTTAAAAAAAAAACACACACATTTAAAAGGTTTAAAAGTGCCAGTTGCTACGCTGAAGCGTCACTGTGAAGAGGCTGGGCTTGTCAGATGTACAGTTTTGAACAGGAAGTGTCCTGTTTCTGTTCTGTATTGAGTCATTTTAATCATTTGCAGGTTACAATGAACACAGGGTTAAAATAAGGACCTCTATGCATGTTATAGTTAATGGTAATATACTGTAATAATGAAAAAACGACATGAATAACTATGTGTCTTCTTTAAATGTGAATTAGTAGCTGTAGGACTCGGTGTAGTATATCTGACATTATGGACTGTTTGTGTAGCCTACATCCTCTTTAACCCTAAACCATTCCAACGCTTATCCAAACAGTTTATTCTATAGTTGGAACAAGATGTGTCGCTCATGTTCCATAAAGTTGCAGTGTAGTTTGGACCAGTAAGTTTAAGACACACATGTGTGTGGCTCCACTGCTCTGTATAATTGCTAATAAACTGGATATGAATCCACAGTCGCCGCATATGCATAAAGCAGGATATCTTGGTCTGCTCCGTGTAAAGACATTAAAGTGTTCCAAAAAGAAAACGTGTACAGTTAAAATGATGGTGCACGCCCTTATTTGGTGGGATGATATTGATCTTATGTATCTGCATGAGTCATCCTCTGCAGCACAGACACAAAGTATGGAGTTCAGCTGCCGGAGATGTAAATTTTTCTTGGCATTTTTCCCAAGATGCACACATACACACATACACACTCCTCCATTTTGCCGCCTGCTTCATAAGTGTTGACTTTAGCTTTGCAGTGTGCACATTTATTGCTCTGCCAGCCTGCTTTTTTCTTTGGCTTCACAGAAGACACATGTGATGTGATGTGATGGATTATTACATTACCGGTATATGCTTTTTAGAACATTCTTTAGAGGGATAAATATGCATCACAAGATGGTTATTAAAATGCCATCTGGATAAAAATGGAAAAACCCAAAGCTCTAAAAAAAGCATATAAGTATGCTGCGCACGCACACAGATAATAACTCTATTTGGGTCGCCGACATTTCTATTGTAATGAAAGCTCTTTCTGCAGATGAAGACATACAGGACATTGTTGTAAATCTGTTGCCGCACTTTAAAAGAAGGTTCGCTATTTCTACAGAAATCTGTTCGTCTGCTAGAATAAATGCTGCATTTTTGAGGTTTTGTTTCAATGCATTCCTCAGTATTACATTAGTTGTACTCCCTCTTGTTCTTCAATGTTGTATTTAATGGTTTGAATATGAGATGTACCAATAAGTATTGTGTACAAAAAAGGGCTCTAGCTGAGCGATATTAACAAAATATATCTCAAAATGTTTTGAATCTTCCTGAGGACGATAGACGATGTATCCCATCAGAAAATAGCTTTTTAATCTGATCTACTTGCAGTTTGTAGTATTTTTACAATAGCAGAGAAAATTTACTCTCAAAACAAGAGATTATATTAGCCTACTGCTAATATAACTGCCTTTAGTTGCTATGAACGACACATAACCCATGTGTCTTTATTCAGACCTTATTTGACCACCACTGGACTGTTATGCATTTATACTAATTCATTTAGCAATATATTGTTTGATTGAAAGTGTCTATATTTACTGCTTCGTAGCGGTGGGCGATACTGACAAAGATTAATATCTCAAGATTATTTTGGATTATCTCAATAACTTGGTTCAGACAATATTTTAACAGTTCATCAACAATATGGAAAAATGTGTCCGTAAAAGTTCAAGTCTGAATGGAACATGAAATGAACAGATAAGTGCAGAAATATGTCTTTATATCCTTGTTTGGAATATTACACTGGATGTTTCTGTTCGCTTAATATTTAGATCAGATCTTTTTGAAGTAATTTTGTAATAGTTTTATAGGCTCAATATTCAAAATTCTCTCAAACAACAGTTGAGATATGATCAGTTTTTCAATATCTCCCACTGCTCTGTCTGAGAATATTTTGGCGTCTGTGTGTATAGTCTAGAGAACGATCATTTGATTACTAAATGGGCGGAAATCATTTTAATTATTAATTTGCTCTCAATCCAATTAGTTTCTTTCCCAATTTATGACTCTTATTTCCCCCCGTACGCAGTAATGTAATGTGGGCGTGTGCGTTGCAGGATGTTCCAGCACTGTGAGGAGCCTCGGTTCACCATCGAGCAGATCGACCTGCTCCAGAGGCTGCGGCGGACGGGCATCACCCACGTGGAGGTGCTGCACGCCCTGGACACGCTGGAGCACCTGGACCGGCAGCACGGGCACGTCAAACTGCCCCACAAATCCCCGTACCTGCCGCCTCCGTCTTCCCTGTCCTCGTCCAACCCGGCCGCGTCCTCCTGCTCCATGTCCACCGCCACCCAGACCCGCTTCTCCAACAGCCGGACCCTGCTGTCCCCCAGCAACGCCTTCGACAGCGTCTCACCCCCGCTGCCGATGCCCGTGGCCTCGCCCGTCGCCATGGCAGCGCACAACGGCCTGATGGCCAATGGGAAGCTTTCCCCGCCGCGCTTTCCTCTCGGTGTGGTTAACGCGGGCGCGGTGCCTCCTGTCTACGGGTTTGAAGTGAACGAAGACGAGATGGATATTGAGGACAAAGTGGAGGATCTCATGAGGTCAGAGCAGGCGGTCAGAAGAGTGCACGCTGTGTTCCCGTTTGCTTTTACTGGAGTGTTCCATCGTGCGGACAAGATTATTCAGTTAATTGATAATCGCGATTAGTCGGGTCACAATATAAACGTGAGAGCCGAAAAAAAATCATCACGACAACTTTAGAAGCAAATTTAACTGTTTAAATGATTTTAAAGTAATACAAATAAACCTAATTGTAAAGTACTTTTGTTTTGTTAATAAACACAAAATTGAGAAATAGTGACGTGTTGGACAATTGGAATGAAAAAAAATGAAAGCTAATGTCGTCATTAGGTCGTGTTTACAGTCATTTTGTATAATCGTTAAACCGTGATGTGTTTCTCACAATCATTTTTATATTTAAATTTGACATTATGACATTCATGTTCAATAAAGTCAGGGATTAGTCCAGGTCTAGGCCACTGGTTCAGATTGTCTTGGTTTGAGTTGTTGCTCATGTGAAATGTTTGAGAACCACTGGTCAAAATAACAACATTTTCTCTTAGTTTTGCTGAAACATTGTCAAAAAGTAGCTTCCTTTGTCCTTATAGTTGTAGCTTTTGTGTGAAAATAAGCATGTAAAGCATTAAATGACCTTTCCTAATACAGTGTAATGTAAGTGGAACTGTGCCTTTGTAGGAGCCCGAGGCTGAATCCTTCTCTGGATCTAAATATGATTATGGCTTACACATACACAGTGTTTTCTCATTTGTATTCTGTAGCCAGACGGCTGCAATCAAAGTAGTATTGATTTGAGAGTGTGTGAAGATGAAATCATACCAGATATAGAGCAGCCTCTGATGCCTGAACGCATTCATCTAATGCTGTTCAGCGACATGTAAAACGCTCTGTCATTTCTCATACATATGCGGATGTCTGATTGAAAGTATATTTATGTCTGTCCCTTTGTCCAGAAGGGACAGTGCTGTGATCAAAGATGAGATTAAGTCGTTCTTGGCCAGCAGGCGGATCTCCCAGGCTGTGGTCGCCCAGGTAACCGGTGAGTATGGACAGTGTGTATTATGACAAAGCCCATAACATTGTAAAAAAAACACCACGATGATCCTCGTCTTCACCTTTGCTCAGGGATCAGTCAGAGCCGGATCTCCCACTGGCTTCTGCAGCAGGGATCTGACCTGAGTGAGCAGAAGAAGAGAGCCTTCTTCCGCTGGTACCAGCTGGAAAAGACCAACCCGGGTAACATTAACACAACCTTTATGTGTCCCATGCACAATCTCAGTGGGAGGAGAGAAACTTTGGAAAAAGCTATAAATAAAACTTATAAACCTATGAAGAAATCAAGAGATATAAAAATAGACTTAACCCAGACTATGCAAATCGAGCAAAATACAGCTACAGCACAATTATGTACAACAAGTGTCTTTGTGGCAGTGTTCAGTGCAATATGGACAGAATAAATAACATGGAAAGTGACTTCAGTGTATTATATTATGTACAATGACATTTAAACATAAAGTTATGATGATGACACGTATAAATCCTCAGGTAAATAATTCAAAACGTATACTAGAAATAACCAGTTATTAGTTTGTTATCATTGTTTGAATTGCAGCATTTTACAATTGAATGAATAGTGTGAATTAGTGAATGTAGTTAAATTAAGCTGGTTGTGTTCACATGTTCTTAAATCGTTTAATTTCTGTTTTTCATGGGAAGGACATAAATATTTCCTTGGACGACATGAGGCGATTGTGGGTCGTACACTGACATGTTAGTTGTTGTGGTGTTTGGATTGCAGGCGCCACCTTGGCCATGCGGGCGGCGCCGTTGGCCTTGGACGACGTGATGGACTGGCACCAAGCTCCGCCCCCATTCGTCCCCACACCCGGGGGCTTTCGACTGCGCAGGGGCAGCCGCTTCACCTGGAGGAAGGAGTGTCTGGCCGTCATGGAGAGGTGAGCAGAGAGGACGACAAAGATCAGCACGTGCACTTCCATTAACGCTCGTTTACGCGTTCCAGTTACTTCGGCGATAACCAATATCCCGACGAGGCCAAGAGGGAGGAGATCGCCAGCGCGTGTAATTCCGTTATTCAGAGACCAGGTTTGTGTCCGTGCTCAAAATAAATATAAATAGTCCTCTTAAGAAAGTGCAATAACGTGTGTGTGTTACAGGGAAAAAGCTGTCAGATTTGGAGCGGGTCACGTCGTTAAAGGTGTACAACTGGTTTGCCAATCGTCGCAAAGACTTGAAGAGGCGCGCCAACATTGGTAACGTCCGCTACAGTTTGCGCTCGAGTAAACGGCGCGTTCTAGACTCATTTGTGAAGTCGATGCACTATGGTTAACTGTGTGTGTTTTGAAGAAGCATCCATCTTGGAGAGTCACGGCATCGACGTTCAGAGTCCAGGCGGTCAATCGAACAGTGACGAGGTGGATGGCAATGACTTCCCTGACCAGGTAGAAGTAAAAACATTTATTACTATATAAACACCTGCATGGTTCTTTGTTGCTGTGTCTGATTACGACTGTGTTGCTGCAGGTTTGTGAAGTCCCGCTGTTTGACAAAAGAGCTTCAGTTCGCCCGTTTCTGTGCGGCCGAGCAGACCTGTCCTCTCCAACACAGGTACTGCTTCAGTGCCACTGTGACACATCTGCATGTCTTGAACTTCTGCCCTCCTCTAGGTCCCCACGCTGCTCCCAAGCTGGTTCTCTGCGCTGGGCCGAGGGGGTTTGGCCGTGCACCGGAGCTCTCTGATTGGCCGCACTCTGCTCTCAGGGCTTGCCTCTCACTCTGAAGGGGGCAGGTTGTCTGGGGTGTCCTGGTCCCCCCCGTCCCCGTCTCTCCAGGATGAAGCCACCATTCACACTGTGTTAGCAGGTCAGGAGCCGGTCAACCTGGAGAAGGCCAACGATGAGCAAGCGTCTGTTGCGCTGGCCAATCAGAACAGCCGAGAGGATGACGTCAAACCAGAAGGTTTGGAGGACGACTGAACGGGTTGGTGCAGATCATGTGCTATTATGCAAGCAGATTTTATAGGAATGTATCAAGTGACGAAATGACCAAAAGTGGTGTAAACTATAACCCTGAAATACCTCCCAACCCTACCTCCAACCGCCAACCTGCTCTGCTTCTATAGATATCACCTCCTTATCCTCTGTCATAAATAAGTACAAGGCTAATTGTGCTCCCTTAACAGACTTAACCAGGACAGGATGCGTGTGCGTCAACAGACCAAGACAACACTGTAATTTTTATGTTCAGGGTCTTTCACTGCTACCACAACACAACTAAACCGCCTCAAACATTCATTTGTTATGTGTAGACAATGGCTTTTAAGATTGTGTTGCACATTTCTTCATAGTCTAATATATTTCAGACTTCAAGTTCAGCGAAATAAGCTTAGTTTTCCTACAGACAGAAACACCCGAACATGTTGGTATTGTGACTGTCTCTCCTCTCTGCTCCCATAATATAAGCTTATAAACTAATAACCATTTATTCATAATACTGAGCTGTCAAAGGTAGCTGAACTGTAGGCAGACTTGTATAACTGTTAACTCTGGTGTTTAGGCAAAGCTGCTGACCAGTGCTATGGTCAGTGAGCTGCTAAACTCCATCACATGATCACTTATATCCACATCCAAATGCAGTACTTGATTTGTGAGGGTATACGCTTGTCAAAGTATAAAGATGTTTGCTTTAAGTGACATCTCAGTGGCTTATTGCTGAAATGCAATGATCCATCAGCCAAAGTATTAATGAGATTTGTTTTTGTATTCATTATCTTGAGTGAAAGAATATGTAATAGATCTAGTCAAAGACACATCAAATGTGTCACTATGCTTTTATTTGTGTTCCAAACACATTTTTATTATTTGAATATTTTATAAAGACACTATTGCATTGACTGCTGTGCTGACAGCATGTGCGCTGACCAGAAGTGACTGGTTTTCCTTGGACAATGTTCAAATGCAGCCGTTGTGGAAGTCCTGCCATTTTTCATGTTCATTCCACATAGTTTTCCCTTCCACACAGTATACATTTGTCTGGTTGAGAACTATTATGGATGAGGTAGTTTAATAGTTTAAATGTATAATGAAGAGTTTAAAAGCAGATGTTTTAAAACCATTATCAGCCAGTTTGTGCCAAATTAGAATTAAAGATAATCAGGACAAACAATAGTGTTTTAGCTCACCATGAAGTCAGCTGCATTACTTCCAGACCAGATTAGTCAAGTCCTTCGCTTGTTTTTAGTGAGAGAATCACATATTAAATATCACTACTATAATCACTTTCTGACAAGTCAGAAACAGTCTTAGTGAGCTGATATAAATGTACAATGTTGTTCTGCACATAAGATGTACTGTACGTCTTTAAGTTGAAGTGCCTTCATATTTGTCATCAGACAGTTTTGCATAAACAAGGACTTCTGCAATAGTTGTGTACACTTTGGACCTTGTTTCCAAGCCATTTTGGCTTTTAAAAATACTTTATCTCTTGGGTGCTTCATGCTAAGCTACTAGTCAAAACAAATACCTCACCTTTCCTCCGCTGTAAGCCACGTCAGGTTCTTCTGCAGCTGTTCAAATGTGAACCCACACTCAACTCCATGCCCTGAGGGGAAATTCATATTTAGGACCAACCAATAAGAAAAGGGACAACCCACTAATAGTAGAATTACAAGTCATATTTTGTCCCGCTCCTGATTTTAAATGCAATAGCATAAGTGTGATGTGCGGCAGCTGAGCTGCTCTGAGTGTTACTGCTTTAAGTTCTCATGTCTGAGGCACTGCTGCAGTTTACTTTTATATTCACTCGATTTCAAATGTGTTAAAATGCTCACTAATTGTACTCTGCCTAGCAGAAGCCTTCAGAAGGGAGTCCGATAGTGAGATTAAGACTTAAAGTCATGTTTTAAACCCAATGTTTGTAAGCTAAATTAAGGTTAAGGTTAGAATATGTGGCTAAAAGTATCAACTGCTTCTTCCTCCTTCCTCCACACCTCTGAAAGCTTCCATTGTACTTACCTACATGTCGTGTTAGTGCACTTTGTTTGCAGCCCCAGAGTGTTATGTTCTAATGCAGTTGTACCTTCTGCCTCCTCATGCATTTGCTCCTCCTCCTCCTCCTCCTCACATAATGCTCCTCCGTCTAACTCTGGAAACCGAATCTTCTTCATATCACATGACTGTGTCGTGGAGGGCACAGGTGTGTCGGGCACGGCTGTGTTGGGCACAGATGCCCCACAGGTGCCTGGGGAAGGCAGGAGGTTCCATAGAGTCATGCATCAGGAGGTCTTGCTCCACTGTAGAGCATCAGGCTCAGAGTTTGCTTTAGGAGCAAAGTGTCTGGCTCACTTATCAGAACATGTAAATAATCTGTTTGGTCAGGAGTTATCTAAACTGTAGATACATCAGTGCTTCTCCAAGGTTTCCATTTGTTTTGGGCAATAAACTTTTCAACAAGACTTCAAACCCGAGCAGGATGTTTTCTCGTTTTCTTACTTGATTAAAATAATTGTTTTGACGTTCAAGATTTAGTGCCTTTTTTGGACAGTAGACTGTTCAGTAATCAGTATGTGGACTTTCTACATGTGCTTTTTGTTACTTTTCATCCGTTTGATAAACTTATTTTTAAGGTGCATTTTTATTGATGATTCTATATACAAGGGAATAAAACTGATCTGACCTGAACATCGGACTCTTAGCCTTCTTTTTATTGATGCATATTCAAGTTGTCATACAAATACAGAAAAAACATTTTTATTTCCTTTTTGGATTATGGTTCAGATGGTTAAAAAGAAAAGTTATAAATGTGTCATTATACATGTCTTTGGATTGCAGCTCTGAGTTACATACAAGTCGATTAAGCCAAACTTGTGCTCAGATGTTCTCATGTCCTGATAAACACAAGGAATTACCAAATAGACTTCTTAAGAGGGAGATTACTACATTTAACCGGTTTAACATTTTAAGTTTAAATGGTGAGGAAAAACAAAAACGCAGAAGATATTTTCCCGAGCAGAAAAGGACGAGGTAGAATGAGAAGACTCACTACGGCAGGAGCTTCATAATCCTGAATCTGCCATAAGTGCTGAAAGACCACAATAAAGTCAAATGAACTCGTTTGGCGAAGGGGGAAAGATAGAATGATGCTTAGCTGTCGCGAGGCTTAAGAAAGTTATTAAAAACATGTTCGAGACGACAAGAGCACTTAAAAATAAGGAAAACCGGCTCTTAAAAGTTCAATTACGTTGTGTTTGAAAATGGGCATCATGAGGACATTTTATTTTCATAACTTAAGACGCTTGTATGGTGCTGCAAACTTTTCAAAACATCGATTGCACATAACGTATACATTTTACAGAAAATATGTAAAACTTTTCACTTGAAAAAGCGTATTGCTTCAACATCAACATTTCACTGTACATTACATTAACAGGCGTCACCTTGGACTAAATAAGAACACTGAACTGAATCTTTTTTTTTCTTCAATCACAAAGTATTTATGGTTCTTGTACGACAGTTCCACATCTATATTTTTAATTCTTTTTGGAGAATTGTGCAAATGTGTTGAAGCACTGATATGAGAAGTGGAAGATACATGTCGTGTATTTGAGGCACGAAACGGAAACGGCCGCGAAGGAAAAGTCCACCAGCTTAAGACGCCGTGTCGGCTTCACGATCCGTCTCGACAGAATTTAAAAAAAACAGACACACTCCAACACATTAAAATATTGCTCCCTTCATTCATGACTTCAACAATTATGAATCACAAAACAATGATATTTCCACAGCCACGAGAAAACTTCAATCCTGTTTCCATGAATTTGACTTCCACAACTCACAGTATCCGCTTTCTCCTATAAAAATAATCCTCTCCCAGAAATGATTCCATCCTTTGCTTCTTCAAGGCTCACGTGACAAAGCCCCTTCTCAATTTACTGCTTCATGAAAAGAGAGCGCTGCCAACTTTAGCTTGAAGGCAAAAGTATCTGGATAAAATAGAGAAACTTCCAATCTGGTACACAGGAATACATTTGACTATGATTTATGATCATCCCAAAATGAGCTACGTATTTTACATTTGAGTTTACAATAGCAGCGATTTCCTCAAATCATTTGTGCAACATTGATTAAATTAGCAATTTTCATGCAATAAAAGCATTTACAAATAAATAAAAACTGTCCTCTACATCAGAGGACATGTTGATAAAGGAATGCAAACTATGCATTAATCATAAGTAGACTACATATCGTGTGCTTATGTGCATCATACGTGATATCTTTGCGTGTTCATTTAACAGGTCTTTGTTGCATCTGTGCATTGCTTTCAAAGCGATGGCTAAATTTGCTCTTGTCTTGCTCTGGCTTGTTCTGGCGAATGTTTCAGAATCCAAATGTTTCCTATCAATCCATTGAGCCAAGGTCAAAATAAAACTCAAGTCCCTCTGGAATGTGACATTCAATAAAAACCTCATTTAAAAACATCCCTGTCTGCCAAGGCTGCACCTTGTTCTTTCTCCACAGATATGCACTCATTAATATTAGTTTGCTTTTCCCAGATGTGTCAAGATTAACACTCATAAAAATGACTAATGCATAGAGCAAATAACTGAATGCTGCCTTCAATGTGAATTCCCCATCAGAAAGTACCACTCCGCTCCCCCTTTCCTCACATACTTCTTCCCCTCCACACTTAGACCTTCCCAGAGACCTCAACATGGCGCCACCTGGTGTCCAGAGGCCAAATGCACCAAACAAGAACTAGTGATTTGGATCTTCCCCATTCTTCTTACTATGACTGGTTCAATTACACTTCCTTTCCCACAGTTCAATGCAGAGTTAACTTTCATAGTGGCTTTATCCAATGGCGATGACTGCTGAATGACTTGCATATTGTACAACATTTACAGTCCAAACCTTCAAACCTCCCGTGTCTCTCCTTTCCTCTGCTGTCCCTGAGATCACCTTACACTTTGCACAAGTCATCTTCAAACACAGCGCAAAACAAGACCTTAAATAAACAACACAAACGCAAACTATACAATGGTAAAGGCACGTTCTGGGAGAGTCCTGGAGGAAGAAGACGACCACACCTCACAGCTCAGCTATGTGGAATAATGAATTATGGGATGTTGAGCTAGGCAGGTAGGTTCCTGCTCCTAAAGAGGACTAACAAATGCAACAAATGCAAACATGTCGCTGAGCCTAGCGTTAATAGCACTCCAGGAACACGCCGAGAATTACTTTTTACATTCATAGACACATAATACAAAGGGTCATGGCCAGAGTGGGACCTTAAAAAGAAGATTAGACAGACAAACGACAGCCTTGAATATGCCCACTTGTCTAACCATTAAAAAAGACGTTCAACTTTCCCCCACACCAGCTCTCCAGTCAAAAAACACGGCACAAAACACAGCAACATGTTTGCATCTTCGTTTCAAGTCCATTAAACGCAGTCTTCCCATTGACTGCCATCGACGATCGACACCTCCAAAGTTTAAAATAAATATATTCTGCTTCAGTCCAAAACTTCCTTTTGCTCAGTCGTGTTTGCTGTCTTTCTCACAAAGACGTTTATTTTTATCCATTGGTTGTGAATGGATGTCGCCTCCAGCTGGCAGAAAACTGTTGCATAGAAAAGTGAAGAAGGCTTTTGGGACACTAGACTCTCCCAGAATCCTCCTCGAGTCTGTCTCAGCTGGTCCACGACTTGCGGTTCTCCCCCCGGCGGCCGACTAGGGCGTCTCCTCTGAGCACAGGGACGTGGGGGGCGGGGCCAAAGTCTTCTGAGGGTTTACTGGCCCTGCTTCGACTGGACACTCGGTCTGGACGAACCAGAACGCCATAACCAGGTTTACAGTGGAAGTAGCGATGGCCTCCCACTGAACCGTCATTCTTACCTGTTGAGAAAGAAGGGGGCAAACTAAGACACGGCCCACGACTCGATTTACACAACTTATTCACTGCAGATGCCTCAACATATAGCTTTATTTACTTTTGGGCCGGACCAATAGAAATGAACCAGACCTTTGCAGATACAGGCGGTTAAATACCTGACACCTAGCATTGAAACTGAATGTAAAATAATTTGGGACATAAATCTCCTTCAATGGAAGCAATAGCTGGATACCTTTGGAATGAACTTGTACGAAAAAATGCTGTCACAAAGAAATGGATGATAAGAAATGAACTCAAATACCAAGGGGAATTTATAAAGATTGGACCACCTGCTCTGACTTTGAGGACGGACATATTTGCTATAGACGGCGTGAATAATTGGAGCAGTAAATGTGCTGCATTGTCTAGATGTTGCTTTTTTTGTCGCTTTCATTTCTCTCTGTGCCGTGTTTTCAGTTTTGTGCAGAAAAAAACAGGAAATATATCAAAATGGATGAGGCGAGAGTTGTCCACAAACCTTATTATTAGAATATTCTTTGGGGAAATTGCAACAATACCCGCCTGATTTGTTAAATTACTTTCATAAACAGAAGGAGTGATAGTTGATAGTATAAAAAAGCTATTGCCTACTGGATGTGGATAAAAAAGGTTGATAATATGTAGTCCAACATTTCCAAGCCATTTTGGTGCGGGGTCTAGTTATTACAGATTAATGGCACATATACGGCATTTTCTGGACTATAAATTGCACCTTTTTTCATAGTTTTGGCCGGGGTGCAACTTATACTTATATTTATACACTTATAAGTCGTTCCAGAGTATAAGTATAAGTGATATTATTTGTTATTTTCACATTTGCAACCGCATTTCATACTCCAGTGCAACTTAATTTTTTTTAATTATGCATTTTTTGGCTGGTGCGACTTATACTCCGGTGCGACTTATAGTCCGGAAAATACGGTACCGGTATTTTTTAACATAATATAACAACACGGCCCGAACTTAACAACATTTTGACCGCGACATGTCAAAACGCTGCAACACGAATCAGACAAGTAAAGCTCGACTTATCGACAATTCATCCACTTACCTACGGGCGTGTCCAGCTCCACCCCCACCCAAACTCCTTCAGCGAACTGAGTGAGTCCCACGAAGTGCACAGTGCCCGCCTTATTGCTTCCTACTGTAACATAAGCGCCCTCTGTCAGCCAATCGGGGAGCACATCGTCATGGTTGCGCTCGTCATCGTCTACACAAATCTCCAGCCTCTCCAAAGTTTCGGACGCGGCAAGCCGCTTTAGCCGGGCGGAGTCGCCGCTTTCTGTGGTCCCGTTCTTGTGATTGGCTGAGCTATGGGGAGTGGGCGGGGCAACAACGGCCATATTGGATCCGCACTGGGGAGGAGAGTTCATAACATCGCTCTGGTCAGTGTTTTGCTGTTGGGAAGCGGCAGGTAATGGAGTCTCGGCAGCCACGAGGGAAGAAGACGAGGAGGAAGGGTGGAGGACGTCGGAGAGGGTAACCGTGGAAACGCTACTAGAGAAATAGCCGCTGGAGGACTGGCTCAGGGGGCTCAGGGGAGTGGTGTCATGCGGGTCATGCACAGGAAGAGGAGGGACATCCGGGAAGTCGGCCCGCCTGTCTTTGGAGGACGCCTGGAGAATATTGGTCTACGGTTGGACCAGCAGGAGGCGCAGGAACATGGCAGACAGAGCGCATGCAGACAGACAAAACCAAAATGAGCAACAGAAAATGAGACAATTGCTAGACAACTGCTAGATTACAGTATATTTGACATATTGCATTGTATCACTGCGACTGAAACATTGAGAAAATGTGCAGAATCTAAAGAAAACAAACTAAATCAGTTCTCACCACGTCCACCTTGACTTCTCGCTCCTCGGGCCCGGCGGACGTGACGATACGCGGCATGTGCTGCGGGAAAATAACACCAAGGTCAAGAATCTGAAACTTAAGTGCACAACGTAACAAAACGGATGGATTGCTTGTCCTATTTTTGGTTTTGATATTGTGGCTCTTTATGGAAATTGTATACATCTTTGCCAACATATTATTTCGGAACAAACATTAATGGCCAACTAACAGTAAAAGCATAATAAGCGCTTAATACTAATTACGTCTAGTCAGTATTTTGTCATAGGAGTATTCAGCCATTAACCAGTCTCTTCCATTAAAGTAGAATTCATTAGCATTAGATACTTTGTACATACCGTATTATCCGCTCTATAAGGCGCACTTAAAAGCCTTTAATTTGCTCAAAAAACTACCTAAATAATCCAGTGCGCCTTATATATGGATTAATTCTGGTTGTGTTTACTGACCTCGAAGTGATTGTGTAGTACACGTTTTGTTTCGCTTAATGCGCCTTATAGTCCGGTGCGCCTTATATATGAAAAATATCAAAAATAGACTATTCATTGACAGTGCACCTTATAGTGTGGAAAATACGGTACACTATAATCTTAAAAAGCATGAATAAGGGTTTTATAAATACTAACTGCTGAATAATCGCTGAATAACCGCTAACTAGCATAGCATTTACCTTGTACTTAGCGACTAATACTTGGCCCCTGAACTAAATTGTTACCAGATATTTCTGTGTAACGAGACCTGCAAGACGATATACTCTGTCCAAAAATAATAGTTGAACAAAAATGAGAAAGACGAGATGTGGAGTTGCGGTTAGAGCCGCGGCGGTGCCGACCTGCTGGTTGTGTGGAGACGGCCTCAGCTCCTTTTTCTCGTCTCGCGCTGGAAACAGAGACTTGAGCAGTTTGGGCATCTGAGGAACCAACGCCTTCACTGAAAGATAAGAGGCAGCAAGTCCTGAACGACCTGGAGGGGGAAAGGGGGAAGAGGAGGCGAGGGGCGCAGAATAAAAGGAGAAATGGAGAAGGGGAAACAAAAAAAAAGAAAGAAAGAGAGAGGTGGTGTGGGAGGAAGAGGAGGCATGAAAGATTAAGAGAGTTGAAAGCCAAATTCCCAACACAGTGACAGGCTGACAGAGGCTGACAAGCAAAACGCAGATGACTGAATCAATAGCACTACTGCAAACCAAAGCGATAAAATCACACGTATATGTGTTCATTTTGTTCATTAACCGAACAAAATCAATAAAAAAGATGTCACACAGATTGATTACAAAATTGCATTACAATTACAACGGAGATGAGGACAGAACAAAAATAATGATTATGTTCAAGGGGAGGGGGATGAAAAAGATGAACGGAGCGGTCCAAAAAGAGAAAGATGAGACGTGCAACAGCGGCGCGGCTTTGAGCAAAGGATACAGGCCAGAGATGGAGTATAATGGAGACAATGACACGCGAGATGGTGGAATGAAGTGCAGTATTTAAGAGGCGTCTGTCAAAAGCAGGACTGAAGAGAGGGCTTGCAGTGAATGGAGAAGAAGCTGTGGAGAAACCAGGAAAAGGAAAAGAAACGAGAGGATGGTATAGAAGGAGCGTCACCTTGCTCTTGTTCCTGGGTTTGTGGAGAAGGTGCAGAAAGAGTAGTAGAGGATTGGGAGGGCGATGGAGAGTAGGTGGAGGGTGAGGAGGCTGGACGCGGGAGAGTGCGCTGGACAGGCATGAAGATGTCCTGTTGACTTTCCCATCGAACCTGCCAAATAAAAGATATAAATGTTTGATGAGAAGATGCTTTACGATTCCTAAATGCTCAAACATTTCTACAGTTTGCACAAAATTAAAAAGTGATTGTTTAGATGTACTGCTTTGGACTGATGCCATTTAATGTTAACTTAATAATGAACAAAACCTCACCTTGTCGTCCAGTAGACAGCTTGTGGACAGGTCTTGCCTACTTCCAGACAGCTAAACACAATAATAGGAGAGCAATTACCAATGGTACGGTATATCAAATGACAGATGATCACATCTATGGTAAAGTGCTTTACTCTGTTCACAGAGGGCGAGCTTAAACTGCGTCTACTGCTCTTTCCTCTTGAGGTCAGTTGCTCCTTCACTGCCACTTCCTGGAAACAAAACACATGTCTAAGAAAAAAAAAAGTCAAATATATTTTTTAAACATTTAAGTATTTTTTTCCAAACCTGTCTGAGTCTGTCCAAAGTGAGGATGTTCTCTAAACTGAGCACACTCCGGAGATATTTCTCTATGGCAGCTTCTTCTTCACCTGACTGGCTGTTGTGGGCATTAGCAGCGAGCCGGGCTAGCATTTCCCGGTCCTCTGTACCCGGGGCGTCCTGATAAAAGAAGAAAGAAATTGGAACTTGTTGACACGGAGCCACAGTTGAAAATGTATGCTTTTGTCTCCTCTGCAGTGAGACCAGACATATCTGCTCTATGTCAATTTTGAGGCGAGGAACGAGAGCTCTGGTCTCCTCTTGTCTTCTCTGCACAGGAGAGTCCCATCCCTCGTTAAACTCACTACAACCTACTCAAATCACAGCCTTGCTTCTCCTAACACAGCATCGTGTTAGGAGACCTAACCCCCAAGAGGTTTTTTAAAGCCTTTTTAAGAACAGTGACACGCAGTGTTCAGTGTGTGTTGAGGCCTTAACACTGCAGGACTGTTATCCTCTGAAGCCTTACCCCGGGTATGTTGGAAACCACCTCAAATGTGACCCCACAGCCGGGGATGGTGCTGCGAGTGGACATTCTTTTGAGGAAGTTGTGGGCAAAGCCCTGGCGTCCAGGGGTGACATTGACACAGATCCTCTTCCTGAGCACGAGCTGCATATCTGCTGGGTGACTGAGTTGAACCACTACACGAATTGTAAGGTAGACCCTCTGCTCAGGCCACGCCCCTCCACGGCTGAGCTGGGGACACTCGTGCACAGTTGAGTCCCAGGATGCCTCTGCTTTCACCTGAACAGTTCATAAACAGAAGGCATAATGAGGGAACTTTTCAGGATATAGAAAACTTAAATATAGAAGTCTCGTACCTCTCCATCATGGTGTTTCACAATCTGAAGGTCAAAGAAATCATCTTCATCCTCTCCACTCAGAGTGGCATCCCAGCCACCGGCTTCAGGGACCTCAAACTGATCCTGAGAGCTCAGATCATCAGCTGAAAGAGAGAAAGAGGATGTAATTATCTCTTTTTCTGCAATCATTCTGACTGAACAAATCACAACTATGACTTGACTTTGAAATCAATATTGCATGTACATGGAACAAAAACTTACGCCTGAGATTCAGGAAGACAACAGGGATGTGCGTTTCCATGCCGGGAAGAGGAACCCTAAGAAACAGAACAAATGTGAATCAATTCCTCCCGTTTATCCATCGGTGTACATGGTGAAAATGAGATACCATTCAGCGGGTGCTCCAGGAATTCCACTACCAGCAGAGGGCACCATCACTGCATTTCTTTCTTCAGTCAGAGTCAAGCGCCACTCCAGCAGCTGAGCCTCTCTTTCCATGTCATCTTCTGTCTTTTCTGTGTAAAAAGAACATCCTTTTTCAACATTCCAAAATGAGTTGAGCTTAATTGAGAGGACACCAACGCAATAATATGCATTAAGTTGATTTTTTACTGTATTTTACAAAAAGGTTTTACCTGCTTTGCTAACCAGACTCTGCAGATGTTGGTCAAGATATTCTTGCCTCTTTGTAAGAGCAGCTAACCACTGTTGCCTCAATCGTTCAAGATCTCTTTCCTACACAAAAAGCAAGAAGTTATAAATGCTACTAACAATATTTCAGATTCACGAGGAGCTGGCGTACCTGATAGCTGTCCATCTCATCTACCTCTTGGTTGGTTGTAGTAGATCTGATCTCCACACAGCCTATTGACACAGCGAGAACGATCTCTGCGATCAAAGGCATGGTGCCCGAGTCCTGAACTGAACGCACATCTACTTGGATTCTTCTAGACTGACCCTAAAAACCAGAATAAAGAACAATGTTTTGTATGTGAATTTGAGCTTAAAATGGATATTAATAAAGGATATCAACCTGACGAAGCTGAAAGATCCCCCCTGTTCGGATGTCTCTGGCAGGAATGACCTCCACAGGAACAAAGTCTCCATTTTCATTTATCTCCAGGATCTGAATCCACACCTCCAAGCGACGAGTTACTTCACTCCATCTAGACACCAAGCGTACATTTTACACGATGAAACCGTTTCGACAATACCGCGGCGCTTCCTATTGCCCTCTCACTGCAGTACCTGTCTCGTAGAGTGCGTGTTTTGGCCTGGATGATGCTTAGGTCCCACAGAGCTGGGTTTCTGCCTGCGTCTGCCTGTCTGTGCCCATAAACTTCAATGGCGACGGCACCCTCGGTCAGATATTCAATAAAATCTTCCGAGACAGACACCGCGTGCTCCTGTAGCAAAAGGAAATATTGAATTACAAGTTTAAACTGACAAAAAAAAAACTAAAATTAAAACATTAAAGATATGTTCTTTTCTACATTAACAGATGTAAATAAGACTGTTACTATTGTTATTATTTTCTACTTTTTAGTAAGAGTATAAGAGTGTTTTAGTGTTTTTAAAAAAAAAGTTTATTAGTTATCTGTTCTTTATTGTTTACTTCTGTACCTACTATGTGTTGCAACATTGGAATTTCCCAATTGCGGGACAAATAAAGGCTTATCTCATCTTAATATGGCTTCACCTTGCAGCTGTCAAACACCACCATGCAGTGAGGATCCTTGCTGCTTGGTGAGGAGGAGGAGGATGTGTCAACTTCAGGGGCGACGATGTAGGGCTCGGGCTGGTCCCAGAATGAATACTGACAGAAGACAAAGTTGGACAGGTACTGAGGAAGCCCTGTGGCCAGAAGGATCTTGATCTGTAACACAAAAAAAACACATTAAATATCATTATTATCATCATCAGTATATTAAAAACAATCTCTTGAAAAACCAAACTGTGGTTAAAACAAACAGACAAAAACAACATAAACGTACCATACAGACTAATTTACGGTCCTGGATTTCAACGGCTTCGTTATCTTGGCTGTTGTCGGGGTCGTCCCCTCCAGCTACACTGTCTTCTAGACCACCTCCCACCCGTACCACCTCCACGTGCAGACGTCCCGCCACCTTAAAAACATCCAGAAAAAGACACGTCAAGTCAGCGCCGTGAGCTTGAATACACGTCGAATATTGAAAAAGTGTGCACCTCTCCTCTCTGATTGATAATGGGCACCGCGTACTGGAGTTTAACGTCGTAGAAAAGACAGGATAGAAACACATTGGCGACTCCGATGAGGCTGTGGTTTTCTTGCTCGTCGAAAAATGGGTCAGCTCTGCGAAAATAAGTCTGCATGCCCTGTGCAAAGATGGAAAAGCATTGCAGATATACCATTTTAGAACATCGAGTGAAAGTAACAGAAATAATATCATCGTCATTCAGACTTACAGGGTTGTCTTGGTCCTGTTGCTGATACTCTTGCCACTCCTGATACAGCTCCCTCATATCAACAAGACGATTCTCCATTTTTTCCAAACTCCAGATTTGCTTACCGCGAGCCCTACGTCGAACCTGAATCGCTGGTTCACTGAGCACGGCATCTCTCTGTGGGGGGGGGGGGGGGGGGGGATGAGAGTTTTGAGGCGTTTCTTATGAACACAAACTGCCTGGAAAGGACAAGTTTAAACACCTTGCGGTTCGCGTTGAGGTTGTCGGCCGGAATCTGCAAAGTCACCCTGTACTCTGTGTGTCTTTCTAGTTCGTCGGAAATGAAACAAGCCTCTTGCACTAAAAGGTTTGCTCTCACAATTTGCTCCCTTAATCTTCGCAGACTCCTCACCAACACTGCCTCCCTGCAAAAGGGAAAATGGTATTAGTTTCAGATCTGACGTTCTTATCAATACTTCCCGTCAGAACATCGACGCTCACCTGTCTTCGCTCCACTGCCTGAGTCTGCTTTGGGCGCTGGTGGAGTGGCTCATCCCGCCCATGCTGAGCCTCTCCATACTGCGGTACTGGGACGGCTGGCCCTGCTGACTGGGTGCTGGTGTTATGGACAGTCGGTCAGGGTTGAGTTTTCGCCTGAGCTGCTGAAGCTCCTGCTCGTACATCTGCCTCTGTCGCTCCAGAGCCGAGCGTTTCTCCTCTTCATGCTGCCTCTCCAAAGACTGGAGCACCGCCTGCATCGGGTCTGATGGGACAAAAACACCCTCTCAAAAAACACTTCACTTCCAGTTTGCGGACTCTGCATATTCCCTTACCATTGCTGCCCAAGGCCTTCATCATGACTTCAGTCTGGGCAAACTCGTAGGAGAAGCTGACCTCGCTGGACACTTCGCTGGCCGTATCGCCATCCGGATCCAGTTGGTCACTGCTGCTGCTATTCTTCATCACGTCGCCCTCACCTTCATCATCATCAGCTGATCGGGTTCGCCGCTTAGGCAGGTTGATTCTGCGCACAAAAATTACGTCAAATTAATACCATTTTCCTCCAAATGAATGCACAATTTAAAAAAAAAGGTATAAATTAGAAAGTTACCTAAAGAAGTGGTTGTTTCCCCAAAGGATCCGGTCCCCGTGATGAAGCTGTAGAGCACTGGACACTGGAGAGCCATTAACACATGTCCTGCAGCAGAAACACACAGAAACGCATTACTCCAATTACTCTTAACAATTCTTGTCACAGCGGTACCGAGCTTTTTCAAATTCCTCGCTGTAGTCACTCACCTAGCATTGCGATAAGGTGTTAGCATGAAAGCAGCTTCTGAAGTGAAGTCAATAACACAGTGCTCCGCTTGGATCCCCATTCCACACAGCTGGATGTCCTGGGAGTCTGCTGATCCCACCTTTGTGTGGTCCTGCGGTGAAAAACAGTGCTCAAACGTTAGCATGGATATAAAGACAATATTTCAGCCTCAAATGAAAGGAGCAGTTTACCTTTAGATAATATACAAGAAGTTCATTGAGAGCTGGGTCTGCGTTCAGATTGACAAGAAAACTCTTGTCATCTCCAACTTTGATTCCTGAAGACTGGAGAGAAATGCCCAGAGACTCCAACTGCTTCTGTCGCTCCTACAAGTACCAACGGTGACAAAGAGTGACGTGTAATACATAGTAAGAAACATAAATCATGCTTTAGTCTGCAGCTTTGTTATACCTGTGCTATCTCTTCAGTTTTTCGTAGCTTCTCCTCCCAGGTTACAGTCATTTCTTGGATCAACTTCTCAGACTCCTCCAGGCGATCTTTCAACTCGGGAGCTTTCAGGGACTGGTAAAAAAATAACATTTAGAGATCGTGAGCATAGGAGATGAGCAATAAAATGCCCTCTTTGGCAAGAATTCCATCCAAATCGAACCTCGGCCTGCGTCAGTTGAACTCGTAGTTTCTCCACTTCTTCTCGGAGCTCCCTGATGATGCGAGCATTGGGGTCTTCGTTAACGACCGCGTGGTTCACAATGCTTTTCGCCCGGTCAGCGTATCTCAAAGTGGACAGGGTTTCTTCATAATTGTCTGCTGCTGGACTGATTGTTGCAACCATTGCTGTGCGACTGTTCCCCCCAAGACAGTCCTAATAAAGACAAGCAAACAATCCATCCGTTAGTTTTGGGGGTCTTTCCGTTTCCCAAATAACAATGTGTATGTACCTTTAAGAGCCATGTCAAAACAGAGTCTCTGTAGGGGACAAACTTATTCTTGTTCTTGGCAGATCCCTGTTCAGCCAGAGCAGATATCACTAGACCTAAAGTAGTCAACGACCTGAAAGCAAAGGAAAAACAACAAGGTCAATTTTAGATACACATTTATTTTTATTGTATTGAGAGGCCCATTTTTGGTGTCAAATCAGCCGTAACAAGACGTCTAAGATAAGATAATCCTTTATTGTCCACACATGGGGAAATTTCTTTGTTGCAACACAGTAGATACAGGGGAAAGGACAGATAACGTATAGGGAAAAACACTCTTAATAGAAGAACTCTTATAAACAAAACAAAAAACTCTTATTAACAAAACTCCACTCATATCTTAATAGGGAATGGAGGAAAAAAAGATAAATGAATAAGATAACATAAAAAGATAAAGATAAAAATAAAATACTAATAATAAAATAAAATAAAGTAAAGTAAAAATAGCTAGCATAAGACTAAATAATACTAATATTAATGGTAAGTAAGTAAACAAAAACAAAACACTCTTATTTACATCAGTTGTATGCACATGAATGACATTAATTCAAGCGTAGAATATATATCAAGTATATTCAAGTGAGTGAATACTGAAGCGACTGTGGCAGAACATTTACAAAACATACATGTACTCACTTGTTTATGTTGCTTCCCTCTTTGAGCCTTTCACCTGCTGCACCGGTTTTGGCAGCCCTTTCACTCCCAGCCAGGTCGACCAAACTCAGCCGACTCACTTTCTCTCCACTTGTCTGAGTTACAAAAGATCATACTTGTTTTAATTCTGTGCCCTGTACATGGAGGTTACGGCACTGGCAATGCAGGTTCAGATGCGATTGCCACGCCTTATTTTAAACCACGCATACCTTATCTTTCAATCAAGTCAAGGTAAACGTTATTTCTAAAGCATATTTTTAAAAACAATCGCAGTTGACCAAAGTGCTGACCAGGGGCTCTTAGTTCATAGTTCCCGTTTGATGAGTGAACTTCTCACACAATGAGCAGGTTGAAAATGCAGGCTACTGTTTGTAAGCGATAGATATAGAGACCGCAGCGTTCCGGTCACCTCCGAATGTCAAATGACTAACTAAAATGTAAACAATCAAAGATGACTCAGACGTTTACTCAACGCACAAAATACCAGGATTTGAAAGGGCAGGATCTCAAAAGCCTTCAGCCTGGAGCGACCCGATAACATCTACCACAAACCACAAACCAAATAAATAAAGTAATTGCTATGAATAGCCACAAAGGGACAAAAGCAGTCAAGGCTCAATGGTTTTTAAAATACTGTGAAGCGAAACAATCATTTCTTACTACCTACATTACCGAAATTTATGAGGCAAATTTGAATGAAGGGAGAGGAAACTTTTGAATGGCACCCTCATAATGCTAAATGTTGTACACTACATCACAACATTATACCACCTTTATATTGAAACCTGCAGCAGACGTGAGGCCAGTGATCAACTGATAACTGATAGAGCCAAATGATTTTGATGAAGACTTGGATTGACTATTAGATCTGGGCGTGTCCTGAAAAAGGAGAGGGCCGTATCATCTGACTAACTGACAGTCAGGCCTATAAATTATTAACAGGATTTGCTGGTGGAAGTTTCTCTTGAAATAAGAGCATGGAGCAGAGGAAACTATGTAGGGCAGAAAGGAAAAGAACTCGTCATTGATCTAGATAGAAAGTCTGACCAGCTGATTTCTTTTACTGTTTTACTATTCACATTCTGAAGACAATGCTACAACTGTACGTGATATTGTATCACCATCATGTCCATTTTTACATCACAGTTGCATTGTTTTAGATGCTTACCACTTTTTGACTACATGATGCTAAACACATATTTACAGATCAGTAAATTCATATGAATCATAGTCATATGAATAATGCATTTGTTACACTACGTCTTACCTCAGACTGTAGGTCTATGAGCGTGTGCGTCAAGATGATGTTGAAAACAGCATGTGATCGACTGCTCTCCTCGTTCATGTTAGTAGCCGCAACAGTCCGAGATTTGTTCCCTTCTGACATTAGAGACTCAATGTCCTGTCAAGAAATTAGAGGACAAGACAAAAGATCTGTCATTTCCACAACGGTATTGTCTTTTGACAAAACATTGACAAGACATTTAAGTGGGTCTCAAAAGCTTATATTATTTACCTTGTAATTGGCCACAGCAAGTCGAGAGAGCCCATCAACATAGGGTCCTAGTACTTTATGCTCTCTGACCTTTAGTGTTTGTCGGCCCCTGCAAGAAAATGAAAGTATGGATGAGTAACATGTTTATGCATCATGCTCTTCAATTGTGGTCAAACAACTTTGGTGCAAAGATATGTGCGACTGAAATCTATAACTGTGTTTTTGCTTTTTTCCCCCCATTTGTGAACTTCATCATTCCTTGAGTTAAGTCGTTTCCATATGGAAGTCAGATGGTGCTTTGTACCATGGGTCGCTTTCCAGAGGCCAGAGGCCATGTAGTGAGAGAAGGTCAAAGGTCGTGCAGTCTGGCAGCAAACTCTAGGTTTGGAGCAGATTTACTGCTGACCTGCAGGACGGGACCTGACGTTCATCAGGGACAGAAGGCCATCTTCTTATTTACTGACCACAGCTGCTGGTGCCCAGAGTGCCACACCAATCAATGACTTTCCCCTAAAGAATTGATATGATCATACCCTTTGGGGTCAAGCAGATCTCGGACCTTCTCATTGTAGATCTCCATGTAAGACACCTCAACAGTAAAACTCTCCTGCTCACGCTGTTCCTTTTGTGTTCGCTCAAACAGAGCACTGCATAAGCGGGGACTCAGACCCGGCTGGTCCACTGACCCCATCATGGTGTACGATTTTCCTGAACCTATAAAAGAACAGAACATAAGAGATCACTGGACCACGAGGAAGGTCAATTACAGATTCAATACAGAAGAGTAAATATGTCAAAGATGCTGAACTTTTGAATTGTTCACTGTACTTTTTATCAGTACTATGTGTACTTAATATAAAATATGACCTATTTTTGAAATGCAGTGATGCACACTCAGAGGAATGCCACTGTAATACAATAGTGACAGGCAGATTAATGATGCTGCTGTAAAAACTGCACTGCAAAACCATCTTGCTGGACCCTTTGTTCCTTTATGAAGTACAGTATAGATGCAATGGCCTGATTATTTACCTGTTTGTCCATAAGCAAAGATACAGGCATTATAGCCCATGAAGGCATTGTTGAGAAGGCTTTCCCCAAGGCACTGGAAGACCACCTCCTGACCTGTAATCAAATGTACAAAACATGACTTTATGCTGCCATCCACGTTCCAACCTAAAGTCTCGCATAAGTGACAGACTGACCAGCAAATCTCTCTGTGTCCGACTCATCCATGGACCAGAAGCAGTAATCGTACGCAAACACCTAACGCAAAAACACAACAGCAGTATAAAGAAGCTACACCACAGTACAGTGAACACCTGATTTATTTTCAAATGCATCAACATATACTTATCATCACATTCACTGTAAATTAGTTATTACTCATAGCAAAGGATTAGGTCAGTGTTCAATTCGTAGTTGGTACCTTGGACTGGCTCCTGATGATGATGGGGAGATCAAGGTCCACAGAAACATGCAAACAGATAGAAAGAACACATAAGGCCGGAGTTATGAGCAGCAGTCCTCAATGCATCGTCCACAGGTTAAAAATAAACTTTGATAATTTCCCGTCACCAGTGCTAAAGGGGCAAATAGCAGGGGACAGACTGTTGCCCTTTGGCGTCCTTTGTATTCACTCGTCAGGATCCTTTGTGTGACTTTGGTTTGCGTTTATACTTGTTTACACGTGTCAGGTCGACGCAATGTAAAGAAACCAGTCGGGCCCAAAGGAACGACAAGAACAAGTGACACTGTAAATGTGCAAAAGCCTGTATGGCGGTGGTGGCGGGAGGCGGGGGCTGGTGGACGCGTGTGGCACTGTGTGGGGGGGATCGGATGGTGGCATGGAGGGTTACTGGGTCAGCCGTGCTTGGAAATAAACACCACCGCGAGGGAGCAACGCGGCGTCCACGAATAGAAAACAATGACATTTACCGAGAGGAGGAACGCTGCTGATAACATGGTGACTTAATGAGAAGCTATGCTCACAGATAAGTGCGAGTCAGCTCACGCAAAACGCACTGTGTTTTAAAGTGATCGACCTTTTCTTGGTGGATTTGTTTTGAGTAATTGAAACAAGGGCAAAGTAGAAATGACTATACCGTCGTCCACGTTGTGCGAATACCAAAATACATGACAAAATGGCCTATATATTGAGTAATTCTGTATGTTTACGGTACTTGTAATGTGATTCTGGTCACAAAGACGGGAATCTATTGGTACAAGAACACGTCACTGCTTGTTATTTTAGGCAAAAAAGGGTAAATGTTTGAAAAAAATCTTGTAGTGTAAAAAAAGAAAAGAAACCCAGGCAGACGTCAACAGCAGCATTCCAACACCTGTTTCTTTTTAGAAATGCACATTCCTTTACAACCAAGAGTGCAGCAGTTGCACATTTTTTTCACGATCCAATTATTATAATCCAACCACGTTTCACGGTTGTCAGTTTTTATTTCAATACTTTTTTTAAACACAAAACTAGCGCTGCAAAGATTCATTGACAAGTGCAATCATCATATTCGTTATCTGGACAATACAGACTTTAAAACGCATACGCAAAAGCCCTTATTACAACAAAGACAGCAGCATTATTAAATTAAACTGACAAAAGAGAATAAACTGTCTGATTTTCATTGATAATACACTTTATTCATAAATATTCTCTATCTTTATTTGGTAGCGAACGTATTTAAAGAGTCACAATGTACGATAAAAATAATTTAGTTTGTTGTAGCACTACTCAAAACGTAGGTCATGGTCAAAAACGTATACATTTTTATATTTTTAATGCGAGGTCTATTCCAATGTTCATGGTTTCGTTGCCGTCCTTCACATTTCCCGAGGCTTCCTGCATTTCCAGGGGTGAAATCATCTTGGCCTGACGTCTGCAGTGATGACAGCTGTCAAGAGTGACTTCAAAAGCTGCTGGCAACAAGGGTCACTCAAGTCTGTGTGCAAACATCCATTAGAGCAGCTCCGGCCCGTCTGACCAATGACGGGGCGGTCAGCAGAGCGCCGGAGCGGCCCTCCTCCCTCTGCTCACATCATCGTCGTTTAAAAAAATAACTTAATGCATGGCTGCTTCCCCCACACTCTCCGGCTCCTCTACTGTTCATGCTCAGGCATTCTTTCCCCCCCCCGCCCGACTCTGAGACTGTACCATCCACGGCTGTGTGGGGGCCGATGAGCGCAGCACGGAGAGGAAAAAGACACATTAAAGACACGTTTCTGTATTTTAATCACTCACGTTTTTCTATTTGATAAACTACAGCATCAGCATACGGGCCAAGTTTATATTATTTGATTTGGGTTTTAGCCATTTGAAAGCTCTAATGAGCCCTAACTAGCCCTAATTAGCCCTTAGTTTAACTCGAGACATCGTTCAAGGTTTGTAGATCAACTAAAAAAAAAAAAACATACAGTGGATATAAAAGCACAAAATTGACAGATGTGTTTTAAGCCCAACTCTATACAAAATGACGTACTTCAACAAGGTTTGACATTCAAGCTGGAGGGATGGTTTTCCCGCTTTTGCCTCGGGCTTAACGATTTTGACAAAATATCTAACTGCACTTTTTCTGACAAGCATTTACGATTCAATGTATGTTTTGGTAGAAGGATTCTGTTCAAAGTTCACACACAAAGAATCACCATCAATTTCCGAACAGAGGCCTAAACTACAGGAGTAACACTTTTTAAAATGTAATACAAGCTCATTTGTTCATTAAATAAGTTTGGTCCTTGTGATTTGCCAATTGTGGCTAATCAAACTGTGCTTTCGTGTTGATTGCGATAAACCTTGCAGCGCCGCTATTGCCTCAGTCATTGAAACAGAGGAAGCCCCGGTGTCCTGGGCCCAGAACAATAACGTCCAAGGGCTAAGTGCAGTCTCATGTGGCCAAGTCGGACATCATTCCAGCATATACGGGCCGACACAGCCCCTTTTGTGGATCGCCTTGGAAACTGAGCTGCTCGTGTTTGCCTCACTGACATCTGACAGGAGACAGATTGTTGTCAGATTGTGTCAACATTGGATTTACCAGTCCAATGCAAACAGCCTTTGGTCACCAGGCAAGCTCCGTATAGAGTCTGACCACTGTCTATGGGCAAGTTCACCATTCAAGTGTAAGGCTTTCCTTTACCATCACTTTAATATCCGTGCACACACAAAAATCATGGCTGCTGGAGAAACTGAAATAACTGTTGTAGTAATGCTGCCAACAATTACACAAAGGCTACATAAAAAACAACAATTACTAAAGAGGAAGTAAACATTTTCAGCAGATAAAAGCTCCAGAGTTTTGTTGTGTTTCTACAGTACTTAACGGTCGTCATACGGTCATCTTTCCCGAGCACCTCCTCGAAGAACGTCACACACTAAAATTATCCACCAACGCCACCATTCCTGTGAGTCACGGACGGAGGAAACTCAAGGAAATAAAAAAGCCAAGCCCGATCTGTGGGCTCCGTGACTGCAGGAAAAAGTGACTCGGACAGAGCAGAGCCTTAAACGTTACGGACGACAAACAGCGTGTACGAGACGAGATCGCGGCAATGGAACCGATTCGAAACGCTCAGCGGCCTCAGAAACATTTCCCAGGGTTCAATTAGACCAGCAGCACTTAATGGCCCCCTTTCGACCATTTACAGCGGATCTATACATCCGTCAATACAGGCCAGAGAGTGGAGCGGAGCTATGACATGTTAATGCTTTAATGGGGCCGGCGAGCCAAACAAAAGGCAGGGGCTAAACCGCTGTGTTAATAGATTCTCTGTCGTCCTGCTGCTGGATGTAGCCTCTTCAAACGCCGTGCAAATATGTAGAATGCGGTGGTGCACGTTTAAACACTCAGGAAGACGAGTAAAGGGCCTGTTGATTTGCATCCTCCAGTTCCAAACAAAAGGGTTTCCTGATAGCTTGGTTAGATAAGCAAATAACATGCACCTGCAGGATCACAGCGTCACTTCCTCTGAGAAGCCTTTTCATCGTTAACAAATTTAGAAATAAAGTTATTGGAATTGTAATTTTATCTTTGAAGGATATTAAATGTACACAAATTGTCACGGCCCATCTCAAACTCATTTCTTTAGATTTCTGTGTGGATTGTCCTGATGGAAAATAGAAAGTTTGACAGTAAGAGGAATGACATTTGTAAACAATTATTTTGCCAATTGCTAGTTCATGCTAGCCAGTACAGAGTAACATTCAAAGATACTGAAATGAATTACTTGTAGATGTTATTTACACAAGTGTGACAAGCAAAACATTGTGATTTATGCATTAAACATTTGGAATGACGTGACACGAATGACCCCCCTACACAGTTTCCCCGAACATCTCAAAAGTAAAGTAGTGAAGAAAAAGGAAAAGTATCTTTTCTTGCTAAACTGGTTCTGGTTGAATAATTGGTCTACTCCGAATAGATAACAGAAGAGCGAATGAGTCTTCTGAATGTAGGAACAGGTATAAAATAATCACTATTATAACAAAAACAATGCACCGTATTTTCCGGACTATAAGTCGCACCAGCCAAAAAATGCATAATAGAGAAGAAGAAAAAAAAGAAAAAGAGTATGAAATGCGGTCGCAAGTGTGAAAATAACAAATAATATCACATATCAGTCGCTCCGGAGAATAAGTATATGAGTATAAGTATATAAGTATAAGGCCAAAAGTATGAAAAAACTTATAGTCCGGAAAATGCGGTATTCTTCTGTTCAAGTCCCAACAAGTAACATATGGGCAGTCTAGAGAAACAAACAAATATGGTGGCACGATGTCAACAAACTAGGAGAAGCCATGCGCGCGCCGTCTGTTAAGTTTGTGCTTTTGTTCCGAGGAGATGGAGAAACTATAGCTCCGCCATAAAAGTCAACGCGCCAAGTTTATGACCGACAGATGCTGGAGGAGTACGCACGCCTCTTCCCCCTTTTCCCCGCCGCGGTCTCCCAACTCCAGAGCAGGGGGCTTCGCGGTCACCGGCGGCGACCCCGGGCTCACCTCCCCCTGTGTTGACATGGAAACGGAAGAGAAAAAAAAGGGAGGAGGAGGAAGCCGTGGCGGTGGGAAGTTATGACCCGGCGAGACGCGAGGGAAGAAGACGTTTTATGATCGATTGTGCGCGTCGCTCTCCCGCCGCTGGAAACCACAACACACGCCGTTTCTCAAAGCCCCCACGTCGGTGTTATTTACTGCGTCTGACCGGGCAGTCGGCGGCCAGCTCGCGCAGCCACAAGGGAATCTTTCTTCCGATTGCAGCTGGTTTGCTCAAAAGATGGCCGCGCGGAGCCGGACCAGGGCATCCTCTAGTTTTTAATGGAGTCAAAATAAAAAGCGATAAAAAAAAAAACGGTCCTTTAACGTGTCGGTTTCTTGTTTATTGAGGGTCTTTCAACTTGTCCAGATAAAGGCTCATGGTTTTGTCTCATCTCGTCTCATCTTGTGTCATTTTGTGATTGTAATTTTGTAATACTGCAAAAAGGACACATTTAAGAGCGTATAAAAGGGACAACATTTGATAAACTATGAGATATGAGGGCTTTCGGGTCAAAAGACAGTCCGTTAAACTCGGAATGAACGCAGAGAAGGTCAAACCAAAGCCTCCCTAACAAAATATGTGTAAGATGACATATTCCTGCGGGGGTTGAGGGTTTTCAAAGTTGATAAGGGATGCACATGCACGGATGACACAAAAACAACACAATTCCTGTTTGTTTTTGTCACACGGACCACATTATTACACGGTTACAAGCTCAAAAAGTATAATATAGGCCCATTATGAACACCTAGTTAGTGTATGAGCTTATGGCCAACCTTCTCATAAACCTTCAGACGCTAACGACCACCGAGATCTTACACTGAAGACTTAAAAAAAAAAAACAGAATTCCACAATGCTTTAAATGAAAGAATCCCATTGTCCAGTGGATTCACGCGAGACAAACTAATCATATTAACATGAACTATCTGCAAAACACCTGCCAGAAAGTTCCAGCTGCTGCGCTCGCTTCCTGCCAAGATCTGTACTGAGAGGGCATGAAGTCATTACAGCAGCAGCAGCGTTTGGAAGAGAGTACAATGACACACAAACAACAAGCAGCAACAGACTCAAACAGCCCTCGTTCAAGCTCAATCATACACAAATACTAAGAGCTTAGAATACAACATTACCTGGAGTCTTTGGACAGGTTGGTCCCTGCGGGATGAAGGACGGTCTGGTTCTTCATCATCTCCACAATGCATTTTGTGTTTAGTTCTTTCTCTGTGGACCAGATAAAAAGAAGGTTATGAACAGCAGCAGTGGCACAAAAACACACATGGAAAGGAAAAACGTCTCTTTTTAGATAAATGATTCTGTATTATTGTATTTTAATGAACAGATTATGTAAATATGCCAGATTTGAGCCACAGGCAGCATCTGTTGTCTCTGGAGAGGCCGATAGTTCCACAACAGCATCACAAAACATCAGAGATCAGGATTATGTCATCACATGTCATAGAATTCTGTTCATCTCAAGTTAAATCAATTCAACAAAATGGAGATTTTAAAGTGCCAGTCAGTGGAATTGGGGCGTTCTGATATTGTGCACTAACTTCTGGTGCTATGGCAAAACTGACAACAAAATGACCTTTTAACTTTGAGTATTAGGCTAATCAATAATACAGAGTGTGTTGAGTCAATCCGTCACTGCCGTGTCTCGCTGACCTCAGAAAAAGGATCTGACATGCTCGTTGTGGCTTATTTACACCATGAAAGCATTTCTGCACATGACACGAGCGGCCGCTTTATGACATTGTTGCACTGTTTGCAAATATGAACAGTTGGATTGGACATGCCCCGATCCCACAGTAACACGTGTTTACATGACACTTTGGTCACATGGGGTCCACTAATGTCAATGACAGATGACAGATGCCTTAACAGATTATTTAGGTGATAAGACACCACCCCTGTAAAATAAAGGCCATAGTTCAATGCAAGAACAGCACTTTACACTCATCATTGTTTGCTCAAGGCAACAGAGAGGTGCCACACCATAAAACATGTCCTTCACCGGCTTCAACGTGTTGTGCCTTAAGCAGTTTATCATTGCCATTTAAATGCGCACAAACAAACCCCGTAAAAAAATAATAATAATCTTCTTTTTTCTTTTCAGTATTTTAATATTCATGTTACAAAATGATACAAACCCTCATAACAGTCTAAAGACTTTGACAGTTTTTCACTTAGAGACAGCACAAAAAAATATTAGAAATTAAAGTGAATGTTTAGTTAGTAGTTAGCTGAACAGGTTAGATATGACTTCCTTTAATGAAAATAATTCCTGTCCAGCCTACATTACCCATGTGTCCTTTTTCCGACAAGCACTTCCTGCTGAACAGAGGGGAAAGTGTGATGTGAAGTTGTGAGGATAAATGAAACCATTGTTATTTGCTGCTCCGTGCTCCGTTGCCAGCTCCCAGTTTCCACTGGGCTCTCGATGGGCATCGTTGCTCTACCAACGCTCAGGTCTGGCACCGTGTAATGAGACCGACCTGGAACACGACTCCTGTGCTGCTATTGCTGTGACTGTGTTTGCCTGTGTTCTTAGAAGGATGCGGCCATGGGAACCATGTACAATTACACAACGTTAGCAAATATTCATTCCGACTAACTCCCTTCCTGCCTTTGTCCAGACAAGCAGCTCCACCAGCCCCAAACCCTGGACACTGGGCAAATGCCTCAATTTTAGTGCATGGAAATATCCTAGTCACTAGTGAGTTTGAGCAACTGTGATCGGGTAAAAGTGAAAATAGGTATACATATAAATCATATATGAACAAACTTAACAAAGTTTGATTTAGAAGGTGGAACAATCCAAAACTCCAGACGATGCGTTAGCTTTTTAACAACGTTTGTATGGAAAGCTTTGCCTATAGGATCAGTGGGCGATTCCCTGCCTTGGTCTTGTGACCAACTTCCCCAGCACCAGCAGAGAGAGAACACACGTGCTGCACTCAGCCGGGTGTCGGTCAAATACACTGCAGCACAAACACTGGACCTCACAGCACAACAAACTTTGGCCTTGAACATTGGACACATACAAATGTGTGTCTAATAATACAATTTGTCAAATTGTCATGTTTTGGGTTTAAGTGGCACTGATTAGAGCTTCATCACTGCAGGTTATGTTACACCAAGGTACTTAAAATACAATGCTAACGAACATTCTTATGTTTGTAATAAATGGAGCAGTTGTATGTCAGCCAGGACAAAAGCTCCTGCACCCTTCATGTGCGGTCAGGACAGGATGGACAAAAGCACACCACAGCACTGCTTTTTCTTCTCAACTTGCAGAAGCTCATTCCACTAATGGATGGTGACCACTGACTGACATTTAATTAAGAGGAAATTAAACTGGCCACATACAAGACAATCATATACCCCTGGATGAGGCACTGGGAACACTATATAAACACAACTCTGTGCTTTGTGTAAGGGAGTGTCAGTGACAGCATGTTTATAACGGAGACATGTGACTGCAGTTTGGTTCGGACGCGTCAGAAATGCCCTCACCTCTTCTGTTCATGGGCCGGACCCGGACAGCCACCTTGACATTGGAGTCATCCCCCATGGTGACTCCGAACAAGAGCGATGGATACTGCTGATCCACAACAAATCAGCCGTCCATAAACAGATACATCCAACGTGTGGAAAAGACGCGCCGGCCGGGGAGACGGCCAGCTAGCTCCGCTCAGAACTCCTCCATGGACCAGGCATGTTCAGGGCAAATATCCGCAGGAAGACACAGCCGCTGCGTTTTATTTCCAGCCGCTGCTCATGCTCTGTTGTTATTTAATCCCATTGGAGCTGTCAAAAACAAACAAAAATACACATTATTCAATTAAAAAGCTGGTGTTGATGGCGTGTCTTGTCCGTGCTTGTGATGTTTGATACCACAGACTGGGCTAGCGAGCTAATTTCCCTAATAAAAGCGATGGGGCTCAGCAGAAGAAAGGCATGTTTCCTCTCCTCTGCCGACATAACGCGTCTCCACCAGAACAAACACATCTGCTGCAGACCTTGTGTACTTCATACCTTGTGCGTGTCATGGCCGCGGAGGACACCGTTATCCCGGAACGACGGCAGAGACAAACGAGGACAGAACCGCCCGGCGCTGTCCTCTTTCAGCCAAACGGAGCCCTCTAGTCCACCATCCACCCTCAGTCCCACGGCCTTTACCCGATTTGCGTCGCTGCCCGATTTGCTCAATAAACTGATTTGCGCATGCGTGCGTCAGCGTGCCATGTTGGCTACGGCAGTTCTAGTGTGACAAAAAGGGCCGTACCAAATCAGTGGTGAATCAGAGGGTTCATATTTCGGACGCGTAAATATTAACATGAGTGTTTGACATTGTAAGCACGTTAAAAATAACGCAAAAAAATGCTGATGGTTTCAGAAACGAACACACTCAAAAGGAACTGACGCAAATCGGGTAACGAAGCTAGCGCCGTGCATCCACAAACTATCGGAAGCAGCCTCGGCGCTTCCGTCAGCCATTTCAAAGTAAGACATTGTGCAGCTTTCCCACAGTCATTAAATAAAAAAAAAAAAAACTAGAGATCATGAAATAGCTTGTACATAATATGTCTATTTTAGCGAAGCAGTGAAAGGGTTTGATTTCATCTGTGGAGATTTTCAGACTAACCTACTGTGGGTTCTTTATAAATACCCCCACCCCACCCACACCATGGTACGACTTTGAGACGTAGCGGTTATAGAGTTTGGATTTCACAACTGTCACCCCGATGAAGTGGTGAAGGTGAACGAGCAACGTACAATTTAACACGCGTAATACTTTTGGGCCATTTTCTGTTGTCTAAAAGCAAGCGAATAGCGGCGACGATGAGCTAACGTTATATCATAGAGGACTGTTACTTAGTTTGAGTCACCATCAAAATAAAGTTTACAAAGTTTCAGACACAAGATTCTCTTCGTAAATATTATCATAATCATGGCAATATAACTTGGCAAATGGTCATTAAAACGTGTATTTTTACCTTCACGGCATCCACCGAATATTTAGGTGGGGTTTTTTCTTCCCAAATAATGACACCCTGAAAAGCACACTTCCGCTCACTGCCCCAGACTTCCCTGGCTCGTTTCCAAAGTAAATCCTATCAGGTTGTTTGGAACGTATTGTCAAAAGAAAACGTTTTTTTCTTCTCACTAAGTTTGTATTTGTCTTGCGTCACTCCTACTAGGTTGGTTTTGTGTTTTATGACGATTTTTTTTACATCGAATTTTTTTTCACATCGAATTTTTTTTTCACATCGAATTTTTAAAAAGATATAGTCGTATTTATGTAGAACGAATATCTTTCCTAGATTCGATGTAAAAAAGAAAAACAATTTGTAATAAAAACACAAAATAACCTTCATACCTACGCCTGTGCCTCATCAAATTTACACATTGAATTAGGGTATGCTATAGTTTTAATCGTGTCCCATTTTAGTCTCTATAACATAGCCCTATTTACAATTATTACTCTTTAAGCTTAAACATAGAACGTTTTGGCCACTACTAGTTCACAGTTTATGTTACTAAAGCATTTAAGGCCAAGCTTGACAGCAGGCCCACTATGTCTATTCAATCCAATTCATTTTTATGAACAGGATTTGGTTCCTAGTTTCTAAAACAATTAAAAAAAATTAGAAGAAGTGATAATATTTAGTAGAAAATTGAGCCATATAATGCATATAGGATACATAAGTAAAAGTACAGATACATACAGGGGCAAAGATTTACTCAAGTGAAAGTATAAAAGTCATCACATACAAAAATCTGTTGAAGTACAAATTGAAAGTATTTCACACAGACTTTTTCTTGTATATTTTTGTTTGCTCAATGTCAGACTTTAGTCAGAACTTATGGTACTAACAGAACTTTGAGGTAGAATGTCACCATGAATATGCTAAACGCCTCAAACCATGCAGTACTTTTTCAGACTTTTCAAAAATTGTAGTGGGGTAGAAAGTACAAATACCTGCTTTCAAATACTGAAATACAAGCAAAAAGGACCCACTGTAAAATGTACTAGAGTAAAACGTATTTACTTTTACTTTTACTTAAATGTACTTTGTTACTGTACTTTCCATCACTGACAAGAAAGATGGAAAATGACTCCACATCTTGGAGGGGAATCTACTTTTAGCTAGCTATTTGAGGCCACCTCTTTGTATTCGGTATGTGACTGACTTGTCTTATGTCCCACAGCATAGCATTAAACCATCTATCTACATGGAAACAACAGGTCAGGTCAGGCCAAGTAAAGAACATAAGATCCTCTTGCAGGTACAAGCCATTATTCTCCATCTATGTATGGAATAAATTGAAAAAAGTTACGTTTACAGTTGAATTTACAGAATTCTTCCATTTTATCAGTAATCATCAGATCATATACTTTTCAGGGGAAACATATATGGTCTGTGAGAATAAATGTACTACTATAAAAAGTCAGTATAATAATGCATATATCTATATGGAATATATTGTAGAAAAACATTTCAATTCAAATTTCAATTCTCATCCAAGAGTCTTTCTTAATCTGCGGGTTGAAACCCTGGCCATTCTGATGCTAATCAAGTCCTCAGTGATGAGAGAGCGGAAGCCAGTTTTCAGAAGGATTTTGAAAGCCCATTACAGGGCTTTAGGATAGAAGAGTAGTCTCATGTGAAACTGAAAACACCCGGCCTGGGAAGGGCCTGCTCAAAATAGAATAAATCCATCCATCCATCCATTTTCTACCGCTTGTTCCCTTTCGGGGTCGCGGGTGACTGGAGCCTATCCCAGTGACTTCGGGCCTTAGGCGGGGTACATCCTGGACAGTGGCCAACTCGTCACAGGGCCAACACAGAGACATAGACATTACAGACAGTATATGACTTATATTAAAGTTGTGTTTTACTTGCAATGTGTAGTCTTGATAAGAGCACTGAGCATTGCTTACTGTCCTTAATCCAAATACTCATCATAAAGGAGGCCTATTCTTAATTTGACAGAGGCCTGCTGTAAATGTAGTTGTTGTTACAGAAAGTGGCCAGCAGGTGTCACACTATGACTTTTGCAGTGTGAAATTCAATTTTAAATAAATAAATGGTGCTGTTCACGACCTCTGATGAGATGTTCGGGGGTGATGGGAATTACAAACAGAGAATTCTTCTCCAGAATCCCAAACTGTCTGTGTGTGACATTCTTCTCTCCAACATGCAGGTCCCACATTGACAGGAGAGAGAATAAGAGAGAGGGAAAGTGCACCGGGCGAGACAGACGGAACTTCCATTTAGTTCTAGACTGAAGGACCTGTCTATGCCACTTGTTTTTAGTGACAGAAAGCACCATAAATGAACAAGTGTGTCCATCTCCTTTCTGTCAGTCCCCCTCGCCTATGGGCCACAGCCTAGTGCTGGATAAAACCAATTTAAATACCCTATTGCACAGCTTCTCAAAGTGGGCAGCACGTCCGATTGTGACAACACTTTTGTGTTTTGAGCAAAAGAAAAATGCCCAGTGCCAACGGGGTTAATCTCTAAATGGGTTATTGTTCTTTCCATTACATTGTCATTCAACCAACGTCAGCTCTAGGCAAGATCAAATAAAGAATAATTAGGCTACCCCAAATAAATTGCCTGTTTGCTGTAACCCGAGTCAACATTTTTCAAGTGGCTCGGACGGTAGGCAAATTCTTATTTTTTTTTACTTTGAAGGCAAAAAAAAAATAAAATCAAAATTTTGCCATTTTTTGAGTCGGAGTGACCATCAGGGGTTAGGCTTCAACAGTCAATGACGGAAAACGTCTCTATCAACCCGATCAGGAGACTAAATCTCACGATTTTAAGACATTTAAATCGACCTTTAGTACGCCGCTATCCTTTATTTTGGTAGCGAAGGCGAGCGGGGGAAACATGCGGGGGACACGGGCGCCGCCATGTTTGTTGTGATGACGCTGCTCGGCTGTGATGACGCTACTGGGCGTGTGTCAATCCCAGAATGCATTGCGTAAAACACCCTGAAAGAGCCTGGCATGTCCTATGTACGCCGTGGGAGAAAGCCAGCTGGAATAAAGTCTAGGGAATAATGTCTGGTGGTAATGTAACACTTGGATACCAACTGCCATAAAACACCAAAGAAGAAGAAGAAGAGGCACACCAACTTATGAAAGGCATTTTGTCGTCATTAACCCGCGGTCTGTTTTCTTACAGACACATGTGGGGGAATGAAAATGCAGACGCACATGCGTTGCGCAGTGCGTTATCTTTGCTATAAGAATGAAAGATAGGATAACAAGCATGATAAATATATTCGACACGGTCGACATGGTCTAGGGAAGTCTGGTCGGCGAAATAATTGAAAAATAAAAGAATTTGACGTTTTTTCAACAAAATGCTGATAAAAAAATTTCAGTCGGCTAGTTTCACACCAGGTCGGTCGGGTTACGGCAAACAGACATATTATTTTGCTCAGCCTTACCATTTTGTCCGTAAAATCACTTTTGCTTATTACATTAGAATAACTGTTTTCCATACATTTGTAAAATAAACTCTTTCTTCTTACAAACCTTGTTCCCCTGTTAACTGTAGCTTGATCTTTGGGGTTTTATAACTTAAAATCAGTTACAGAGGGAGGAGAGGGAGTGAGCCAGGTAACAATAGGAGGCTGATAGCCCATTAAAGGACTAGTTTCTGGTGAAACCAAAACACCCTGTATCATGAGGTGGGCAGGGCCCTCGGATAAATATCTGAGTTCCCAGACTCGATCCGCAAATTGAGAATGGCCCTCGGATGAGTGTCGAAACGTTTAGTTTTTTCCTAAAAACAGAGTCCAGATGACTACAACTGAATCTTTTTCTACAATGTTTTTGCTACGTTAAACACAATTTACTTTGTGTCTTTTCTTTGACTCTCTCCGGTCACACAGGAAGTTTATAAAATAAAAGCGAAACCTTATAAATTTTCCCTTACAGGGAAGGAGACAAGTGGGGCAGGACAGAGAAGGGACAGAGGAGGGACAGAGTAGGGACAGAGGAGGGACAGAGTAGAGACAGAGTAGGGACAGAGTAGAGACAGAGTAGAGACGGAGTAGGGACAGAGTAGGGACAGAGAAGGGACAGAGGAGGGACAGAGAAGGAACAGAGTAGAGACAGAGGAGAGACGGATTAGGGACAGAGGCAAACATGTGTGAGGGGGCACTGAGGCAGGCTGACCCACTCCTTGGCAAGTCACAGGGACATCTGTGCAGAGTATGGACTGGAAACGCCAAGGTCAAAGGGGGAAACACCTCCAAATGTGGAAGAGAATGACCGAGCAAAGATCCTGTGGGACTTCCAGATTCAGACTGAATGGTAATGGCGAACCAACCGGACATTGTGGTGGTGGATGAACAGCAGACGAAAGCCTTTGTGATTGAAATACCAAGACCACAGAGAAGAGCTGGAGAAGGAGAGGAAGGAAAAGGTGAAAATGGCGCCTGTGGTCATCGGAGCACTTGGGGCAGTGATCCCCAACCTGGAGGAATGGCTACAGCAGATCCCGGGCCTCTGGTAGAGGACCCGAGCTTAGAAAAAGGGACAAGACCACCCGCGGAGTGTGAGAAGAGAATAAAACATTCAGTCCAGAAATAAATACACAGGTAGAATGAGGATCAGTGAGATTTAATAGTTTAGATAAATAAGATAGGACATGTTAAAAGCACATGTCAATGGACAGATAGCAATCACAATCTTCTCCCCAACGAGACAGAGACATCTGTAAGAGTTGAAAAATGAAGCTCAATATACTGTATAGGATGACGTGCTTCACTCCAGGCCAGTACTGCAGGTCTGTCACTGAGCTCAGTGTGGAGCAGAGGTCGCCCACTTGCCCACTTTAATCATAAGATTTAAACATTCTCCATTCCACCCACACAACACAATCCTTTATTGTCTGTGAGTACAGGGACCTCTGGATTCACATTGCATTCAATATTTACCCATTTAGTTACATACTGTGATACACCAATAAGGAAATTATCTGATTTGAGCTTTAATAAAGTAATTTTTAAGGAAGGGAATATCCCAGCCACCATTTTCTATTAATAATTGTAACCCGTGACCCTAAACGGGAGAAAGCAGTAGAAAATGAATGAATCCGAAAATGTGTTAACTTCACTTCGCATTGATATTACTCAATATTTAATGTTTTTATTTGCTGATGGCTTAGTTATTCTGAGATGGTACACTCACTGTTGTGGCCATGTTCTTGAAGTAATTGAAAAGCCAACCTGTGGAAGCGTGTGTGGGACTGTGCATGGATGCTGGCGTGGTGACGGCAGAGATAAGGACGGGGGGAAGGTCTGACTCCTTATCTGCCCCTTCGTTAAGATGACATGATTACAGTAATTGTTCCGGCCACTAATCATACCAAAGCAGAAGATGAGTGTGTGTCCTGTGCTCATTGCCAAAAGATGACTTGAGTATTTTAGATTCTTGGGTTATTTTAGGATTACCAACATTTATTTGTTCCCGGAAAGAGCACTATTCTCAGTGTTACAGTGGCATAAATGATAATTAGGCTTTGTGGAAATGAAGTGACATGAATTTGGTGGCTACAGGTACAGTCAGTTGTTTTGTGAAGCTGTTGTTGGTCAAAATGTCATGAGGCCTTCGTGAATTCAGGCGCCATACACTTTCCTCTATTCACTGATTATTAAAATGTGTACAAAATGCCACACTCTTCTTACGTTGCCTTTACCGTAATCACCGCATTTATAACATCAATTGCTAGGTAATCTCCATCAACATTATTTGACTTTAAATCCACTTTAAACAATAAAGTCCGACTATCTGCATGCAGAGCGCTGGATCGGAGCAATCACGACTTAAGTGATGTGACGTCATCTTACGTCGGTTACAAGGAGCAAAGCAATGCATCAACCCTCCCACAGTCCGAGCAAACGGGCTCCAAGCGACTAAACCCTAATGGAATCTCAAATGGTTGCTTAATATAATTGTCCTCGTCGCCCATCGCACGCGTGTGGAGCAGATGACTGGGGATTTAGGACTGCAGTTATTGTCGGGTGTTTGCAGGCTCGAGTTGGGAGGAGATCCGAGGCATGAGGCTAAAAGCAGGACCCTGGTTAGCAGACAGTGGAGATGGCACTTTATGGCTTTGGTGGCCACAGCAAGAATACAACCGTCCATTACAGCAAGCCCTATTATGTTAATGACTTTAGCAGTTTTATGGGCTTAAGCTCATTACTTAGACAGTTCAATCTAATCAGCTGCTGCACTGGCAACCTCTGTGACAGCAACTGGTTTTTGATGAAAACTGACCCTAGAATTTACCCCCGCGAGGCTTCAGAGACTTTCCCTGTTTTGTATAGAAAAATGTGTGTAAGACATATGATCTGGTGACAGGAGGAAATTCAAACACATCTTTAGTTTCGGTAGGCGTAAACAAGTCCAGATGAACTTTTCTGAAAAGTGTCTTCAGTTTTCCTGCGCCGATATATGCACAGAAATGGGGTCAGCGCAGAGAGGAACGACGGCAGCATCAGGGGCTCGAGGGGAACGAGGGCAGCATCAGGAGCTCGAGGGGAACGATGGCAGCATCAGGAGCTCGAGGGGAACGACGGCAGCATCAGGAGCTCGAGGGGAACGACGGCAGCATCAGGCGCTCGAGAAGAACGGCGGCAGCATCAGGAGCTCGAGGGGAACGGCGGCAGCATCAGGAGCTCGAGAGGAACGGCGGCAACATCAGGAGCTCGAGGGGAACGGCGGCAGCATCAGGAGCTCGAGAGGAACGACGGCAGTATCAGGAGCTCGAGGGGAATGACGGAAGCATCAGGAACTCGAGGGGAACGACAGAAGCATCAGGAGCTCGAGAGGAACGACGGCAGCATCAGGAGCTCGAGGGGAACGACGGCAGCATCAGGAGCTCGAGGGGAACGACGGAAGCATCAGGAACTCGAGGGGAACGACGGCAGCATCAGGAGCTCGAGGGGAACGACGGCAGAATCAGGAGCTCGAGGGGAACGACGGCAGCATCAGGAGCTTGAGGGGAACGACGGAAGCATCAGGAACTCGAGGGGAACGACGAAAGCATCAGGAGCTCTAGGGGAACGACGGCAGCATCAGGAGCTCGAGGGGAACGACGGCAGCATCAGGAGCTCGAGGGGAACGACGGCAGCATCAGGAGCTCGAGGGGAACGACGGCAGCATCAGGAGCTAGAGGGGAACGACGGCAGCATCAGGAGCTCGAGGGGACGACGGAAGCATCAGGAACTCGAGGGGAACGACGAAAGCATCAGGAGCTCTAGGGGAACGACGGCAGCATCAGGAGCTCGAGGGGAACGACGGCAGCATCAGGAGCTCGAGAGGAACGACGGCAGCATCAGGAGCTGGAGGGGAACGACGCCAGCATCAGGAGCTCGAGGGGAACGATGGCAGCATCAGGAGCTCGAGGGGAACGAGGGCAGCATCAGGAGCTCGAGGGGAACGATGGCAGCATCAGGAGCTCGAGGGGAACGACGGCAGCATCAGGAGCTCGAGGGGAACGACGGCAGCATCAGGAGCTCGAAAAGAACGGCGGCAGCATCAGGAGCTCGAGGGGAACGGCGGCAGCATCAGGAGCTCGAGAGGAACGGCGGCAAAATCAGGAGCTCGAGGGGAACGGCGGCAGCATCAGGAGCTCGAGAGGAACGACGGCAGTATCAGGAGCTCGAGGGGAATGACGGAAGCATCAGGAACTCGAGGGGAACGACAGAAGCATCAGGAGCTCGAGAGGAACAACGGCAGCATCAGGAGCTCGAGGGGAACGACGGCAGCATCAGGAGCTCGAGGGGAACGACGGAAGCATCAGGAACTCGAGGGGAACGACGGCAGCATCAGGAGCTCGAGGGGAACGACGGCAGCATCAGGAACTCGAGGGGAACGACGGCAGCATCAGGAGCTCGAGGGGAACGACGGCAGCATCAGGAGCTCGAGGGGAACGACGGAAGCATCAGGAACTCGAGGGGAAGGACGAAAGCATCAGGAGCTCTAGGGGAACGACGGCAGCATCAGGAGCTCGAGGGGAACGACGGCAGTATCAGGAGCTCGAGAGGAACGACGGCAGCATCAGGAGCTCGAGGGGAACGGCGGCAGCATCAGGAGCTCGAGAGGAACGACGGCAGTATCAGGAGCTCGAGGGGAATGACGGAAGCATCAGGAACTCGAGGGGAACGACAGAAGCATCAGGAGCTCGAGAGGAATGACGGCAGCATCAGGAGCTCGAGGGGAACGACGGCAGCATCAGGAGCTCGAGGGGAACGACGGAAGCATCAGGAACTCGAGGGGAACGACGGCAGCATCAGGAGCTCGAGGGGAACGACGGCAGCATCAGGAACTCGAGGGGAACGACGGCAGCATCAGGAGCTCGAGGGGAACGACGGCAGCATCAGGAGCTCGAGGGGAACGACGGAAGCATCAGGAACTCGAGGAGAACGACGAAAGCATCAGGAGCTCCAGGGGAACGACGGCAGCATCAGGAGCTCGAGGGGAACGACGGCAGCATCAGGAGCTCGAGGGGAACGACGGCAGCATCAGGAGCTCGAGGGGAACGACGGCAGCATCAGGAGCTCGAGGGGAACGACGGAAGCATCAGGAACTCGAGGGGAACGACGAAAGCATCAGGAGCTCTAGGGGAACAACGGCAGCATCAGGAGCTCGAGGGGAACGACGGCAGCATCAGGAGCTCGAGAGGAACGACGGCAGCATCAGGAGCTCGAGGGGAACGACGGCAGCATCAGGAGCTCGAGGGGAACGACGGCAGCATCAGGAGCTCGAGGGGAACGAGGGCAGCATCAGGAGCTCGAGGGGAACGACGGCTGCATCAGGAGCTCGAGGGGAATGACGGCAGCATCAGGAGCTCGAAAAGAACGGCGGCAGCATCAGGAGCTCGAGGGGAACGGCGGCAGCATCAGGAGCTCGAGAGGAACGGCTGCAACATCAGGAGCTCGAGGGGAACGGCGGCAGCATCAGGAGCTTGAGAGGAACGACGGCAGTATCAGGAGCTCGAGGGGAATGACGGAAGCATCAGGAACTCGAGGGGAACGACAGAAGCATCAGGAGCCCGAGAGGAACGACGGCAGCATCAGGAGCTCGAGGGGAACGACGGCAGCATCAGGAGCTCGAGGGGAACGACGGAAGCATCAGGAACTCGAGGGGAACGACGGCAGCATCAGGAGCTCGAGGGGAACGACGGCAGCATCAGGAACTCGAGGGGAACGACGGCAGCATCAGGAACTCGAGGGGAACGACGGCAGCATCAGGAGCTCGAGGGGAACGACGGAAGCATCAGGAACTCGAGGGGAACGACGAAAGCATCAGGAGCTCGAGGGGAACGACGGCAGCATCAGGAGCTCGAGAGGAACGACGGCAGCATCAGGAGCTCGAGGGGAACGACGGCAGCATCAGGAGCTCGAGAAGAACGGCGGCAGCCATCAGGAGCTCGAGGGGAACGACGGCAGCATCAGGAGCTCGAGAGGAACGGCGGCAACATCAGGAGCTCGAGGGGAACGACGGCAGCATCAGGAGCTCGAGGGGGACGACGGAAGCATCAGGAACTCGAGGGGAACGACGAAAGCATCAGGAGCTCTAGGGGAACGACGGCAGCATCAGGAGCTCGAGGGGAACGACGGCAGCATCAGGAGCTCGAGAGGAACGACGGCAGCATCAGGAGCTCGAGGGGAACGACGGCAGCATCAGGAGCTCGAGGGGAACGACGGCAGCATCAGGAGCTAGAGGGGAACGACGGAAGCATCAGGAGCTCGAGGGGAACGACGGAAGCATCAGGAACTCGAGGGGAACGACGAAAGCATCAGGAGCTCTAGGGGAACGACGGCAGCATCAGGAGCTCGAGGGGAACGAGGGCAGCATCAGGAGCTCGAGAGGAACGACGGCAGCATCAGGAGCTCGAGGGGAACGACGGCAGCATCAGGAGCTCGAGGGGAACGACGGCAGCATCAGGAGCTCGAGGGGAACGAGGGCAGCATCAGGAGCTCGAGGGGAACGATGGCAGCATCAGGAGCTCGAGGGGAACGACGGCAGCATCAGGAGCTCGAGGGGAACGACGGCAGCATCAGGAGCTCGAAAAGAACGGCGGCAGCATCAGGAGCTCGAGGGGAACGACGGCAGCATCAGGAGCTCGAGGGGAACGACGGAAGCATCAGGAACTCGAGGGGAACGACGAAAGCATCAGGAGCTCTAGGGGAACGACGGCAGCATCAGGAGCTCGAGGGGAACGACGGCAGCATCAGGAGCTCGAGGGGAACGACGGCAGCATCAGGAGCTCGAGAGGAACGACGGCAGCATCAGGAGCTCGAGGGGAACGACGGCAGCATCAGGAGCTCGAGGGGAACGACGGCAGCATCAGGAGCTCGAGGGGAACGAGGGCAGCATCAGGAGCTCGAGGGGAACGATGGCAGCATCAGGAGCTCGAGGGGAACGACGGCAGCATCAGGAACTCGAGGGGAACGACGGCAGCATCAGGAGCTCGAAAAGAACGGCGGCAGCATCAGGAGCTCGAGGGGAACGACGGCAGCATCAGGAGCTCGAGGGGAACGACGGAAGCATCAGGAACTCGAGGGGAACGACGAAAGCATCAGGAGCTCTAGGGGAACGACGGCAGCATCAGGAGCTCGAGGGGAACGACGGCAGCATCAGGAGCTCGAGAGGAACGACGGCAGCATCAGGAGCTCGAGGGGAACGACGGCAGCATCAGGAGCTCGAGGGGAACGACGGCAGCATCAGGAGCTCGAGGGGAACGAGGGCAGCATCAGGAGCTCGAGGGGAACGATGGCAGCATCAGGAGCTCGAGGGGAACGACGGCAGCATCAGGAGCTCGAGGGGAAAGACGGCAGCATCAGGAGCTCGAAAAGAACGGCGGCAGCATCAGGAGCTCGAGGGGAACGGCGGCAGCATCAGGTGCTCGAGAGGAACGGCGGCAACATCAGGAGCTCGAGGGGAACGGCGGCAGCATCAGGAGCTCGAGAGGAACGACGGCAGTATCAGGAGCTCGAGGGGAATGACGGAAGCATCAGGAACTCGAGGGGAACGACAGAAGCATCAGGAGCTCGAGAGGAACGACGGCAGCATCAGGAGCTCGAGGGGAACGACGGCAGCATCAGGAGCTCGAGGGGAACGACGGAAGCATCAGGAGCTCGAGGGGAACGACGGCAGCATCTGGAGCTCGAGGGGAACGACGGCAGCATCAGGAACTCGAGGGGAACGACGGCAGCATCAGGAGCTCGAGGGGAACGACGGCAGCATCAGGAGCTCGAGGGGAACGACGGAAGCATCAGGAACTCGAGGGGAACGACGAAAGCATCAGGAGCTCTAGGGGAACGACGGCAGCATCAGGAGCTCGAGGGGAACGATGGCAGCATCAGGAGCTCGAGAGGAACGACGGCAGCATCAGGAGCTCGAGGGGAACGACGGCAGCATCAGGAGCTCGAGAAGAACGGCGGCAACATCAGGAGCTCGAGGGGAACGGCGGCAGCATCAGGAGCTCGAGAGGAACGGCGGCAACATCAGGAGCTCGAGGGGAACGACGGCAGCATCAGGAGCTCGAGGGGAACGACGGCAGCGTCAGGAGCTCGAGAAGAACGGCGGCAGCATCAGGAGCTCGAGAGGAACGGCGGCAACATCAGGAGCTCAAGGGGAACGACGGCAGCATCAGGGGCTGACGCGCTTCTGTCAGAGCGGAGTGAGTATGAAGAAAGTCTGCAATGTTCGACATAAAAAAGAAACATTTAAAAAATAAATCAACATTATATTTAAACAGTTCTTGTTTTTAGGTCTTTCACATTTTAAATCAAACACAAAATCAGCTGGGAAGTGAATGTATCAGTATTTCAGAAGTGGATCTTGCCTATTATATTATTTGTGACGAAAGGAATGGAGAGAATAATCTTACAAAGACTAAAGTAAGTAAAGTTTTATTTATAAGGCACATTTAAAAACACCACAATGGCCCAAATTGCTGTACAAAGACAATATAATATATAGCCGCAAGCGGCAATGATTGGCCCTCGCCACGCCGCCGCCACGCCGCAAGAGGAGGGGGCGCTAACGCGCCCCAATTGTCCTTTTATTACATCTACTGCTGAATCTGTGACGCTGTCACATCTTCTCCTCTTTGTTTTACCATCAAAAAGCAATTTTATTTTGAATTCTTGGCAAAATGTGCGGCTTTGCCGCGCAGACACCGTGACTCTTAGAATAAAAATATGGATAACTTTTGATGGTCCACCCCTGAAGATGAGTCTCACCAAATTTCAGGTTAATATGTCTAACGCCCTAAGAGGAGTTCGTGAAAGTCTAAAGTGTAAACATGTTCTGGCGATTTCCCCATTGGAATAACATGGAAGGTTTCGGTCATCGTTACGGCAACGCCATAACAATTATGACATGGGTCTCATTGACTTTTTTGATGGGGATGCCAAAATTGAGTTGTGTGTCAAATTTCATATAATTTCGCAAAACTAAATATTTAACCTCCATATAAAATCTGTAGGGGGCGCTGTGGCTCCAAATTAATTTATTTCACTTCAAGTAGGTTTAGGGCAAAGAGTTTAACAACTGATTCTAATTTGACGCAATTCGGACTTTATCTGCGCAAACGGCAGAAATGTTAAATTTGGGAGATTTCTGAAATTCTTGCTACAGTTTGCGGCTTCGCCGCACAGAGACCGTGAGAGGTATCAATGTAATTTGGATAACTTTTGATGTCCCACTCCTCAGTAGCATTTTCACCAAATTTCAGCTTTTTAGGGCCACCGCCCTGGGAGGAGTTTGTAAAAGTACGACGTTTGGAAGAACTCCAAAGTCATGTTTAGCCATTTTTGAAGCAATATGGCCGACATTTGGTTGGGCGGACGGCGTTGCCGTAATAATATTTTTTACTTCTCTTGTCACCATCTACCTCTGCGCCAAATTTCATGATTCTACGATCAGATTTTTTTTGGGTCATTTCCCATCTCTCAATGCATTTTTGGTACATTTGGGGGCGCTGACGCACCAATTTTTTCAATTTTAGAAAAAGGAAATAGCCAGAATGTAGAGAGGCACGATTTTTAGAGGTGTGCTAATTTTTGTGACTTTTCGTCAATGTTCACTGGGTGAAAAATAGGGGGGTTGGTCCCGAGAAGAAGAAGAAGAAAGAAAGAATAATATTCCGATGCGAAAACAATGTTTCCCATTTTTCAAATATCATAAACTATACATTTTCGGAAAGCGCTCGCGCTTTCCTACCTCATGGTGTAGGTCCCTGGTCACTGACGGGTACTTTCGATAATTTTGAGTGGGCTCCGCCCACTTTGTGTTTTTGGCTCTCTATACAGTAATAATGTTCAATTTTTGCATTACATGCTTATATGCACGGAACATGCAAGAGATGGGGAACGTATTCGTGAGCTACTTAGCGCAAATGAGTGCTTTATATGGGGATGACGACCGAAGCGGTCGTCATCCCAATGTAAAGTGCTCGTTTAGTGCGAACTTTTGCACGGGCTTCGCCCGTTTACAACGGTAATGTTCCATTTTCCTACAACTAATTAGTATGCACGGGGCGTGCATGAGTGGAGGAGTGCGTTAGTGAGTGTTTGGAAGTGGGCGAGCGCTTCAAGCTCGATTTCGTGCGCACTACGTGCGCACTTTCGCAGCACGGCCTTACGAGACTAATAGGCCTCTCGCCAGCTTGTGGCGCTCGGGCCTAATAATAATATTTTTAGCAAAAACAATATAGCCGTTTCCACTATAACAACAAATTATACATCGTTTGAAAGCTCTAAGCCTTCCCCATGCCGCCATGGGGTGGAATCATCATTACGAGCGCTTACACGCTCGTCACAAGCATGGCCCATGCCTGCGGCATGGACTCTCGCATACAGGACGATGCCAGGAGGGTTTTTGGAGGAATGCAGCGCTTCGCGCTGCTGTTGTCAACAATGAGTGAATGGGCTACGCCCATTCACTCATTGTTGACTATTTCTGTCATAGCAGGAGTAAGTATGCATGATCCATGCCTTCGGCATGGATCGGCTAGTTCACTGTACTTGCCAGGGGCGACAGTTGCAACGCTGCCTTCGGCAGCGTTGCGGGAGCAATAGGCCCTCCGCCCTGCTGGGGCTCGGGCCTAATAACGTGATTCTGCTCATCTTGTGTTGAAAGGCTGTGTAAACAAAAAGGTTTTTAACAAAGACGTAGACTATTCCAGAGTTTGGGACCCGCCACTGCAAAAGCGCGGTCCCCTTTTTAACCGTGACCTCGGCACATCTAACACCATCATCTCTTTGTGCTGATAAAGAGTAGAGTTTTCTTTCTTTCACATGTTTTTTCCCCATCTAGTAGTATTATAATAGCTTGAAAAGTGCTCGAGAACTGGGCAGCACGATTTAAAGAGTTTTTTTCAGTACTAAGAAACCCCTTCAAACGATCGCATGGATTTACAACATCGCACATTCCGCCTGCAAAAGTCTGACAGTCTGAAACAAACCTCAGAAATGAAGACGTAACACGCCACCGATCGTAGTTTAGCACCTGGATCTGAAATATATCACACTAAAGCAAAATCAACTTTATTCTTTCGTGCATGAATACATTTTAAGATTCTCTGCTACTATCAAACAATGAGATTTTAACGCGCGCGGCGGCTTGCACGTACTCGCCACACTTCTGTTTAAGGGGGATTTACTACAATGGCGTCCCGTTTGAGTAGCGCCGTGCGTGGCCCAAGGGCTGAGGCGACCGGAGGCTTCTTGATAACGGCGTGCTTGTGTTCACCGCTCGGCTGAACACCAATCACCCTCGCTTCAGATAAAGACGAGAGCAATGAAAACAGACCGCCGAGGTGTGCATGTGTGTGTGAGGTGTGTGTGTCTGTGTGTGCGTGTGTGTATGTGTGTGTGTGTGTATGTGTGTGTGTGTGTGTGTGTGTGTGTATGTGTGTATGTATGTGTGTGTGTGTGTGTGTCTGTGTGTGTGTGTGTGTGTGTGTGTGAGGTGTGTGTGTATGTGTGTGTGTGTGTGTGTGTGTATGTGTGTGTGTGTGTGTGTGTGTGTATGTGTGTGTGTGTGTGTGTGTCTGTGTGTGTGTGTGTGTGAGGTGTGTGTGTATGTGTGTGTGTGTGTGTGTATGTGTGTGTGTGTGTGTGTGTGTGTATGTGTGTGTGTGGAGTTTGTGTGGCCATAAACCGTTCTGTTTAAAGTTCACTGTTTAATATTTTTTCTTTCTTTTGCAGACTCAGCTGTCCACGAGCGAGCGGCTTATCTCGGGCCTTGGTGCGCGAACCCTGCGGAGAAACCCCAGAGCGCCGCGACGTGGTTCCCACTGGCCCGCGATGCCTCGACCCGCTGTCCGCCTCTCGATTTAGGAGCTAATGGTTGTGACCTCTATTAGTGCCCCTTTCCACCTGGTTCCTCCTCTTGTTCTCCCCCATACGCACAAGCAGCTCTGGAATAATTGCAGTGAATCTGTGTGTAAAAGATTGCTCACTGTTTGGTATTTTTGAATTTTTTGGTATTTTATACTTTATACCGTATTTTCCAGACTATAAGTCGCATTTTTGGGAGAAATTTATTTGATAAAATCCAAAACCAAGAACAGTCATTTAATCTTGAAATGCACTAATAACAGATTATAGAACATGGTGAATAGGTGTACGTATGCTAACGCTAACACCTTCAGCTACATGAGGCACAGACAGAACTGTGGTAAGTGTCTGGTATGTTAACGTAACATATGAACAGTTATTCAGATAACTATAGCATAAAGAACATGCTAACGAGTTTACCAAAGCATCAGTTTTACCCCAAATCACTAAATCCATTGAATTCATCTTCCTCTGTGTCACTTCTAAACAACTCCACAAACTCCAGAGGTAGAGGAAGTGCAGATTCTTCTTCTGCGTCGCTCAGAGCCTAGAGCGCCCTCTTGTGGTTGTCAGTGTGAACATAATCAACCTGTGAAATGCAGTTGCAAGTGTGAAAATAACAAATGAAATCACACATAAGTCGCTCTGGAGTATTAGTCGCACCCCGGCCAAAACTATGAAAAAAGGTACATTGGATTTTTTCTTTTGTCGTCCTTTGTAAGCCATAGTCATTGCAACAAAAAGGTAATGATTTGAGAACGTACTACGCACAAAGCTAATCTACGATCTTAAACGTGACTCAGTGGTCCCTTAAATCTTCTCCCGTGTACGGAGACGAGTTTGTCACCTGTCCTCATCCTGATATGAGACTCGTGAGGGACGGGGCCGGGGCCGGCGTCATCATCATCACCGCTCATTCATCACACAATTGAGACGTGCGCCTCGAATTCCTTTTGCTGTCTCGTCCTGCTTCCGATTTGATCCATCTTGGTTTCCCCCTCGTCCCGTTCTCATCCACCGTTTTTAACGAGCAACCGATCACTGGCTCGGATTTATAATCAAACCTCTTGCCGATGACCAACTGATGACAACCTTCTATAAATTATGATATTGCGTTAAGTTGATAGGCCGTTGGTGGCTGTTTGTCATCATCATCTGCGGCGGAGTCAAAGGGCTGTCAGGGGCAGAGATGGGGAAATATATTTATTCAATCATTTAGTCATGATTCAGGGATGAAGAGGCCACGGTGGTCTGCCTTTCAGGGCCTGATAAATTGGTTATGGTGGTGGAGGTGGGATTTAAGCCTAATTGGGCCCTGCCTAAACATGTTGTGTTAGGGAGATTAGGGGGGGAGGGGAGGGCACCTCATTGGTCGGGTTAACGCTGTGACGAGGAGGTGCTTCCGTGTGATGCAGGATTTGTCGTCACTGCAGGAAAACGCAAAGAGTTAACAAGTGTCCCTGAAATGTACGACAAACATTTCAACCTCTCTGTCCTCATCATTTCCACTGCCAATGTACAAAAAAGAACCTGTCAAATAATGTTTGAAATCAGACAGTGTTTTGTAATTCATTGTTTGATATTCAGATGAAAAATATGACGGCGTTATGGTTTGGGAGGAAACATAAATGATAGGACTGAAGACTGATAATCATTTATGACGAAAGTATTGAGAAAAATGTCCATTAACCTTACTAGACATTTCTTCTCTTGGAACATCAGTCTGAAAGAAAGACGAGCGGGCAGTCCCAGTAACCTTTCAGCGTCGTGGTGTGAAGTAAAGCGACGGTCAGATGATTATGACGGCATCAGATTAACGACAATGGGTCATTTTAAAGGTTTCTTGAGGCTTGCGAATGCACAATACCTGCAGAAAAGTTAAACTCTTTGATTCGGGATGAACCTGCTGTAGCCTGCATTTATCATGAGAGAGTCTTCTTTGTTATGGCCAGCGCGCTAATATTTCAAATGCAAAGAAATGTGAACATGAATAGATAGCCACATGGTCAGTAATATCTAACACACCGACCACTTCAGAATGACAAGGAATTTACCGAACCTCTTCATCAACATCTTTGTTTTCCCTGAACCTGCGTCTTATTGAGGCTCGACCGTCTGACGTAAAAGTCAATGAATTCTTTTAAGCAGGTCTTGATTGGATCAAGACTATAAACGTCTGGCACACAGGAGATAAGCGGTGTTATCTGTTATCGTCCAGCAAACCGTGCAACCTCGCTCTGTCCTCCCGAGAAGAAGAGACATAGAGCAACGCTGAAAACAAAGAAAAGGCGAGAAAGGCATGAAGGAAAGACAGTGGAAATATGTGACAAAACTTTAGCTTCATAATTGCAATACAGGTTGTGAAAATAAGTCACTAAAGAAAAAAGGAAACCATTTGCATTTCACCTTATCTTCCTGCTGTTTAACCCACTTCAGGTGACTCTCAAAGAACACAACGGCAACGCCTCTGTCTTGTTTTTTCAAGCTGAACATCTATTAACTGCACTTAGCTTCAATACATACTAATGACTCTTACCATTCTGGAGTTCCTTTAGAATCTGTGTGTGTATATAATCAGCAGTAAACACTGATGAGTCGAAGTCAGTGAGTCAGAATTGTAGATGGTCTGTCATTTGACGTGACCCAGGTTTACTTCCTCCATTTAGTTCACTGAAAAGATAAAGGAGAATGGAGCTGTTCGAGATAAAGATCGGATGATTATGCTCTCATTATCCGTACTCTGATAATTACGTTTGCTCGAAATTTACACTGTTTACTAATTTAACATAGTTAATTCTATGAACAGAAAAGGGACAATTTAAAGAGAACAGAAAAGAGATGGTTTTAGTGTGTCAAATACAACATAATGAAAGCAAAAGTATATGACATAGAGAGGGTAAACTTGGTATACTTATGATTGAGAATTCCCACATAGCCTCCTGTTTGCTTTGGACCTGTTGGTGGCTTTATTTTTACTGATGATTATCAGCTAATGAGGCCACCACAAGACAAAACAGAATAATGGTCTATTGACGGCACACAAAGGTGTTGCAATAGCCATGTTGGGCAGTTAGAGCAACGACATGTACTTTTTTTCTTGACAGACTGTGATTGACAAACTAAGATTTATGCTATAAGAGCCAAACAATGTGAAAATATTTCTTTTGTGTAAAAACAAAACAAGTAAATGGACCTTCATTGTTTTCTGTTGAACTATACATCTTGTGGCTTTCCAAAATCCAAAGTGCAATGCACATAAAGTGCAACAGTGTATTTTCAAAAGATGAACATTATGTTAACCTCAAAAACATATTTTACAGTTGTATCAGTTACTCTATTGCAGAAAAGTCTTAAAATAAACAAGCAAACTAGTGACCCTTAATTGAAAAAGTTAGACCATGAAAAGAATAAAGTACATTTAGAGTGGAATAGTATGAATCATTTGACATTACCCTTAGAGTCTTCTGATCTGTCAAAGGATGTTAGAGGATGATGTCAGAGACAAACAGTTTATTGGTACCCAAAAACAAAAGGTCAACTGTACATTAGCTGAAACGCCGCCACTGCTAAGTGCACAACTTGAATCTGTTCTCGATTTAGATAAGAGTCGCTGTTGCCTGTGATCATCCAGAGCCTTGTCACTGTTTGTGCTGCAGGCAAACGTCAAGTCACCATTACGCGAACATATTGAACCAATCTGGAAAAATTAGTCATGCAGAGTTTTACTTACATTTATATAACCCTCGGAATGGACCTGAATTTTGTCAGTGAAATGAGCAATATACATGTAGTTGTCTGAGCTTTATAGTCCATTACCATTATTTTAATGAGACTCTTTGAATGACACAATGTTTTTGTAAAAAGAAGAGAACTACTCAGTGTGCTTGCTGTGTTTTAATTTCACATTTGAATGTTTGTGCATCTCCTGCTGGATCACGAAGCAGACCTGAGCTGGAGCGGAGCCCGCCTAATCAAACAGAGGCAGGACACGTCCGCTGTGTAATAAAGGCCGGACAGATGCGTAATAGGGAAGAGTGGAGCTTGGATGCATCGTGCTTTCAACTGTTTCCAGCCGTGTTTTTTGTATGTGAGCAGAATGACAGTAATACTGTTGTGCCAGCTCTAAAAGACAGGCCGAGGGACATGCGGCCCACCCAACACTCTGTGTGGGAGTGACACATTTCCTCCAGATTCCTCATTCACAAGAGACTACAAGAAAAACACTTTTAACACAAGAAGTTAATACAGACGTCACCCCTTTAGAATGTTAATGCTATTTACACAGATTATGCACTTAATGCAATGCTTTCTCACACCAACCATGTTAATGGGTTTGTTTGTTTGTTTGTTTAATATCTTCCGAAATTCTCGAAAAGATTAATGAAGCAGTGAGGATTCTTTGTCATTATGAAAGTCTCTCAATTATCACCATTTAATTTATTACAATTATGTGAAGTATTGTGGTGATGCTAACATGAGACTGGACACAATGTTGGTTTGTGTAGGATAAAACACAAGCCAGAACATGATCACATTTAAGTGACTCTTAAATAAAGCCACATTCACACATGAAGCCTTCACCTGTGAATTCAGCTGTGAATTCAGCTGTGAATTCAGCTGTGAATTCAGCTGTGAATTCAGCTGGCATTTGGCCTCAGCAGCGACATGGCCAGAACCTCTGCTGGTTTCTTTGTTTCCGAGCTTTAGTTTAATTTAAATGATGCAGAACATTGCTTCAGTGATAGAATGCAGAGAGACAAATGCCAGGTTAAGTGTGAACAGAGAGAATGTTCTGGGACTGAAGCCTGTGTGAACAAGAGCAATTTACTGAGAACTGTGTATGTGAATGAGGTTTTAGAAACATCAGTAGCAAGCAATTCAAGCCAAATTAAATTGTTCAAATGTTATTCAAGTTAATTGTACTCATCCCATGTTGAACATTTTAGAACGAGCCTCAGACTGATGCTGAGAACAGCAAGTGAGAGCAGGAGGTGAGAGCAGGAGGTGAGAGCAGGAGGGGAGAGCAGGAGGGGAGAGCAGGAGGTGAGAGCAGCAGGTGAGAGCAGCAGGTGAGAGCAGGAGGTGAGAGCAGGAGGGGAGAGCAGGAGGTGAGAGCAGGGGGGGAGAGCAGGAGGGAGAGCAGGAGGTGAGAGCAGGGGGGGAGAGCAGGAGGGAGAGCAGGAGGTGAGAGCAGGGGGGGAGAGCAGGAGGGAGAGCAGGAGGTGAGAGCAGCAGGGGAGAGCAGGAGGGGAGAGCAGGAGGTGAGAGCAGGAGGGGAGAGCAGGAGGTGAGAGCAGGACGGGAGAGCAGGAGGTGAGAGCAGGGGGGGAGAGCAGGAGGGAGAGCAGGAGGTGAGAGCAGCAGGTGAGAGCAGGAGGTGAGAGCAGGAGGTGAGAGCAGCAGGTGAGAGCAGCAGGTGAGAGCAGGAGGTGAGAGCAGGAGGGGAGAGCAGGAGGTGAGAGCAGGAGGTGAGAGCAGCAGGTGAGAGCAGGAGGTGAGAGCAGGAGGGGAGAGCAGGAGGTGAGAGCAGGAGGTGAGAGCAGCAGGTGAGAGCAGCAGGTGAGAGCAGGAGGTGAGAGCAGGAGGGGAGAGCAGGAGGTGAGAGCAGGAGGTGAGAGCAGGGGGGGAGAGCAGGAGGGAGAGCAGGAGGTGAGAGCAGGAGGTGAGAGCAGGGGGGGAGAGCAGGAGGGAGAGCAGGAGGTGAGAGCAGGGGGGGAGAGCAGGAGGGAGAGCAGGAGGTGAGAGCAGCAGGGGAGAGCAGGAGGGGAGAGCAGGAGGTGAGAGCAGGAGGGGAGAGCAGGAGGGGAGAGCAGGAGGTGAGAGCAGGAGGTGAGAGCAGGAGGGGAGAGCAGGAGGTGAGAGCAGGAGGTGAGAGCAGCAGGTGAGAGCAGGAGGGGAGAGCAGGAGGTGAGAGCAGCAGGTGAGAGCAGCAGGTGAGAGCAGGAGGTGAGAGCAGGAGGGGAGAGCAGGAGGTGAGAGCAGGGGGGGAGAGCAGGAGGGAGAGCAGGAGGTGAGAGCAGGAGGTGAGAGCAGGGGGGGAGAGCAGGAGGGAGAGCAGGAGGTGAGAGCAGGGGGGGAGAGCAGGAGGGAGAGCAGGAGGTGAGAGCAGCAGGGGAGAGCAGGAGGGGAGAGCAGGAGGTGAGAGCAGGAGGGGAGAGCAGGAGGTGAGAGCAGGACGGGAGAGCAGGAGGTGAGAGCAGGGGGGGAGAGCAGGAGGGAGAGCAGGAGGTGAGAGCAGCAGGTGAGAGCAGGAGGTGAGAGCAGGAGGTGAGAGCAGGAGGTGAGAGCAGGAGGGGAGAGCAGGAGGTGATAGCAGGAGGTGAGAGCAACAGGTGAGAGCAGGAGGTGAGAGCAGGAGGTGAGAGCAGGAGCTGAGAGCAGCAGGTGAGAGCAGGAGGTGAGAGCAGGAGGGGAGAGCAGGAGCTGAGAGCAGCAGGTGAGAGCAGGAGGGGAGAGCAGCAGGTGAGAGCAGGAGGTGAGAGCAGGAGGTGAGAGCAGGAGCTGAGAGCAGGAGGTGAGAGCAGGAGGGGAGAGCAGGAGCTGAGAGCAGGAGGTGAGAGCAGGAGGTGAGAGCAGGAGGTGAGAGCAGGAGGTGAGAGCAGGAGGTGAGAGCAGGAGCTGAGAGCAGCAGGTGAGAGCAGGAGGTGAGAGCAGGAGCTGAGAGCAGGAGGTGAGAGCAGGAGGGGAGAGCAGGAGCTGAGAGCAGGAGGTGAGAGCAGGAGGGGAGAGCAGGAGGTGAGAGCAGGAGGTGAGAGCAGCAGGTGAGAGCAGGAGGTGAGAGCAGGAGGTGAGAGCAGGCGGGAAGAGCAGGAGGGGAGAGCAGGAGCTGAGAGCAGGAGGGGAGAGCAGGAGGTGAGAGCAGGAGGTGAGAGCAGCAGGTGAGAGCAGGAGGTGAGAGCAGGAGGTGAGAGCAGGAGCTGAGAGCAGCAGGTGAGAGCAGGAGGTGAGAGCAGCAGGTGAGAGCAGGAGGTGAGAGCAGGAGGTGAGAGCAGGAGCTGAGAGCAGCAGGTGAGAGCAGGAGGGGAGAGCAGCAGGTGAGAGCAGGAGGTGAGAGCAGGAGGTGAGAGCAGGCGCTGAGAGCAGGAGGTGAGAGCAGGAGGGGAGAGCAGGAGCTGAGAGCAGGAGGTGAGAGCAGGAGGTGAGAGCAGGAGGTGAGAGCAGGAGGTGAGAGCAGGAGGTGAGAGCAGGAGCTGAGAGCAGCAGGTGAGAGCAGGAGGTGAGAGCAGGAGCTGAGAGCAGGAGGTGAGAGCAGGAGGGGAGAGCAGGAGCTGAGAGCAGGAGGTGAGAGCAGGAGGGGAGAGCAGGAGGTGAGAGCAGGAGGTGAGAGCAGCAGGTGAGAGCAGGAGGTGAGAGCAGGAGGTGAGAGCAGGCGGGAAGAGCAGGAGGGGAGAGCAGGAGCTGAGAGCAGGAGGGGAGAGCAGGAGGTGAGAGCAGGAGGTGAGAGCAGCAGGTGAGAGCAGGAGGTGAGAGCAGGAGGTGAGAGCAGGCGGGGAGAGCAGGAGGTGAGAGCAACAGGTGAGAGCAGGAGGTGAGAGCAGGAGGTGAGAGCAGGAGGTGAGAGCAGCAGGTGAGAGCAGGAGGTGAGAGCAGGAGCTGAGAGCAGGAGGTGAGAGCAGGAGGGGAGAGCAGGAGGTGAGAGCAGCAGGTGAGAGCAGGAGGTGAGAGCAGGAGGTGAGAGCAGGAGGTGAGAGCAGCAGGTGAGAGCAGGAGGTGAGAGCAGGAGGTGAGAGCAGGTGAGAGCAGGAGGTGGGAGCAGGAGGTGAGAGCAGGAGGTGAGAGCAGGAGCTGAGAGCAGGAGGTGAGAGCAGCAGGTGAGAGCAGGAGGTGAGAGCAGCAGGTGAGAGCAGGAGGTGAGAGCAGGAGGTGAGAGCAGGAGGTGAGAGCAGGAGGGGAGAGCAGGAGGTGAGAGCAGGAGGTGAGAGCAGCAGGTGAGAGCAGGAGGTGAGAGCAGGAGGTGAGAGCAGGAGGTGAGAGCAGGAGGGGAGAGCAGGAGGTGAGAGCAGGGGGGGAGAGCAGGAGGGAGAGCAGGAGGTGAGAGCAGGAGGTGAGAGCAGGAGGTGAGAGCAGGAGGTGGTCAGTGGAGGTGAGAGCAGGAGGTGAGAGCAGCAGGTGAGAGCAGGAGGTGGTCAGTGGAGGTGAGAGCAGGAGGTGGTCAGTGGAGGTGAGAGCAGGAGGTGAGAGCAGGAGGTGAGAGCAGGAGGTGGTCAGTGGAGGTGAGAGCAGGAGGTGAGAGCAGGAGGTGAGAGCAGGAGGTGGTCAGTGGAGGTGAGAGCAGGAGGTGAGAGCAGGAGGTGAGAGCAGGAGGTGGTCAGTGGAGGTGAGAGCAGGAGGTGAGAGCAGGAGGTGGTCAGTGGAGGTGAGAGCAGGAGGTGAGAGCAGGAGGTGGTCAGTGGAGGTGAAGTAGAAGCAGGTCAGAGGTGGAAGTCAACACGATGACTGAACTGGACATGTCGAAGTCAGACTGGAGAAAACAAACAAATGTGAACTAATGACCAAAGATGGATTTATTTGTAATTAAATCATTTTTTTTTTTTTTTAACTGCTTAACCGTTACAGATCATTGTAGGAGGCCATCAAATATATATATGCTTTCCAACCATAATCTTACACAAATTTAAATGTGCAATTTCTCTAAAACGTTTTTCTTATTTAGGCAGTTCTAATACGGCTTTCCTGCTCCACTGCACAGTGATGAGTAAGCGAAACACGCACGCCACTCAGGGAAGAAAATAACTTTGTTTGCACGCCACATTATTTTACAGATAATACGCACACAATAATGTTTAATGTTTACGTCTCACGCGATCGTACATGTACAACTTGAACTGTGACATCAGCAGTACTCCCTATCCCACTGGTCCGGTGCTCCCTGCGCACTGATCCGGTGCTCCCTGCGCACTGGTCCGGTGCTCCCTGCGCACTGAGCGATGGAGTTTTGAAAGCCAGTGAATTAGAGGAGGAGGTTGAAGGGGAGGGGTGAGTCTCTATAAGAGCAGCAGCCACCAGCCTCCACGTAGCCACAAACCCATCTGAGAGTGAGGAAGGAAAACAGAGACTTTACTCCATCCACCTGCAGCCCCTGGAGACCTCGGCACCCGGCGCATTACCACAGCACAGGTAAGACCCTCGGGGGGGCCACGGCGGCGGGAGAGGGCGAGGAAAAAGGCGCTGCTTCACCTTTGACCTTGCGCACAATACACACTTGAACTGTAGCTTTGTGTTCACTTTACCGTCAAATATTGAACTGTGTATATTTGACTAATCAGTGTCTTTTCTGCTGAACGCATTTAGCCGCCTAACGATTTTAACAATACATTAACAGTCAATCGAGTTGTTGGCATTTACAGCTGAGGCTTCATCTTCTTCAGAAACACTGATTATATGTTTTTTGCGACGATCAGTGCGTCAGCTTTAGAGGAACAGCCGGATGAAGTAGTAAAGGTACATATATACAGTATACAGAGGGCCGAAGGTTACACAGAGTTGTCCAGTGATATTTCGTAAAAAGGTCATAAATCATCGGTCTTGATTAGTCATGAATCGTTAAGGCCTGATGTACTGCGACGCTACAGTGGTTTTGTGAATGAAAGACATCTTAACAGACATTTGGGTCCACTCACACACAGAAGGTGACATTTGAAAAGAGGAAACGTTTAGAGCTTTATTTGGCATTTTAAAGCTCATAAAATATGGTAAATAATTAAGGGAATTACATTATTAATACAAATAATAGGAAAATACTAATTACTATTACGCTGGGGAATTGCTTTTCTTCTTTACTTTTTGTTTGAATAATTCATTACGTATTAATTGCTTCGTCTTATTATTTGCTCCTGAGGTTTAAAGTGACCTTGAAATATTGCTCATCCTTAAAAAAGACTATTGTATGTATAAGAAAAATAATAATACATGTTTTGATGTACATATAATTAGGGTTGGACGATATTCTCATGATACATACATGATGATATATTTGAAATCCTTCAAAAATGTGCTAAAACGCGCATGGAAATGTGTGTATCTTGGTTGAGGTGTAAGTATCAAGTAAAAAGTAATTGAACTGTAAAAATTAAACACAAAAGGCAAGAAAAAACGGCTCAAGTTTTAGTTGAATCGTTTGTTTGTGACTTCATTGATTAGACGGTCAAGCAGGAGTGGACGGGCTGTTGCTCTGGTCACTCGGAGCAGGCGGTGCAGTGTCATTTTGTGTGTTTGTTTAAAGGAGCAGATACAGCGGTGTTTCGGGACAATTGTGGCTGATTCTCCCCTTTGCATTTACACAGAAGATCTCGTTAAGAGCTTCGTTAAGTACTAGACAAGTGTGTATTTTTGGCTGACCGGGCAACTGTATGGCTAGAATTATTCCCAATGAAGCTACAAATATAGGCTATAAAAAAGGTTTAAAAATCTACCCAAAAAATGAACAATTACCTCACAAAGTTGACTCAATTACAGTAATTTGAGTCAGTTCTTTATCTTCCACCCTGATTCTTCGAGTTTCTCACAATCACGTCATTGCCTTCATGGGTAAACTTCCCTGATGGCTGAATGTGGAAGACAGGAAAAGGATTACTGAATGAATAAAGGACACGGCAGCGCCTCGCCTCCAGTGACTTTGCTCATTTGGTGTTTGGACAAGTATACAATGCCCTGGCTCAGCAGGAGGCTGCACATCCTTTTGTACCTCCAAGAAGTCATTTATCCGCCATCTTCTCAAGTCCAAATTTATATGAACATCATCATCTCAAAATTATATACATTTTCACAAATGTATTAATTAATGGTCGATATTGTGATTTTTTTCTTCTTCTTTTCTTCAATCTGATGCCATGTAATACTGTCACGATACCACTTCATCCCAAACTTGAACTGATCAGGAAAAAATAAATGAAATCTGAGCAGAATCTGCAGATACTAAAATAAAAATGTATTTAATTGATCTGTCCATAACTAACATGCACTATTATTTATATCCTGAAGACTACTACTCTAAACTGGGTAAGTAAATAAACAACCAGTTTCGGTATAAATAAGGTATAAATTGAGCAAATATTTTTTTTTTTATATTTTATTTACATTGATGCTAGTGTTAGCTTGATAAAAGTGCAAGTTTGCCCACAAAACAAGTTTCCTATCTAAATATAACCCTGATTTTACTGTATAAGCACCAAGTGTTAAAAAAGTGATAAAAGATAAATAAATAAAGTGAATTGGTCGTGACTGGTAGATTCAGGTAGATTTGTTGTTAATGTGCCAAACTTAAGTTAAGTTATAACGAGCTCAAAAAGTTAGATTAGTCTTTTAAGCTATTTTTTTTAGAACACTTATCCTTGGCTTAAAATAGCATGAGACATGTGTGTGTCATGGGGCCAAACATGAACCCACTTGAGGTGATTAGACTCATTGAGAGGGAAATGGATTTAGCTTCAGTCACAGACATTTGCATGAGCCCTTCCCACACTTTGTGGACCACAGTTACCAAACCATAATATATATATGTATATATATATATATATATATATATATATATATATATGTATATATATATATATATATATATATATATATATATATACATATATACACAATATATATAATAGTCTAATATTCTAATATTATAAGTAAATATCTATTTAACTTTATTTTACATTGCATATTTTTAATTCTGCAGACATGATTTACTTTTACTTTGCATTGCAACATACAATTTCTCAATTTCATTTAGAAATAAAGGTTACAGAATCTTATCTACCTTTTGGATTGCAATTTTTTTGATTAGTCTAAATTAATACATTTCTCAGACTGTTGCTAAGTTTCAGGTGACATTAAGCATTCTATAATCCAATAATATTTAATAACTATAATTTAATGAGTTCTTGGGCTTGGTCCCCTGATGTTAATGATCAAGTTAATCATAAATAATTTACCTTTTAGAGGTTTGTTACACACATCATCACGTTGTAGAGTTAGAACGGGTCAAGTCGTGTACATGAGCCTCAATAACTGACACATAAGGATTCTCTACTCAATCAATGTCCAGCGTGCCAGTTAAAACAAAGAGGACAATGCATTTCCAGTGGGCACGCGACAAGTTGTCAATCACCAAGATTTTTTTTATTTTTTTGCAGATCAAAACTGTGGTCCGCTATCTTCCTCCAGGCTAATAAATAATAATAAAGAAACATTTAATTACCTGTCAAACTGTCTCATCAACCAACAAAGCCGAGTCCATGATTACACTTTAATTAAGGGTCGAAATATGCGAGTACTTGAATTACTTTGCAGCCCTTATCAGATGTAATTGTCCTCGTTCTTATATGCCTGATGCGCTTACTCGGCGGCTTAGCTTTTAAAAACAGGAAGAGAAAAAAAAGAAAAGTTCAGAAATGCACAACGTGTGGCTCCTGTGTCTAGCCGGGCGTGTATAATCCGGCTTTAGGACACTTTTGGAGCAGAGAGTCAATTATTTTATATTGGCTGTCCTGATGAGAAAGGTCTGTAAATGGCGAAGGAAAATAATGGGGAAACATGTGCCGCGTGTCCTCGTGGGAAACGTGTCGGCGCGGCGACCATTTAAAGATTAGGCCCGCAACCTTGACCACAACATACTGGTTTTTGAAGTGGTCAATTTGGACTGTTTAAGAACGCAAATCCCTTCTTTTCCGGTCGAGTTTTAAGAAAGTGCGCATGGATCGGGCCCCGTGAGCGGCACCGGGCGCTAATGACTTAATCAACTGGTTTATTTAATGGTTAATCAGTTCATTAAAATCACACTAATTGGGTCTGAGGAGCTCCCTGGAGAACGAGGACGGCGCCGGAATGAGATCGCCCGGCGGGGATCTGACGTGCAAGGGTGCTGTCCGTTTTTGAAAAAAATGTACACCTTATTTTTCGACAACAGCAACAACAACAACAACAACAGTAACAACAGCAGCCACAACAACAACAACAGCACAGTTCATCTTATAGGATTAGTCGCGCTTTTTGAACACTGTAACGCCATTTATTAAACGCAAAGTAATGACTGGAATATCAGTTCTTCGTTGATGTTTTTGGATGAGAACCACAGCTGGGTCACGGGAACGCTCCCTGGTGCGTTCAGGACAAATGAGGGCGCCCGAGCTGTCCCAAACCGGGGCCATCTGGCAGCCGGCCCACCTCAAAGTGCAAGTCCATCCACCAGTGCCACTCCTGTGCCCATTGTTTTTCACACATAACAAGTGTCAATGGACTACGGATATTTTCACCGTTTCATGTCCAAGGAGAGGAAGAATAAAGAATAAAGAATAAAGAATAAAGAATAAAGTCTAAAGTCTAAAGTCTAAAGTCTAAAGTCTAAAGAATAAAGAATAAAGTCTAAAGTTAAGGCGTACTGGTGGTGTCACATTACATCATGCAACACTGGGCTTTGTAACGCCAAAGCAATGGGAGGAGTACTTTTACGGACTACGACAGTCTGAGGACTACGAAAAGTCTGAGGAATAAAGTCTGGCGGTAATGCAACAATTGGATGCCAACCGCCATAAAACAACAACAACAACAACAACAACAACAACATCACATTACAATTGGATGCCAACCGCCATAAAACAACAACAACAACAACAACAACAACAACAACAACAACAACAACAACAACAACATCACATTAAATTAAATTACATCACATTAAATTAAATTACATCACATTTAAGTGTCACATTACCACCGGTGGTGGTAATGTGACACTTTCCAACCGCCATAAAATACCAAAGAAGAAGAAGAAGAAGAAGAGAAAGAGGAAGAAGAAGAAGAGGAAGAGGAAGAGGAAGAAGAAGAGGAAGAGGAAGAGGAAGAGGAAGAAGAAGAAGAAGAAGAGGAGGAAGAAGGGGAAGAAGAAGAGGAAGAAGAAGAGGAAGAAGAGGAAGAAGAAGAAGAAGTAACACTTACCAACCGCCATAAAACACCAAAGAAGAAGAAGAAGATTTCATACCTTAAGCCCATTTCATTTTGACCGTGTCGTTAGAGTTGTTGGACTTGCGTGCTCAACAGTTAAACTTGTATTTGTTTGTAATCACTCTAATCCCTTTGGTACAGACATTTTGATTGCAATAGATTGGTTCAGTGTTTAGCTTCCAACAGAAGTTCAAAGTCAGACCAATTTGAACGTTGTGCTGTGATTTTTGTGAATCGCCCCGTGCACGAGGATGTAATGTCAGCACAAACTGTGAGTCAAATTGTCGCCGGAGGCATTTAATAGAGACATCAATTAAAGGAGTTAACGAGTTTGTTAAATGAGATGAAAACTCTCAGCGTGTTCCTGACGTCAGGCTCCACACTCAGGGCCCGTCCCACCGGGATAAGGTCAAACCACTTTTTTTTGGCTCATCTCATTCCGCTGCATTTTCTTTGGCACTTTCCTGCAAAACCATATTCAGTTTGCACAGTTAAGACTGTCTTACGAGTACAGAATGTTGCTCGATGTTCAGTTATTTCAACGTTTTACCGGCAATTTGACCCCTTTTCTTTACGCGCAGGTGACAGTGGAACGATGAAGACCACGGTGGTTCTGCTGCTGCTCTGTCTGTGCGATCTCGGCCAGAGCGACTGCCAGGGCGACTGTCTCTCCTGCAAGAACCTGCTGCCCGCTCGGCTCAGCTTCAACACCCTGGTGAGAAGCTGCTCCTCGTGAGAACGCCATAGCGACCACAAGTCCCACGCTCCAAAAAACACAACCGTTGATGTGTTGTTTTGTTTTGTTACGCCACAGGTTTGTCTCGTCGAGTGCGAGGGCGACGTCTCCCCGGCTTTTTCTTGGGACTTTTGTCGTAAGGCGCTGCTCATGCTGCTGGAGGCTCCGCGAGGTGCGTCAAGGAAGCGATCTCAGGAGGAGGTGGAGGCGCTCACTCCGGACGAAGAGGAGCCGGTCGACAGGGAGCTGCTCCTGCCGATGGCCCTGCGGCAGCTCGACCGCGTGACCCAGTCGTTCGGGATCGACGAGAGCAACGCGGCCTACAATCCCCAGAACGCCTTGTCTCTCGAGGACGACTTGGAGGACGATGCGGGGCAAGGCGGGGCGGGGCAAGTCGGAGCGGGGCAAGGCGAGGCGGGGCAAGGCGAGGCGGCGACAGGTGCACGGGGCGAGGCGGGGCTGAGCGTCTCGAAGAGGTTCGGAGGCTTCGTGAAGGGCAGACACAGCTACAAGAAGATCATGTCCCCGGGGCGGTCGTACCAGAAGCGGTACGGCGGCTTCGTTGGCATTCGGAAGTCGGCCCGCAAGTGGAACAACCAGAAACGTTTCAGCGAGTTCCTGAAGCAGTACCTCGGCATGAGCGCCCGGGCAACCGAATACAACGACGTGACCGAAGACCTCACCGCACAAAATGAGATATAGCAGGGCTCACGTGGTGTTTGAGTGAACCCTGTTGGTTTCAATGGTCAGCATCCGGGGCCAGCGTCTCACAAAGACCACGATCTTAAGCATTCTTGCCAAAAAAGAATACACATACGTAACTCGATAACTTTATAATGTATTGAATTCATTAGTAATAAGGTGCAGTTTGTTCCTTACACTGTTGAACCTGATCATACCTTTTTTGTGTGTTTTTCAATAACACGGGATTGATTGGTTTACTCGTCCAAAATTATGTCCAATTTCAGTTCTTGCTCATCTGAAATGATCGCAGCTGCTATGTTTTAGGTTTGATCCACTTCAGAATTGCTTTCAGCACTTTGGATGTCATGGTAATATTGTTAAACACTAGTTGATTGACTAGTTGAGTCAATATTGCCTTCCTACACTATTTTATGGTCTTGTCCTTGGCTGTTTTTGTGGAAACTCATGCTGGATCCATTCATCTTATTTTACTTGTAGTCAGCAAACATTCATCTTCTACTGCTTGTTCCAGTTAGAGGTCGCGGGTGCCTGGAACATGTCCCAGTGACTTTGGGCCTTAAGTCAGCAAAGAACAGCCTTAATACACTGTTGAATTCGAAATGTACAGGCAGATCTTATTGTATTGTTTAACTAAAAACACCAAATGGACAAACTTTCTGTTGACCTACATTTATCAAATGATATGTGCCAAACTGTCACACAACACATCAACCTGTCATAGGCCATATACTGATGTCAGATGTTTGAACAAATAGTATATTTCTGAAATGTAGTGGTGTGTAGTGTTTTAGTTGTCCATGAAGAAAACTGTAAATAGTTGTATTTAAATAATGTCAATAAAATAGTTTACTATTTCGTTTGTGACTTGTCATGCAGCAACTAATTATGTGTCTTGGTATGTTTTATTCTTTAGTCTTTCCATAGTTGGCTATCTAAAAAAGAGAGCCGGCAGCACCATCGTGTGGTCATTTATGTAACTGCACCACATCAGTTCGGTCTACTCAGCCAAAGTGTTGCCAGATGTGATATTTTAAGAGATCCATAGATGTGATGCATCTAAAAGAGTTATAACCATGTCCATAACTTGCCAAACCCCCTGTATATATTTAATTTAATAAAAAATATTACATTTTAGTTCATTATTGTAGTAACTTAAATGTTAAGTTTAATCACAAGAGAACACATTTTACATTGATGAGCAATCAAACGCGTCCAGGATGAAGTCAGACTGCTCTACGTGCGCGGTTAAAGGAAAATATGAGCGTGAACTAACTAAACCCGGACGAGCAATACATGGGCAAATACTCGTTTTACTGTGAAGGTGAAGAAGTCAAAGCGGAAGTTGTGGTCGACAGCTTTGCGGAAAGCTGAACCGCAACATACGTTTAGAATTACCACCGATACTATTTTTTGTTTGGACTGGATTTAAAGTGTCTGATTCGAATTAATCGGGTGAGTGTTGTGTTCTCATTTCATTAGGAAGGCTATGTGTTTTATTTTTGGACAAACATATTCTAGCTAGCGACTCGATAGCTTACGTTAGCCACAATGAGCTACATCTAATGTGTGAGTACTGTACTGTATTCAGCGTTACCACAGTGAGGTGAATGATATGACATGTTGTGTCCACATGAGCCTAAAGCATAAAGACTAAAGCCTAAAGTCTGAGCCTGTGCTCGGCCTGACATGTTCTTGGAAGGTGCGCAGTGATGAGCCAAGTTATGTAGCTAACACTTGTGTGACACCGCTGTGTATCTCAGTGACAGCTGAAGGTCTAACTTGTTTAGTTTTAACCTTGTTGACTGACCAGGCCTTCCCTCGTCTTTGCTAGTTTATTATTTAACCAGTCTTTACATTAACCGTGGTAAATAAACCTTAGCAGTAAAACAACACAGTTTAATCGGGCGGTGCAGGATCATGTCACGAAGTTGTAGTGACATGATCAGGCTGAAGGTAACGCCTCCCTGTCTTTCCTTTCTCTCAGTTTGTCATCAAACACACCTAGCTAACTGTTATGAGCAGCTGTGTGCGGGGCTCCAGGGCCCTGGTCCCTGCCATGCTCCCCAGGCTGCTGCTCCCTCACACAGGCCACAGACTCACGGGCAGGACCCTGTGGACCTCTCCCTCCTGGAGGGGAGGCAATGGAGACCCCCAGCCGGCCCCACTGCCTGGCCAGGCTCGAGTGGTGATCTGTGGTGGAGGCATTGTGGGCACATCAGTGGCTTATCATCTGGCTCGCTTGGGCTGGACTGAGATCGTGCTTCTGGAACAGGGCAGGTAAGGTTTAGCACAAAAACAGTGGAGTATAATTATATCTCTAATGTAGTTTTGCCTTGACCTTTCCTTTCATTGCAGACTCGGTGGTGGAACAACAAGACTGAGCGCTGGCATAGTTAGTGTTGCTAAGCCTATTCCCATAGAGTGTCAAATGGCAAACTATTCCAACACTCTGTACCAGCGGCTGGAGGAAGAGACCGGAGTTAAAACAGGTCGGTCTCTTCTAGTATTTGTAACGACATCTGCCACACATAATGTTTTACATATGTGCGTTTTTATTTCCCAGGGTATGTGAAGACTGGCTCATTGTGCCTTGCCCAAAATCAAGATCGATTGATCTCTCTGAAGCGCTTGGCTTCCAGGCTCAGGTAAGAAGCCATCACAGAAGTGAAGATGAAAATAAAAAAACACAAAAATTGGTGTGTTTGCTTGACCAGTGATGTGTTGGCAACGCATGCTGGTATTTCCTAAGAACAATGGTTTCTTTCTCATTCTAGAGTAATGGGCATCAGCTGTAACATAATCAAACCAAAGGCCATCGCTAAACTCCATCCACTCGTTAACATTCATGACTTGGTGGGGGCTCTCCATCTTCCTGAGGATGCAGTGGTTTCTCCACCTGATGTTAATCATGCTCTTGCAGTGGCAGCAGCGGGACACGGTTTGCTCCTTTTTATATTAATACCAGGGGTGCACAATACAGTAAATTGTTTACAGTAAACAGTGTTCTCGCTGGGCTGAGGTTTGAGGATGGTGGTGGGACACCAAAACATTTTCGTTGATATGGAAAAGCCAATATGATCACACTCCGCCACTTAAGCCCGCTCGGTGCTCGGTGACTTCAATGACAAACTGAGATTAGACACAAAATATCATCAAATGGGAAAAATAAAGGTGGTTTTGGCAGATCATTACCACTTGGATAGATGTAAGTAATGGAGCATAGTTACAAAATATTTACAAATGCATTTCAAGTTATTTCATTATTTAGTTGGTGATTAGTGTACACACTACATACAAATCTTGATTTTCAGGTTTTGATGGAGAATCATTTACTGAAATGTTAACCCAACTTTAGCTTTTAGTTTCTTTTCTACAGATTTATTATACTTTATCACGTATCCTAACAATCCTAATTGATTGTTAGGATTAAAATAATATGTCAAGGCTAGTGTAGATTCTACTTCTCTTTGACTCCAGTCGCCTCAATTCTGGAATGTTCTGATGACATAGCATTTTAAAGGGTCAAAGTTCAAATTTAAATAATGTAAATATATTTCCTATATTTTTTTTTATTTTTTTTTAACACTATTCAACACCAAACCATGTTGACCTTTTGTTTGTTAAATTGTACAACTATGTGTATTCAAGTACATTCTTTATTTCAGGCATCCAAATCCAGGAACGGACCACTGTGCAGCAGGTTTTGGTGGAGAAAGGACAAGTGACGGCCGTGGAGACGGACCGAGGCTCCATCGAGTGTGAATTTTTTGTCAGTTGTGCTGGGCAGGTGAGTTTAACTGTCTACTCTGTCATTTCTCTGTCTCTATGGAGATCATGCTGCTTTGTCTGGAATCTACCTGCATGAGGACAATCAGATGACACCACTAGGCCACGTTACAGGTCAGATCTATAAAGAGACAAGTACCTTATGTAAGAATACAAGATAAATAAGTTTATTCCCATCATGTGGAACAATCTAGGCAAAGTGATACAATCTCCAGCATACCCTCCATCAGAAAAGTTCAATATGTTCATAGTGTTGGTTCTCATAACGGCCATTTTGATTGTTGGGAGGAAAAACACACATACCGTAATTTCCGCACTATAAGGCGCACTTAAAAGCCTTTAATTTCTCAAACAACAGTGCGCCTTATAATCCAATGCACTTTATATACGTATGAATTAATTGTGATTGTGGTTGTGCTTACTGACCTTTTCCGGTGCGGTCCGGTATATGAAAAATGATCGAAAATTGACCATTCATTGACCGTTCGCTTATAGTGTAGAGAATACGGTACATACAACTCCCTCCTTGTATTCAGAGTGCTTTTGTTCCTTCTGTGTCAGTGGGCTTACGAGCTCGGCCAAGCAAGCGAGATGAAAGTGTCCGTTCCTCTTCACGGATGCGAGCACTTCTACCTTCTCACCCAACCACTCAAAGATCCAGTCCAGTCCAACACTCCGGGTACAGAAACCGCTCTCATATGTGAACTCGCGGGACTGTTTTGGTTTCCTCTGCCGTATAAAACCGCTTTCCTTTTCGCACAGTGATCCTCGACTCTGACGGGAGGATTTATGCGCGTCCCTGGCAGGGAGGAATCCTCTCGGGCGGTTTTGAGAAGAATCCAAAACCCATTTTTACAGAGGGTCGCAACCAGCAGGACATCCAGAATACGCAGGAGGATTGGGACCACTTCGGTAATGTCACGTCTATATCTTATTCTGATAAAATGTCCCAACAGTCTTCACCGTTTTCTGACTCTTTGTTTATGTAATTTGAGACTAAAACTATACATGCGTTCGCAGTGACGTCATACTGGCTTCCCTATAGTGCCCATTTTGAAAGGGGCACCCGATATATATAAACCACCACGACTGCATCCTTCTCTACGGCATAATGAGCTGCGAATACTTTGATTCTTTAGACGATAACGGCAAACTAAGGTACACGACAAAGCTATCATTCCTTGGTCTGTGCTGTTGTGCCCCTTTCAAAATGGCGGACTTGGTTGCTACTGTACAAGTTCCCGGATGTGCGAACGCATGTATACTTTTTTAAATCATAATTTGTATTTAAAATGTGTTTGTCTTTTCTTCACCACCTTCAGAGCCCATGCTGAGCGCACTGCTTAGACGAATGCCCAGTCTGGAGTCGGCAGAAATTCAACAGTTGGTGAATTGTCCGGAATCATTTACCCCCGACATGCGCTGTCTGATGGGGGAAACACCGGGCGTCTCCGGTTACTACGTGCTGGCTGGAATGAACTCTTCTGGCGTGGCTTTTGCGGGAGGAGCGGGAAAGTATGTACCATGTAATTATGACTCAAAATGTCTACGTTTTTTTAACCTTTTTAATGGTTTTCTTCTTTAAGGTATCTGGCAGAATGGATGAGCTATGGCTACCCCACAGCTAACGTTTGGCCTCTTGACATCAAGCGCTTTGGCAACCTGCAGAGTAGCCGAACCTTCCTGCGACACAGAGTCATGGAAGTCATGCGTAAGTTGTTTTTCATTCATCCTTCCTTCCTTTTGAATCAATCTTCACCACTATATGTATCGGCATTTGCTTTATTAAAAATGTCCACCTTAAACGCCGCGTACACTTTGCAGCTTTATTGTATGAGCTTAAGGTTCCACGGTGGGACTTTCAGACCGGCCGTCAGCTGAGGACGAGCCCGCTGTACGATCGTCTGGACACGCAGGGAGCTCGATGGATGGAGAAACACGGCTTTGAGAGGCCCAAATATTTTGTACCTCCGGGGAAAGGTACGATAAAAGACGACCATGTTTCGCTGTAAAACTGTAGCCGTCCAAGAATGAGTTTTCACTGTAGATGGTGGTGTCATTTTCAGATCTGCTCTCGCTGGACCAGAGTAAAACCTTCTATAAACCCGACTGGTTCGACATCGTTGGAGCTGAAGTGAAGTGCTGTAAAGAGGCCGTCTGTGTCATCGACATGTCTTCTTTTACCAAGTTTGAACTCAGTGTGAGTTGTGTTTATACTGCTCAACAGGACGTTTTAAATGCTGTGCAGTCGTTTTAAACTGAAGCTGCATTCTTTCTTTCTTTCTTTGTTTTTGTCAAGTCGGCCGGAGACCAGGCTCTCACACTGCTTCAACATCTTTGTGCGAATGACCTTGATGTTCCAGTGGGGCATATTGTACACACCGGGATGCTCAACGAAAAAGGAGGATACGAGAACGACTGCAGCGTGGTTCGAGTGAGCAAGAACAGGTTTGGAAACGCCCGTCGATTACAAGGCATATGCGTGTATTATATTACCTAAACAGCTTTGTGTCTGTAGCTTCTTTATAGTCTCTCCAACTGACCAACAAGTTCACTGTTGGTCCTGGATTAAGAAACACATGCCCAATGATCCACATCTGCACCTGGAAGATGTCAGCTGGAAGTACACGGGTGAGCGCAAATAAAACTGAACCCTTTGTATGAGTTATCTGTAGTAATTAGAGAAGCTGCGATTACAAAGAACAAACAAAAAGTAGCTTACCACCACTGCGTGAGAGAATAATGAATGATGGAAGACTCTTGCTACTTTAGAGTAAATTATGGCTTTAAATCTGTCAAGAAGAATATAAACGGGGCCATTATAATTATTTGAATTCTCACAATTTCCTTCTCAAAAGCTCTGAATCTGATTGGCCCGCGTGCAATGGATGTTCTGGCAGAGTTGTCCTATGTTTCGATGACGCCGGACCACTTCCCGTCCATGTTTTGCAAGGTAGGCGACTGTTTATTATTCTGTAACGTATAACTACATGAAAAGTGTCTTGTTTTCCATGCTGACTGCACGTTGACTTACAGGAGATGAGTGTAGGATATGCTAATGGAATCAGAGTGATGAGCATGACTCACACTGGGGAACCAGGCTTTATGCTCTACATTCCTATTGAGGTAAGGGCTGCTCAGGACTCCACACGGAGTAACGGGGATTATTTTTCCATTTTCAAAGGGTAATATTCACTCTTTATTTGTCACAGTATGCGCTCCATGTGTACAATGAAGTGATGTCGGTGGGGCAGAAGTATGGGATTCGTAATGCTGGATACTATGCATTGCGGAGCTTGAGAATTGAAAAATTCTTTGCCTTCTGGGGCCAGGACCTGGATGCTTTCACCACCCCACTGGAGTGCGGACGGGAGTTCAGAGTCAAATTTGATACGGTTTGTTTGAGTATTGAAATAGGACATGGCTGCATGCAACAGTGACATTGTGATGGAACTGTTCAATGTAAGCTTAGATTGGTGCAGAGTGGCACTCTGTATTTTACAATCTCTCCTCTTCCATCAGGACACAGATTTCCTTGGCCGTGAAGCTTTATTGAAACAGCGGCAGGAGGGCGTGACTCGAAGGTTTGTTATGCTCGTCCTTGATGACCATGACACTGAGTTGGACCTGTGGCCATGGTGGGGGGAGCCCATCTACCGCAACGGTCTGCTGGCAGGAACAACAACCAGTAGTGCTTACAGCTACACTCTCGAGCGCCATGTCTGTCTGGGTTTTGTATCCCCACCGCCCGGCCCAGAGGGGCTTCCAACCCCAATCACTCCAGACTTCATCAACAGGGGGGACTATGAACTGGACATCGCAGGCCAGCGTTACCCAGCTAAAGCCAAACTCTATCCCTTCAGCTCCCTGTTCACTCAACAAAAACGCCGCAAAGAAGAGCTTGAGCTCAGCAACCTCCAGGGCAAGTAACAAGTGATATGAAGAACCCCTCATAGGGGTTAGTCAGCACACCTCCATTTAACCAAATCCACTCCTGCTAAACATGTAGTGCCATTCTTTTTCAGTTTAACACTCACAGGTTGCACCTTCGCTGTATCCTTGTGTCACTTCTCAAAGTGCAATATCAGAAAAGCATCGACTATTGGTCACTTTGATCCCATTGTCTGGCTTCCTATTAAGTGCCTTTATTAAGGCAACAGCCGCACAAGCTGCTTTGATTTAAATTTGTGCAGTAAATTATACTTTTATCAACTTTACATCAGTTGATTGTTGTCTAAAGTGATACGCCATAAGTGTGACTGTTGGGTCACGTTGTATTGTGCAATTACCTTAAGAATCCATGTTGTGATCTCTTATGACTCCTCATAGTTCATGTCTCCAAACTTGGAAGAAGTTGTATGTACCACTGTGTGGCTATTGGCTAAATTCAAATATTGACCAATACATGACAAATGGTAGTGAAGAGAAGTGTGCTTTACATCTCGAGTGGACGTTTCCACGTTGTAGCCTTGTTAGGCTTCTCCTGTTCCTGCTTATCAAATGTGTCAAATTGCACAATTTAAGGTTTTGTTATTATTTATGTTGTCTATATAGATCGTTGTAGTTTTAATTGTCATTTCTTCAAGGTGAATGTTGTGTTGAATGAATGGCAGATGGGTGAAAGTTAAACTGAAACCAGTTTTATTTATCACAAATATATTTGGAAGCAAACTTATCTTAAACGGGCCATGAATACAGTATGTTCTGACCCAGTGTGATAAGAAAGGAAAGAGTTAATTTACTTTTGCAATAAAGCTGTGTATTTTTGTATAATTGTTAAAGTAAATGACTTTATGGTAACTACTAATGGTCATGTGTTAGTTGTTGTGGGGGCAGATCAGAAATGCTTTACTGAACATGCTGCACATGTAAATAGTCACCAGTTTCTTGAAATGTTAGCATCATTGGACAAAATAGAACTAGTCACAAACTTGCAATTTTTCAAGACCCATCTTGACATAACTGTATGACTAGTTATGTTTACAGAATAACATTAGCTAAATCATCCTTGTTTTGCTTTGATACAGTCAGTGCTGTAAAATAAGGGCTACTTTTATAATGTTTTTAACCCTGCTCTAAAACAATGCACTTACTTTGAATTCAAGGATGACTCAACCCATTTATTGCTCCTTCAACCAAATAAATGTTTGCATATCAACTGTTTGGTCCTGTTGCTTTTTCAATGTTCAATACACTGTAGTGTTGGATTGTAAAACTTTTATAAGAACTGTAAACGCAGGTCCTCGAATAAAGAATGCAAGGGCCATATAGAAAACACTTTATTATACATGGAAGTCAGCTAGCATCCTTTGTTTGGTACATTAGACCTCAAGTTCTCCGAGCTTTGCGTGGGCGGCATCCGTTATGTGGCACAGGCGTGTTGTCAGTGATGGATACAACCTCCAGGCCTCCCATCGTTAGGCCTTTAATTGCAGACTGCAAAGGACAGACATCTATTTTAATTCAAGAGTTTGTCACGGTTTAAAGAAAGCAACATGTTCAGAGGTGACGTCCAAATGTTCACCCTCCAACATACCACGCAGATAAAACAACCACCCTCACCATGTTGACTGTTTACTTTGAGTGCCAAACTGATAAAAATACATACTAAACCAAACAATCTGCCAATTAGTCTGTCTTTTAGTGACCCTGGCATTTGAATGGAAAGAGCTTGATGGTTTGTGTTATTGGGGTCAAAGGTAATCCAGCCCCCCAGACATTCTAATATAAATTAGAAATATTTTGTTGGATATATTTGTTAATTTTAAGAAATAGCATTTTTATCCCACTATTCTTTGCAGCAGCCACACCTCCCCCGCACTGCTGGAGCATGTCTCAGTGCTTAATAGTGTCAACTTTCACAAAACTGAACGAAGAAAAAAGAAAGGCGTTTTTTGTTAGAGCTGTGCTAAAAGTGGCGCTAACAACAAACAAAACAATCTTCTGTGGTGACAGCTCTGTGAGGAAAACATCCAAACCAGTGCAAACCTGGACAGATGAGGAGCCACGGGTAAAAACACAGGTCAGCGTGTAATAAAGTATGTACATGACATAACATGCTGACAGTGTCCACACTAATGTGACTGACGAGCTGGACACTGAATACAACCAGAATGCACTCAATGGATTCACCACATGAACACTTTATCCTCGCTAAGCTTGAATTATAAAAAAAAAATGTGAGTTCATATTGAGGATGGAGCACCAACAATTCACAGGTCTTGAACATTTTATTTAAGAAATCATATCACAAGTCAATATTCCTGTTCCTGCTGCCGATGCATGATTATGGACTTGAGTCTTTCACTTGCTGCAGATTTGTGCAACTTAATAACTATTACTAGGCTATATAAAGCTATTTTTATCATTTTATTTTTACGGTTTGTTTTGCCCAGCCCGAGCATATATATTTGGCCGGCGACCCAAATTAGTCACCATTGGTCTGAATAAAGTTTTAAACCAAGCAATTGTGTTCTAATTGAGATTTTGTTTTTTGCATGTACATATACTTACTTGACGCCCCGGGCCAATTCCCTTCACCACAACACGAACATATGAGACTCCTTTTGCTGTTGCTTTCTATATGCATAAAGAAGACCAGAGTCAGGCTAGTTGGTGTGGACTTACGTTATACGTTTGCTTTTGAAAAGAGACTTACTGTTGCGGCAGAGATCGCTGCAGTTTGAGCTGCAACAGGTGTAGATTTCTTGATGTTTTTAAACCCTTCGGTCCCACAGGACGTCCTGACAAGAGGTGCTCCTGCACTGTCCGTCAGCTGAATATGCGTGCTGTAAACAAGTAAATCATGTTTAGTTTGATTCACCTACACCCTGAACCAAATACACAATAGTTTGCGTTTACGTGACCTCACAACACTGCCTTGTTTATAATTAATTATCTGTAATTACTGGGCCTATTTATGTGAAACAAAACCTGCGACACAGTTCAATGTTCTTCTCTGTCAGCAGGAACAAACATTATTTTTTCCACAATAGCTTCAGAAGATTATGCCATTATTCAACCCAAAGACATTATAGTTCCCTTTGATTATGGTAGCTTTGTGGGGCTAATCTTTAAACAACTATGATAAGATTCAACATCTGTAGATTATAAAAGTGGGTGTTTCTGCATCTTCCACAGAGTTAAATGCCCTTGCCCACCATCTGAACTTATGCCACGACATCATCAACTTAGAGAGTGAACACAGCCCATTGTAGACATTTGTGTGTTGCTTTTCACACATAAAACCTACTTGTTATATGTGGCCTTTATATGAGCAATGGGTAAATCTTCAAATTTCTTCCCATCCCATCTCAGTGGACTGTCCTGCCCCGGTAGCGGCGGGATGTGGCTGTCAAATGAACACAAATCGATTTAATATCTGCATTGTTTATGAATCAGACGTGAAGAAGGAATCTAACCTGAAGTCTTTGGAAGTCTCTGCGGGTTCAGGGGTTGCGACCTCCTGCAGCCTGACAGCGCTGCTACAGAAGGCCCGCTGTGCTGCGTCCTGTGCCCATCTAAAAACAAAGTGTAAATGGATTAATCTCGAGTCAAAACACAAAACACAACCAGCTGAAATTAAAGCATGAATGAAAAACAGGAAGAGTGTTATTGATGGCGATCACAGATGCTTTACCGTGAGCTCCCGTTGACGTGCAGAGGACCGGACAGCTGGCGGCACACAGAACTCGTAGACGTCAACACACGCTGTAAATTAAACATTTCGTGGATATTACAACGCACTCATGGCCATTTTGTTAGAGATTACGAGCTAAAGGCAAACGTAACGTAACGTGACATTGACGCGCATGGAGCGAGGCGAGAAGAAACAAGCACAACGGACTACTTTATTCACTGCACTCGCGGAGGGGAGTTCGATATGTTGTATTAGCTTCAAACAATACGATAATGAAATGTTTTTCTTTGCGTTTTGATTTAACAGGCTATAAAAAGCAATTTGATTGTAATAAAACACGGAGTTTGGTATAAAACGTAGAAAAAGTATGTACCAAACCCCTTCATACTAAAATGGACTGCTCCGATGAAACCAACAGAATTCTGGGTAGTGCTGCTGCGTTCAAGTCAACAGTTAGTACGTTTTAAAGTCAAATTTCTAGGTTATATGTACTTTAAATATTTATACAATTGTCTGTTATATACAAACACGACTAAGGCAACCACCATTTGTATTTATCGCAGACTTCTAATCATTAAATATATTTAGTTGGGTGGCGTTTGTTTCACTCACAAACACATTTACATACTTCCAGCGAACGTACCAGAAAAAAATGGCCGCCCCCTGTGGAAGGATGGCAAGTCGCTCTGTCATACGGTTTTTACGCACTTTTCCGCGTACTACAAGCGGGATGAGTGTGGGATTTCGACAGTTTGGTGCCAGCTCTGTGTATCGGGCGTCTCATCGTGCCCAAAGCGTGTCCGAACCCGTCACTAATGCTCCGTATCGTCTGTGTGCGGCGGTGTACCTCCAGCGGCTGCCCGTCATCTCCGCGGACTGCACCGCCATAGAGCAGAGCTTCAGAGAGATGATGCACCAGGTGAAGCAGATCGATAAACACAGCGACCTGCTTTAGGATGCTGTGTCATCTTAATGTTACAATCATTTCAGTATTGGCCAGATAACCCGATAATTAGAGCTGATTTTTGTGTGTGGCATTTACAAAATAAACAAGAGAAGATAACCTTTATTTTTCCCACAATGGAGAAATTCCAGTGTTGCACATATTAGGTCCAGAAACAGATTAGACACAGACATATACTAATAAAGAAACTCTTAATAAAATTTTAAACTTTTATTTACAGTTGTAATATGGACTGACAATATTGCACCAGGATGATTGACATGTCACAGTATTGCGCATGAGTCTAACAGTATTGCACATGAGTATGACGGTATCGCACACGAGTATAACGGTATTGCAAATGAGTGACAGTATTGCACTTGAGTATGACAGTATTGCACATGAGTATAACAGTATTGCGCATGAGTATGACAGTATTGCACATGAGTATAACAGTATTGCACATGAGTATAACTGTATTGCACATAACAGTATTGCACATGAGTATAACAGTATTGCACATGAGTATAACTGTATTGCACATAACAGTATTGCACATGAGTATAACAGTATTGCACATGAGTATAACAGTATTGCACATGAGTATGACGTATTGGACATGAGTATAACGGTATTGCACATAAATATGACGGTATTGCACATGAGTATGACTGTATTGCACATGAGTATGACGGTATTGCACATGAGTGACAGTTTTGCACATGATTAGAAAAAGCTGAATGACATGTTTAGGGCTAACAGTTTTTGTTGTAGAGTCTGACAGCAGCAAATGCCTGGGGACCTGTGTCGGTTAATGATTGGATTTAAGACGACCTGTTTTATCTTTGTCTTTGCCACATCTGATGTTGTCAGACTGTTTACCTGACATTTCAATTATCTGCACATGCAAATATAGCCAACATTAAACTGAAAACAGATCTATATAGGCTACTAGTTATTTTAAGACTACATAACAAAAAACAAGCAACAATTTTAACTTTTCTACCAGAGTAGAAAGTTAGTTTGCCTGAAGATTGGTTAATATGTTTTTATATTCAATTTGCACAATTTTCTATCACTTTTGCTTCCAGTGGCCTTGATTCTTGATTTTGTTTTTTTGTGTTTACAGACTTTTAAAGGGTCATAAAACATTCACTATCACTGGGTTTTCAGTTCCCTCAGCGATATGACACAGTCTGCTGGTGAACTGCAACATGGGGAAAAAAATCCTTTTAAAACAGTACAACATGTTCTAGTTAGTGCCATGGGGGGGACAAAACAGTATTAAAAATTTAGCTTTGTCAAGAGAAATTAATAAAAAAGTTACTGGCCTTAATTTTGGGGAAAACAGACACTAAACAAGCCTCAAGTAATTGTGAATTAATTTAATACCACACTGTAGTGACTCATCATGACACACATTTTAGTGTCTTTCAATGGGAATCACAGTCACAATTCCATGATGCGTGTTTGTCTTTTTCAGCTTGAACTGGAGAAAAGCCTGTTGTCGGACCACGAGCTGCGATTGATTGAGGACGCCGAGAGGCTGAAGAGGAAGCAGGCGGAGGATTACGACTCGGATGAAGAGGACGGCCCCATGGATCAGGACATTGTATTGGCCCAGGACTTGGAGGACTCGTGGGAGCAGAAATTCCGGAACTTCCAGCTTGCTCCAAGGGTTAGAGGTCAGTGCAAATACAAGAAAGTGGAATAAAAATGGCTATATACTAAGGTTTTGTAAAAAAAGAAATAAATACAGTATATATATATCAATATTAACGCTGCTATCTACACAAGATACTCTTTCGTGCAGGTATTGGTACTATAACTGCACAATAAATAAATAAACCTTTGTAAACAACAATATGCAGTTCACTGTATTAATATCTTTCACGTGACGCCATCCACATACCTTTGTGTGTGATGATAACTGGAGGCACTGCTTTTGTGTGAAGCGCTGTGACTCAAGTTAGACCTTAATGAGTGTTGTTTTAACATAATATGACCTTAAAAATGACTTTGTTGAAACTCTAGGTGAGCCAAAAGTAAGTGAAGTAGTGTACTAGTGGATGTGCCTTTTTTCCCAGTTTATTTTCAGTTTAGCACATTAAAACATTGGATTAGACACAAAATACAACGCAATACACACAACAGAATTACCTCTTTAACCCGTTTCAGCTTTGCACTATGAGTCTGTACTCTTTGCCACCTGCCATGACACATTTAAACAGGAAATAACGTTGACTGTCCCAAATGAGTTTCAAATTAATGCATAACAAAATGTACGCCGTCCCTTACAAGGATCATGAACATGCAGATGCTCACAGGCTCCTGAAAATGTGTTGTTTGAATCCGTTTGGGTTTCCAGACCGTTTAAAATCTATGTTAAAAGCCGATGCTAAATTGACCTTTTTATTATGTAGAGTATCAAAATGCATTTGAATTTCATGTTCACGGTGCCCTTTAATACTCATTTTAGGATTCAGCCCAGCATATTCAGAAGTTGGCAGGTAGTTAAGGATATAACTCTGCATTTTGTAATTGAATTATGTTTTTTTAAAGGTATCATGATATACATCTCAATTTAGTTTTAAAATCCCTCAAAATAAAAGCCCTCAGATGAAACGGGTGGAGCGGTCATCTAATACGCACATTTTGGTAACATTTAGTCGGAATCTTTCATGCATTTGTCAGAACCCAGAGCCAGAATTAAAGAAAGGGAAATAGAATGACGCAAAATAAGTGCGATGTGGCAGCACTTCACTCTCCGTCTCGTACCGTCTGGAGACATCTCATCACGTCGTGTTCTAGTATTATGATTTTCCTTCTTTTACCTCAACTTTAAGCATGTTAAACTCTTGAGTGAATGTGTGAACGCTGCAGACGGCTGTTTAATCTCTCCCTCTCTGTGACCAGATGATGTGGATACAGACTTGAGTTCGGTGCAGCGCTGCCTGACGGACCCTCTGGTGCTCGTGGCCGAACAGAAGGTCGGGGATCAGACGCTGTGGCTGCTGCCTCAGACGCAGTGGCAGGAGGGCGAGGTGCTGAGGCAGACGGCGGAGAGGGCCCTGGCGTCACTCCCAGGTGAATCCTCGCGCTCGGGAAGGGAAATGATGTGCGCAACTCCAGCCGAGCAGCCAGTATTTTCTGTAGAGGAAGATGTGTTGACAAATTAACATTGCATTTGCTGTTTTGGAGCTATGCAAAATTATAATATTGAGTTTTTTAATAAATGTATAATCAAAATATTTAAAAGTAAAACAATATTGCAGTGTAACTTTTCAAATAAGGTTGTAGGGAGATATCTCTGCTTTTTAGTCCATTAACTTTTTTGAGTGATACTTACCGTATTTTTCAGACTATAAGTAGCACCTTTTTTCATAGTTTGGCCGGGGTCCGACTTATATATTTATACTTATATACTTATACTTATATTCCAGAGCGACTTATATGTGATATTATTTGTCATTTTCACACTTGCAACCGAATTCGATACTCCAGTGCAACTTACATATGTTTTTTTCTTGTACGTATACTCCGGTGCGACTTATAGTCCAGAAAATACAGTAATTTACAGGCTTGTTTTATCACATTTTGATTACCATGACTTTTATCTACCCCGGATATTGTCATCATCCCAACAAAGAATTCATCGCAATATTTAAATTTGCCCACAGCTAATGACCACTTTTTATATATACTGGCCCCCGCAGACCAGAAACGTACTTCCTGATGTTGGGACTTTACCTTCAATGTTTCACTGGATGGCGTTAATCTTGACGTCAAAATCTCAATTCTCCATGGAGATAAGCATGTGACTCGACAATCAACCAATCAATCGTTCAATCAGTCAACCTTTATTTATAGAGCACTTTACACTCAAGATGACCAAAGTGCTTTCCAATGAAATCAAGACAATTCCATTCACACCAAACAATACAATTAACAGTACAAACAATAGAACAAACTGGTCACAAGTGTCACTACCTTACTGTGCTAAGATACGAAGCCTAGCAACAAGTCGCATCTATTATTTTACTTTGACAGTCGTTTTGTAAAGTGTCTTCGCGTGTCCAAATACAAAGATACAAAGCGCACATTTGACGTCTCTTAATACTTTAAGTACTGTATTTTCCGCACTATAAGGCGCACTGGATTATAAGGCGCACTGTCAATGAATGGTCTATTTTCAATCAGAATAATTTTCAATTGACATAATTCACAAACAGGAACTTGTCTTGGTGATTCGGTCCAACATGTATCATATGTAACATATGTAGCGCAGAAAGTGGACAGTGCAATGAGTGATTCAATTAAGTGACTATAAGGTGCATTAAGCGAAACAAAACAAGGTCATAAAACCAGAATTAATCCATATATAAGGCGCAAATTGAAGGCTTTTTTGTGCGCCTTATAGTGCTGAAAATACGGTATTAAGCATGAAGCATGACTGCACTCAAACATAGACAAAAAGATAACTAAATCAAATTGAAAAGAGATTAATATTGACAAGGAAAACTATTTGAAGAAAAGACAAACATTTAATTAATGAGTGCGAGAAGATAAATGACAGAATAGTGCAGAACATGCAGTTGTGATTCAGACTGCATACAGTAGGTACACGGTTATGGAGCGCAGCGATGAGAAGTGACAAGAGCGACTGGAATTGCAGAGAATCTGTGACATTTAATTATGTGAGGCCAATAAGTTCACTTGCTCCTTTTTATATATGACAACATAAAGAGTTATTTAGTGCAGCAGCCGTAATGGCACGCCCTCCTCGGTCCACATTTATAAGACATAACACAGCTCAGCCTGAATAAATTGGTAAAGGGTTCTGCGCTTAACATTGGATCACTTTGATTTAATGAGCAGAAAACGTCATAATTCTCAATTGCTTTGTTTCGCCGGACATAGATTTCGCTAAAATTGATCCAAACTGTCAGGAAAAAAAAGCAATAACGTCCGTCTTGAAATGTCAGACCTCTCTTAATTAAAAGGTCAGTTTTGCAAAACATCTGCAGCACGATCTGTATTTATAACGTCCACAATCCTTGTTCACCGGTTCAAAGTGAAAGTTAATATCTTTTTACAGTGCTTAGCTTTTAGAGACGAATAAAAGCGTCGTATTCGGCCAGAGCATTTACAAAACAAAAGTCCATCTCATTTAAAGCATCTCAGAATCAAGTGACGGCCGCTCGGAACTTGCTTATTTTCTTTCTAAATGCAGATGAGGTTCTTTTGTTATTCGTTTGCGAGGTTGTTAAATTACAACTGTTTTGAGTTTTGATTAGAAGTTGGAAGTTAAAACGAGTAATTATGTTTCGGAATGAGTGCAATACTTTGTTTTATTGCTGTATTTTACCCCAAAACTTTTAAAACATGCAGCCATTTTATTGAGTTGGCAAATGTTGATTATTTGACATTTTCTGTATGTTTAGTTTCTATAAGGTAACAGACGGTGCACAATGTGTTTAAAATGTGTTTTTGTGCACAAATTGAGATCATTTGAAGTTGTGGGACGAAAATTAAACATAAAAACGTGATCAGCTTTAGTCATAAATTCCCGTATTTGCAGCGAATATAAAAATATTGCCTTAATTCGTAGGTCAACTAAGACAGCATGATTTAAAGGACACAAAATGAAGATTAAAACAAGTGCTGTTGGTGTCATAAAGAGCACGCATTTGCACAAATTGAACAGGCATTATTTATGATCTTACCTTTTAAAAGTGTGTTTGTCCTCACCTTCCCTCACGACATGTCCCTGTGTCTCTCTTTGCAGTCGGTCTCAAGGCGACGTTCCTCGGCAACGCCCCGTGTGGAGTTTACGAGTACAAACTGCCCAAGCCTCTGCGCACTGAGAGTTCGCTCGGGACAAAGGTATTTTTCTTCAAAGCCGTTCTGTCGGACAACGCTCCTGCCGCGTCTCCTAACGACGGCCTCCTCTGGCTGAAGAGAAGTGAACTGCAGCCGTATCTCAAACCAGCGTACAGGACGAAGGTCGAAAAGTTCATCCTTGACTTGTGAAAAGTTCGGACACTGATATTGCAATGTTGTTGTTGTTTTTCTTTTCTTCTGCTTCTGCGTGTTCTGTTTTATAAGTTAAGAAGAACGCTCGCTGTACAAATAAACGGAGTGTTTACCAATTACGCCTCGTTCGTCATCAAAAATGAATACAAGAACACTTAGCCCCGACCTAAATGATTCAGAGGATTTTGAGAGAATGTGAATGATTTTTGGGACGTGTAGCAGTGTTTTGTTTTGCTGTAACTTGAGCAGTAATGAGAGCAAGTGTGAACTCAGGCTTTGGATGTGCACTTGAAGCTGAACTGAGGGGGCTGCAAACCTGTTGGGAGTCGTCTGTTGAGCCTGACTCCACCGCGTTCAACACTAGATGGCAGTATTGACACACCGTTCAGCCGGCTGGGGCATGGACGTGATAAGCTGTGTAATTATTGGTGTGTTGTGACCTCCATGGGTCACTGCATAGAGGGCTTTTGTGATCAACCTGGGCCCATCACATTCATACAGGAAATATCCATCATGCCAGGATAATGTTCCTCGGACTTGCTCTGATCAGTCTTTTTAGGTAAGAGCATTGTGATGTTCCTGACCTATTTTCTGCCAGAGATTGGCTTGTTATTTCCATTTGCGTCTGTCGAGACAAAAAGTTATTCATTTTTTAGAGCTGCCCCCCCTCTCGTCATCTTTCTCCAGCAGGTCCACAGAAAGCCCACGTTCTTGGTCGCTGTGAGGTGGTGAGAGAGCGCAGTGGTGCACGCGAGATGTGACAGTGGAGGAGCTGATGAAGCCAATTAGTGTGTTTCACTGTGTCTGAACACAGAGGAGCAGATGCCTCTCCTCGCTCATGCCCGGCGCGGGCTGTTGTCGCCCCGGGGCAAAGTCTCTTGGCAAATTCAAGGTAATCATAGGTGCAAAGAGAGCGCCATTCACCCGTGTGCTTTCACCCCAACCAAGGCCGTTTGAAAAGAGCACCTTTTACAGCCTTTACAAAAGACCCGGGAAGAAACCGACGGAGAGAACATTTTTGGTAAATGTCAGACTATCTTCAAGTTGCTTTAGAATTAATGACATTTTTTAGAATGTGAATATTAGAATAGATCAGTTTTGGCCATAGTAGCAAATCTAATTATTGTATTCCTCTATTATGCATCGAAAATATGAATCTATTCTTTATCATTTCTACAATTCTATATATATTTCTGCAACATTAGCAGTACCACAAGTTATTGATGTATAGGCAAGAAGTGCAGAATAATTAGTTTGCAAATAAAGACATTTCAGTCTGACAGAGCTGACCATATTATATTCTTACTCCTTCATCCAAACTGTACCTGGAGTTATATTTCTCCTTGTTTAATGTAGAATACAGTTTTTGGGCTGTACAACGATAAATAGTTTATTTTTTGCAGAAGGAAAACGACCTGCTCACGCTGCTCCACGCAGACTTCTCCTCCAACTACAGTTTACTCCCCACGTTTACCAGCAGGGGGAGCCGATACTCTTCAACACCTTCACAATGCATTAAAATAAGCGCCAAACTATTGCAACATAAAATGAGCAATACCCGTGATAAGGTGGTCATGCATATTAAGAAACAAAACGACAAATCACGCAGTATCTTTTCATAACTGCTGCATTTTGGATGAACAAAAACCGCCGGGGCTCAAACTTGAAAAATGGAACGTATAGAAAAACCGTCGGGCATTTCATCAAGGAAGAAAACATGTTAAGTTTACAATAAAAGAAGTATAGCACGGACATGTACAACACTCAACAAAAAGGCACAGGTGTCGACGTGACCATGTAAAGAAAGAAAATGGAGAAGCACTGAAGGGACAAGGTCTTTAGCCGCCCGCTCTTGCTGCATCTGGCCGCGCACATTAACAATGGCGACGTCGCTGCATCTGAGGAACCCGCCGACCAATTAGAGAGCGGCGGCGGTGGCGGGGCGCAAATGTCAAGGGAAAGGTCTCGCCGTTTAAGTGAAAAGTGTGGCCACGTGACCGGAGACGTGACCGTCGGCCGCACTCTCTCGGGGGATTTCAAACAGATTTTTAAAGCAGTCGCGGCGCTTCCCACCCCCATATTTTTTTTCATATTTTAACCTTTATTCTTTCGCGTCTTTGAAGTGGAGCGCTCTGAACGGGAGGCTGCCAGGCTTTGGAGCTCGGCCCCATTGGAGTGACCTGTGCTAAGAATAGTGCACTCTGCTGCGTAGGACACTGTAGGAGCTCTAACAAGAGATAAAAGCTCTGAGCCCGGATCGGTCCCTTCCCTTTGGTGACGCCGCGCAGTTTTAAACCGAGTATATAGGAGGATACGTCAGCAATTGAACCGAAATCACTTTGTAGCTTAAGTACGATTCCATTTAAATGCAGTAATTCAACAAATAAGCTGTCTCCATCTGTTCCATTTGTCTGTATCTCACCTTAATTCGCACCTACGTTAACTATTGCTAAATTCTTCTCTAAGTCTTCTCTTTGATCCTTTTGTCTCTGAAAAGCCCCAGACGTGCTGTCATCGCAGTTAATAAAATGTGTTATGATATTCCGTTTTCGTGTAAGCTTCACTTAAATGGAGAAAAGTCTATGATGTAGTCGGAGCGCGCCGCTGCAGAGAAGTTGTGTAAATGTCTACACTGCTCATTTCAACACTGACCTCGGGTAATTAAGACGAGTGGGAACTACAACAGTGTCTCGGGATTCTAAGACCGGTTTAACTCAAAAATATTGAGCAGAATTACATATTTCAGGACAATCTAGTTTACTAAAATACTATCCGAAATACAATTTGTTTCTAATATGTCAAGAAAATTAAGCAAAACAGGTCTTTATCCATTGTTCAGATTAAGATCATGTGCAATTTTACCAATTTTTACACATAAAATGCCTTGTTTATTTATGAAAAACAATACAAGATGAAAATGTAGTTTTCAAATTTACCCACAGTTCCTTGCCTAAATCAGTCCTAACCCCTCTTGGCGCAATCTTGGCGCAATTTCTCAGAAAATTACAAGAAAGTCAAATTTCCCAAATCAGGATTGCCATTTTAGAAACTATTTAAAGCTTTGGGAATTAACATATCCAGGAAGTATTGTAAAAATGTGCAGTTTACTTAAAAAGGGCTTTAAAATTGCAATTAACTTTTTATTATCCACCACATTTACAAGCCCAGATGTCGCTTACCTTTTCTTTTGATCAGTGCATGATGAGAACTGTTCAAAACTCTAAACTGAACTTTTGAAAACATGAAGTTCTTAGTAAAACAGCAGGTGTCATAAACATCCTCCCATGACGCAAATCTAAAGGATATTTTCAAACTCTCAAAGTAAAACATGCTTATTTTAATGAACCCACAAGTTCATTTTTGCACACAAACGACCACAATGAAGTCTAGTTTTGACACATTTCACTGTTGGTAAATTTCAATTCAATTTGTATGAGACCTTTTATTAATGGAGTTTTTCATAAATAATTGAACATGGCATCGATTTTGTCGAAATATTTTTGTTGTAATATTTTAGTATAATAATGTGGAAATATCAGTTTAGACATTCTCTTTTAGATGTGGACAACATGTAATAACGACTTGGAGGTGAACAAGTGTCGGGTTAAAAGATAAATAACATACAGTAGCTCCTTTAAACTACCACATTTTCACCTTTTTTCATAGTTTTGGCCGGGGTATGACTTATACTTATATTTATACTTGTATACTTATACTCCGGAGCGACTTACATGTGATGTTATTTGTTATTTTCACACTTGCCACCGCATTTCATACTCCAGTGCAACTTGTATATGTTTTTTTCTTCTCTATTATGCATTTTTTGGCTTATATTCTCGACTGCGACTTATAGCCCAAAAATAGGGTATACAAAGGGTAGAACAGGCTTATATTGTACAATAGCACACGCATGGAAACATTTACCTTGGCAGCTGTTTGACACGTCGACGAGAGCGGATTCAGAGCTTCTATGACCTGTCAAAGTCATGTCACGGCTCTGCTCCACGTCTCCTCTGACAACAGTTCTCAAATGTATTTACACGCACACACACGCCGTACCCACACTTTTTATTTTATGTAATTCTCCAGTGGCTGAGTGGGACATAAGTCTTTCACAGCGGCTTAGCCAAAACACTGAGGAAGAAGCTTATTGGCCGTCTGCAGCACATTGGAATTGGCAGATAAAGGAAAGACTGATACAGACCTTTTTGGAACTGGAGCTAAAACGCCGGACCACCTTAAGCGCCTTAACCATCACCCTCTGTCGTTCAGCTTTCCCAGCATGCTGCGCTCCCTGTGCTGCACTATTACTCTTAATCACAGAGTGGCAGTCGGCTTACAGCGGGCACTCTGCGGCGCCATCCCACTCTTCCTCTTCACCGCTGCTCTCCATCGCACATTTGCATACGAGTGAGGGAACGACTGTACACGCATGGAAACCTGGTGATCAAGCATAACATTATGACAACTTGTCTGCGATATGAACGATAATCTTGGCATGTCGTATGAGGGGTTACGCTGACCATCAAAGACAACGTAATTTACTTGTCAGAGCAGCTTAAGCTCAAAAACACCTTGGATGATTCCACACTTTTACCCCTCTTCTTCCACAAGTGGTTCCTGGGGTCCATTACTCCGGGGTGCAACTTATACTTATATTCATATTTATATACTCCGGAGCGACTTATATGTGATATTATTTGTTATTTTCACACTTGCAACAGCATTTTATACTCCAGTGCAATTTATATATGTTTTTTCTTCTCTATCATGCATTTTTTGGCTGGTGCCACTTATACTCCGGAAAATACGGTATGTTGTACAATTAAAAAGGGAGATGTGCTTAAAGTGCATATGAAGTTAGACTGTCACCTGACCAGCCAGTCCCTAAAGTAGTCTGTCAAAATGTAGTCAGGCAAGTTAGACTGCACATTTCAGTGATTTCACATGATTATATTTAAGATTTTACCGGAAAAAAAGACAGTTTTTTCCCTGTTTGACAATTTTGTTGCTGTTTATAAAGTTACTTCTTGGCTGAACATGAGCCGCAGGGGGTGACACGGGTAGAGGTAATTCCACAACTGTTACCTAGCAACCATACTGAAAACAAAGAGACAAAATTGCTCACCCCTGTTATGGTTTGACAAATGATAATCGCTGATTTTGCGTAACGATTGTTCACACTTGCGTCTGCCGTGTGAGGCGCGTTGGCGTTTTCGATGTCGCCTCTCGATGTCGTGTTCCGCTGCGGGACGATGGCCGGACCGGGACACGCCGCTGTTTTGACCCGGATCGTGGTCAAAAACCTCCATCAGGGCCGTTGATGCAAAAGACCAGTCATCACGAGCATTTGGTGTCAGTTATTGCTGTTGTCATTAGCATCAGAAATTATTTTGATGTGCACACAGGATCAGGTTTCGATTTATTTTCCATGTAATAAATCAAATAAAAAAAAATGTGCTGATATTTGGTCAACAGTAACAATTTGAATCAATGTCTTTACGTCTGTATATTTGTTTGCTCAAAACTGAGGCTTGAACTCCAAACCTTAAGGCAAGTCTTGACCACGAATATGCAAATAAATACATTTTGAAACATTCAGGAAGTCAGGAAAGCTACAAATACTTTTTCTTTTTCTGTATAAATACGCCGCGCGGCCGTACAGCTAGCAACATGGACACTGACGGACATTTTGCATAGAAGGGACACAATTTAAGCAAGGAAATGATCACGCCCGAGTGACATAATGTGAGTGAGGAAAAAAGTGGATTTGCAAACACGACTTCTTGATTGTGTTTGATTGCCGTTTCCCCCTCAGCAGAGCGGTGCAGACAGCGCTGCAGACAGCGCTGCAGTTTGAGCGAGGCCCTGTCACTCTGCAGCAGGCGCTCAGATGGAGATGTCTTTTGTGTCGGGACAGAGGACAGTTTCAGCTCCGTTTTTCCGCAAATTAAAGCATGGATTATTTTTTTCATAAATCTGTGTCAAACCTTGTTGTTTCTCCTGTCCGGCTACAGTATTAATATGTCCCACATTTGATTAAACAGATGTGCTGAATTATCAGTGAAACAGCTTGTGATTCTGGGAGAAAAAATGTTTTTTCAAATGTTCTTTCCACTTTTGAGATTTATTTTAGGCTCTTTGGCTCTTGGTGTGAAACGGGGGCGAAGAGCAGGGAAATGCAGAGTGTTGGAGAGGATGTGGCAGCAGGAGGCAAACCACTGCCATGTGTTCTGGGATTGTCCAGTTACGGACAATTTATGACATCAACATCTCAATGGATTTCAGAACTCTGTATTTGGGCCTCAGAACTCCTGCCGTGGACACAACCAGCAGCTTTCTCTGGAACATTCTCCTGGCTGCGGAAAAAAAGGCACTCACAACAAAATGGATGACACAAAATGCACGGACGAAGGACTGGACTATACTGGACATACGTAAAATGGAAAAAATACATTTGAACTTCAATTGAAAATGGATAAATTTGACAGATTACGAAAAAAAAAAAACTTTTTCTCTGGGTTTTGTGTGCCATGATTCCTTTCCTTTATTATTTGTCTATGTATATGTCTATTGTTTTTTTTTTTTTTTTCGCCCGGTTTCTCTCTTTTCTTTCTGTGTCGTGAGTGCGATCTTAAAACAAATAAACTAGATAAACGATGAATTGTTAACAAATTGAGGAACAATAAAATGAATGTAAAACGAGTCCACATTTCCCCCCCTTTTGTTCCTGGCTCCACTTTGTGCTGTTTATGGACATAACAAGTAAAAACTAAGCTAATAATAGTGGTTTGGTCAGTAGTTACCCCAGCTTATTAGCCTCCGTCATGCCTTTCAAATCTTACATTTGAATTTGAGATTTTCACAATTTTATGCCCACTGTTGAGCTCCATTATCATAAGCCACAAAGTGTGTACACACAAAAGAAATCTGCACAATCTGAGTAAACGGATACAGAGCACAGCCAAATCCACAGCGTTTCTCTCTCTTTTTCCAACAACCTTTAGCTCTCATTATCTCTTGCATACTTCCATATTCAACATCAACCTCGCCACTTTGAGCTGCATTTATCTTCTCACATATTCACCAACAAGGCCATAATTCCTTTTATTTACCTGTGTTTCCCCCCCCTCACGCCTGCTGGGAGGAAAGAGCCTTGGAGGACCACCACTTTCAGTCACCTATAATTGGAAGCAATTCACTTTAGCTCCACTATTATCTTCCCACCCACCGTACGGAGCAGGCTGCAGCTCCTCTGTAAGATCTGATTCTGCACCAAAACACGCCAACAACAGCATGTCCCCACCAGCTCCTGTTTGATGAAGATTTCCGCCAAAAGTTTTATGAAAAATGTATCCTTTTATTCCCCCTCTCATTGTTTGAAATGGGAATTTAATTTTGCGCTTTAGTGTTCTCACGGAAAGGGATGCCGCAACCGCCGAGGTGTGCCAGTCTGTGCCGTCAGCCTCATTTAAATGAAACATCAAGGCACCTCGGTCCCAACGCCTGATTAAAAATGGATTAATCAAGTTTGGTTAGGGGCAGAACTGCACTCTGAGATTCAATTTATCAGCCCAGCCTATTTAAAATGTAATTACAGGCACAGGCGTTGATAGATTTGAAAGAGGCACAAATGTTTTCAATGTTTGAGCCAGACATCATACTTTGATTTAGAAGACTGTGGCGCCCGTGATGGCGTCTGTAGAGCTCCTGCGCCGACGTGACTGAATGTGCAGAGGACGCCACTGCGGCAGGGAAGAAGCCGCGGTAATGAATGGCAACGAGCCTGAAATGTCGTTTTTGGAGTTTACCCTTGTCATTAAATAACAGTATATCTTAGAAACTAATCAGATTAAACATTAGAGGCCCTCGACCGGTCAGAGTGTGCTTTAAAGAGATCGAATCGCACAAATTGCGCCCTGAATCTGCAAAATCGGGACATCTGATTTGTTTTACACCTTCTAATGTCATCAAAAAGTGTCCCTGGAGATTTTTGTGAGAAATTAACTTCATTAAAAAGCCCTGTACATACAACAGTTACTGATAATTACCGTATTTTCCGGACTATAACCCTAACCCTTTTTTCATAGTTTTGAACTTGAACTTATACTTACACTCCGGAGCAAGTGATATAATTTGTTATTTTTACACTTGCAATCTTATTTCATCCTCCAGTGCAACTTATACATTGCACGTTTTTCTTCTCTATTATGCATTTTTTGTCTCCGGTGCGACTTATAGTCCGGAAAATACGGTATATGTGTGTGGTCTTAATAAAATAGTGAACATTCTTTTACTATGCACTGGTTTTGCAGAATTAAGATATTGTGCAGAGATCTGGGGTAATAAATATAAAACAATAATAGAACTATTATAAGGTTTTATTAATTCAGAAATGTTTAGACACAAACATAAAACATAAACCACACAAATAATGTATAAGGCAAATATCAAACAACTACGGTAAATATTTAGACACATTTACAATACTTACAATTTAAGGGGGCTTCACCTTTTCAAAATGTCCAGAGTCCGAATGAGGAAAAAGGTTTGTGTTTGTGGAGTCAGAATATGGAACTGTTTGAAAGAACATCTCAAACATTGTCCAAATATAAAGAAGTTTAAACAAAAGTAAATGATTATGGTAATGTATGCAGAAGGAACTCTATGTGGTGCATTGTTATCATGCAAACACCAAAACTGGTACAAAACTGAAGCTCAATAGAGTACACAACTGGCATAGAAGTTATTATTTTGTATATTGAGGATAAACAGACCAATGGGATTTACTAGAAGATTGAATCTGGCAGAAGCTTTATTGTTAAAGATTATTGTTAAAAGACTTTTGTAATAACGGGTGGGATGCATAAGTGTTGGCATCTTTCCACTCAGAATTGTTTATTGTGGCACTTGGTTCTTTATTGAAATAATAAATAAAAGTATATTGGTTATTTTGGAAAATCGGTCTAATGTGAAGCTGGTAGACTAATTCACTCACGTCAATTTAATAAGCACCTGAAAATCATCGGTTTAATTTTAGTTTGTGATTCTATTTAAAAAGCATTTGTGATCGTTTCTCTTTGAACTACTCTCACTTATAATAATTACAATTGCCAATACTTAATCTTAATAATGAATTTGAATCATTATTAGATGATGGTTAATGTGAGGGGCTGAACTCAATACAAGTCTCTTTTGTTGCAGAAATCCACTTCTCTCCTCATTCTGGAGCTTTGTAAATCAGGTTAAATGCTCTGTCTTTCTTCTGCACATTATTATTGTACATCACAGTGTGGAAAAAGAATCAAAAATCTCTGAAACGTTACCGCAGTTGTCGTTAGTTTCAACTGGTGGTGCATCCTGGCAGTGCCGCCGCTCCCATTACGCACATAACGCCTAGTGCTCCAAGAGACACCACCAGCCTGACCAGGCAGTTTGGATTGACAATGGCTTATTGTGCAGCAGCTGCACTTTGCAATGACAATAAACATGGAGCCTATAGCAGGCTCAGCTACACAAGCCACAGTTCAAACAGACGCAGACAGTTCCGGGCCACAGTTGGGACCGTTTTAACTCCGCAGACTTCTATGATCCACAAGGAGCAAAACAGTCTTTGGATGATGAAAATTGGCCTCATTTTCAATTAGAAACAGTGAAAAAGAGCGAATGAAACACAATTGCTTGTACTTCTTACAAATCACTTACAAATCTCTAAATCATGTTTTATAAGAGCAACAGTCTTTTCAGCCTGTAATGTTTTCCAGAGCCTCGATCTGTTGTGCAGAAGAGCAGGAGTGACTCTGGGGGGACTTCATAATGAACAGTAATGAGGAATATGATTTATATATATCAAATTAAATATATATTTTATATAACCTCAGATACTTCAAATAGTCACCTTTTGGTTGTCAAGCCTCTGCATATTTCGACATGATCGACGGTGGTTGGGGGCCTGGGGGCGCCACTGAGCATCTCTGCTTCAGTAGCTGCTCTGAATGCTGGGAAATCAAGACAACAACTACTCTATAGGAAGAGAAGATACGATTATTTGTCCCACCATGAGGAAATTCCAATGTTTCAACACAGATTAGGTACAGAAACAGACTAGTCACAGAAGTATAATAATAAAGAAACAGATAACTTGATAACTCAAAAAAACCTCTTATACTCTGAAGGAAGGACTGTGGTGTGAAAATCCGCACAACTGACCACATGTACCACTTAGGCAGTGAGATGGTGAAAAGGAATATTACATAAAATACTGCTATAATTCAAGCTGCATTGTATTGTACTGTATCTTATACCGTGTTTACATACAATTATTGAGGCGAAACATCTTCAAGACGTCAAAACACTGTAAGTTCGGCTGACTAATTGCTAACCCTTTCAGAAATGAGCGTATTTACGTCTAGAACTGGAAGATACAGTCAAAAAAAATGTTGCTTAGCTTCCACGTTGTCATTTTGCAGTTGATACCTTACATGTGATGGAGATAAAAAACATCACACATTGATTTTAATAAAGTTTGGACAAAGAAGATTAAATTATTCACTTTTAATAATATTTCAAGCAACAATAAATACAATGCTATCCCTTATTAGAGAAATATTTTCCACTACAATCAAACCAGATTTCATTTGAAGTGCCCATCATTTTTCTTTTAAAAAAACAGACTCCTTTGGACTCCTGTCTGGTTCCTGCTCGGAGCTGAACTCGGCTCTCATTGGAAATATCTCTTGATGGCAATTAGCTCTGTGTCGGTGTGATTGCTGTGGAAAGCTTGTGGAAATGTTTTAATGTCTCTTTGTGAGTCTGGTCGTGTATCAAGATGTGTGACCTGCTGCGATAATTTGGGCTTTATAAGTGAGAGAAAGAGCCTAGTAATCACACACACCCGTCTGCTGTCATTCTGCCATTAAGATATATATTAAACACAAACTATAATCCACAAAGCTGCCACATGCAAAGTGGTCCGGCTAAGCAAGGGGAAAATAATTGTTCACTTCTTTATGGAAATGTGTTGCCAGCTTAATATGCACTGATGCACACATGGTCTGTTTTAGTGCATGGTAGTTCTGCCGTTTACTCATGGTAGGGCTGTGCAAAATGTATTTAGTCAAAAATAAAATCAAATCTCAAATCTCTTTTATATCCCCCATCTCCCCCCAGAGCATTCCTCTGAGCTTTCCGCAGCTCAGCCTCGCAACACAAAATACAGCGAGTGTAGAACATGGATCTCTTCAAATATCTAGAGAGGGCATTAGTAGCTTAAATCTGTTGCGAGTTGGACTAGTGGCAAGTCCCATTGGCTCCCCTGCAGTCCAGAAAGAAATACATTTCCCACAGAGCGCAATGTACAGTAAGGCTGGTTCAAGGCTGGTTTATATATGGGCCTCAAACTTGACCTGTTTGAGTTGTGCAATGGAAACGGCCCCGCTGTGTTTGGAAACGGAAGTAAATTCACATTTGTCAATCGCTTTCCCTTTGCGAATTTAGATAAGATGCACTTTTTGTGAAGGTGAAAATGCAGTTTATATGTACAAGCTGCTTAACAATATACGCGAGTGTCCAGCAGAGAGCTAGCTAGCAACAGACCAGGTGCGTTGTGGGAATTTTCAAAGAATGAACTTAACCTTAATTAATTTACTAGGTGCGAAAACAATCACATTAACCTTGTGTGAAGACATTTCTGTGCTGAATGTAAGCAGTGATTTTGAATTTGTTGTCTACATCTTTGTGGATCAACAAATCACATCGCTTCCAAATTTCCTTGACACCAAGTGGCTTTTTGGCTGTGATGCACCACAAGCTTTCTGATGGACTGTCCCGTGCTGCTCCACATACTTTACATTTAACACTCACTATAAAGCAGGCTTAGCACTTGGAGCAGAGAACAGCCAGCTTTATATTCACTCGTTGCTACTGCCATCTAGAGGACAAAACCTGCATGTTGCACTGTGGGCTGTGCCAACATCTTCAGTAACATCCCAAAAACCCCGTTTGTCTCCAGAAATGGATTACTGTGGTCAGAAGGGACCAGTGGACTAAAGAAATCACTCCAGACTGAGCAGTGAGCAGTTTAGGTAGTTAGCAGCTGGCTAATGCTAGTTTACATAATTATTGCGTGACTACTTGCTAATAAATGTTAGCCTACTTGCCGACAGTTTTAATTTCCAACTGTCCGGGTGTTTTTTGTATTTTAGGATCAGACAGTTCCTCACCCGCACACAAAGTCCGTGCTCTTGAAGGGGCTTTGAGGGCTTGTCAATGAGCAGATGTAAACGTCCGCAAAGGTTTGTTGTGGCAAGATGTTGCTGCTTTTAAGTGTCAGCTACTCACCGCTGTAGATAAGGATCAAAGCCCATAACTTCTGTCTTCTTCAAGTATCAACCCATTTCATTTTCAATTTGATGTGCTGTTTTTCATGACTATCTAACACCGGAGATAGACAACCGCACGCGGCGACGTCTTCAACACGGCGGTGACAATCAAATAAGTGACTGAAACCCAAACCCATGAATGTTCCCACAGCTCTATGTGCCCACAATTGTTGGTGTTGCCTGCACATTTATAGCACCTTTTTGTATTTCACATAGCACTTTATATTATTGGTGTTGGTTCACTGTAAATAACTATTACTAAGGCAGAGCAAAATAATATGTCTGTTTGCCGTAACCCGACCGAGCCGTCAAAATTATAGCCGACTGAAAAAAAAATATCAGCATTTTATTTTTCTTATATTTCGCCGACTCACCGACCGTTTTTCCAAAAAAGCGCCGTGTTGAATCATTTTGTATCACTTGAACTCGCTAAAAATATCACGAAGCCGAAAAAGAAATGAAAATGAAACTTAACACGAGCGGAGAACGTTCAAGTCATTGTCTGTTGAAGCCTGACCCCTGGTAAACTGTAAAATGCTAATTTATGTAATATCATTAGCATATACTCACCTACATGTGTGTCACTCTTCCTCACGTTCCCACTAATGCCATTAATGCCATTCACCTTGTCACAGCTCAAGCCCTGTGCAAACGTTTGAGGCGTGTCAAATTTTGGCACAATATTTACTATTATTAACGCAGACAGTGGCTTCATACATTCAAATCCTCTCCTCCCCAGCGTCGCACTCATAAATACACAAACAGCAGGGGCAATTGTGAATTCACCTTTGTCCTTGTCCTGCCTCGGCAAAACAGAGCTTGAAAAGTGTAATGAACAATAATCCGTAAAACATCTCTTAAAATGTGTATGGAAATGAGTATTAAATTAGACCGACTTAATTTTATGCTAAGAGGAAACAAATGAGTTCTTCCTAAATATAATAATTCAGTATTTTGTTTCTCACCTGTGGAAACATTTTCAAAAGAGCAATTTTCCGAGACATTGAGGAGATGAATTATTTGACATTCTTACAGCTATATCTTAAAATGCTAAAGTAAATATGTTGCTCTTGATGGTTTAAATTGGAGGAGCTCTTTGGTCTTGAGCACTTGATGTTAATTCTGCTCCTTACAAGCCATTTATATTTCAGTTTTTGTCTCTGTCCTGAATCCGTTTCATTCAACATGGAGACCGTATGAGCTCTATTGTAAAGGACCAAAGATAAGGAAGACACGTAATGAAAGTTGACCTATTCAGCGGTAGGTCATATGTGGTCAGTCGTTCTCATTTCACTGACCTTTGAGCACTGGATGTCCCTCTAATGATAACCTGTCCACATTCTATTCACAGTGATGGCTTTCATGATTTTCTGCTGTGTAATTCCAAGAAATCTAATCTCAAAGGTATTGTTGTAGGTGTCAAAACGTAATGAAAATAATGGTACAGTTTAAGATGAAGTCATTCCACAAGCACATACTGTATGGCTCTGTATTGCATATATTGCCTTGTTAATATGATGCATTATTTCCATTGTTATTAGCCTTCAGACGTGCTCTTGAGTACCTTTAGTTTGGCATCTCATGTTTTAGAACTAGAAAAGAAAATATTGATTGCAAACAAAATAACATTTGTATCTTTCTAACAATATAATTCCCTCTCGCAGCCAGTAGATGGTGCCGCCACGCAACAGTTTAAGCTACACATTTCTACACAAGAATACGCTGCCCATTTACTTCCTGGTCTCAGCATGCAGTTGTACTGATCGTGATAAGATGAGGGAGTCTGACACTGATTTATGGACTTAAAAACAGAAGATTCTCAGAGCCACATCAGAGCTACAGTTATCGAAGAAACGCCAGTAATTGCGGAGCTGCAGAGAGAGGTGAGGATTTTCCAACCAGGATTCCTCAAACTAGCGCAAATGAAGCTAAATGCTACTCCAGGTATGCTTTTGATGAACAATGATTAACAAGTTTAAAAACTCAATAAAGTAAATTGACACAATATGTGCCATTTAATATTGGATGGATGGAAGAAGTCAAATTGAGTGAGTTTGGGGTGTGGCCAAATGTATAAGATCATGAATGTTATTAATAATATAAATTACTGGGTGGACTTTATCTTTTTCCAAGATAAGATAAGATAAGATATTCCTTTATTGTCCCACATGGGGAAATTTCATTGGTGCAACACAGGTAGATACAGAGGTAGATACAAATGACCAATGTTGAGTTTTCTCTCATTCTTTTACATTTAAGTGCTTTGCCTCTGCTCCAGCCTGGACAGCAGTGCTTCCCCTTGATTTGTGCTTAAAGCCACAACTGTCCCACGCGCCACTCCGGCTGGATTGTGAACAAAGCTCAGAGGGAGAGGGGCCAAAACACACCTGAGTCAGGCTCAGTCAGGCCGGACGACTGGAAATGGCTTCCCTTTGGCTGTCCTGAAGAACACAAGGCGAAAACAAATGGGTTTATTTTCTCCTGGTTCTGTGAGTGACTTGTCCCTGCTCCACACAGACTCTCTGTCCACTGCTTGTGCTGGGTCTGCTGTTAATGGAGAGGGATGTCCATCAACTGCGGCACTGTAAAACCTGCCACGTTTCTAATATAAGATTTTGATATATGACAAAACACAACTGTAGATATGGGCAAATTCTCAAACTCCCAAAACACCTCTCATGCTGTGTAATTACCACACTCAATGACTAAAAGTCATGTTCTCATTGAATTGAGGACATTTTAGTTATAGGAGCTTAAAAATGAAGTGTGTAAAGGACTCGCTGCTGCAAATCTGCACGTTAAGGTGCCCCAGTTGGACTAGACATGGGGTTTCCTGCTGTTGTGACCTGAAGCCGAAACATGTTCTAGTTCTAGATACAGAGTGCAAGCAAATGGGACTGTTTATACTGTACATCTACTGTCCCTTCTGTTCATTTCCTTATTCCGGTGTGTAGGATGCAAATCATTTATCTAGCTCAATTCTGGAATATTGTTTCCATCCATCCATTTTCTACCGCTTGTTCCCTTTCGGGGTCGCGGGTGACTGGAGCCTATCCCAGTGACTTCGAGCCTTAGGCGGGGTACACCCTGGACAGTGGCCAACTCGTCGCAGGGCCAACACAGAGACATAGACATTACAGACAGCCATTCACTCTCACATTCATTCACTAGGGCCAATTTAGAGTCACCAATTTTGCCTAACACATGCATGTCTTTGGACGGTGGGAGGAGCCAGAGAACCCGGAGAGAACCCACCGTAACACGGGGAGAACATGCAGACTCCACCCAGAGAGATGTGATGTTGGTTATTGATGCAAATTCAATTGTGGGTTATTGTCAGAATTTTCTACCAGTAATTCATATTATTGTGCCAACCCTCGCCCACTTGGCTACATTAGTAAAGAAAAACATATTTTCACAGAATATACCAAATTATAACTTGAAAACTTGTAGCAGTTTCTTGACAAAGCGCTAAATTGCCAGTGCAACAAGCTCTTTTTGGACCTCAGTATGATTTACTGTGATATTTACAGATTGACATTTTTCAGCTCTTACATTTTACGGCGCCCGGTCTGGGTCGGCCGTGTGGTCGGCTCAGTCAGGCGGCTCACAGAGTCGTGACCTGGTGAGGAACTGGTCGATAGGAGTCGACGTGGATCGACTTGGGCGGCCGTGACTCACTGTGCTCACCCTATCTCTATGTTCTTATGACATACAGTATATTTACCGAACCACCGCATCAAGGCGCGTGAAAGAGATGAGCTCAAAAGGACCAGAATAACCGCTCAATACCGACTGTAACAATTATGGCACACTCGTTTATCTCATCAGAGCAAGCAGAAAACAAGCAAAGAAGAAGGTAGGGAAGATAGAATTGAACTGAACTTTATGACGAGATGAGAGGAGTCCTTGTGATGATGAGATTCGACACTGCCCAGTGGCTTCAGATTCTTCCACACTCAGATGGATGGCATAAGCCTGTATTCTTTTAACATGCAAAAGTAAAATCAACAAATGCTGAACCCGATCATTTGCATTCGTAACATCAAGGTTTGTTATCTTGCAATATTAATAACATTTCAAAATGGGTTGTTTTGCCTCCCTCATTGGAATTAAACATAGACCTAACAAGCTTTCAGATTGAAGATTGAAGAAATGTTTTAGCTATTTGCGCACACACATTGGAACGCTTGTGCAGGGCTGAAATATACACATTCAACACATCACTCAAGTAGGACTGTAATTTGAAAGCAGCAGTGAGTGTACAAAGAAGATAATTGTATTAACTTTGTGGAAAACGTCCAACGGTCGTTGTAGTCATCTGGACACTGTGATGACTATCTTTTTCTACAATATTGGGATGTATCGTGATATTTGAATCGTGATGCGTATTGTCAGATCAGAGGCAATGCCCTTTGATAAAGTGTATCTGCAGTGCCGCCGCTCCCATCACGCACATAACGCACAGTTCTTAGGGCATCAAGTGCTCCGCGGGGCATCGACCTGACCAGGCAGGTTGGATTGAATTACAGAATCGGCTGTTTGTGCAGCAGCTGCACTGTTCTGTTTGCAAATAAATATGGAGCTTACAGTAGGCCTACTTTGTCTTTAGTTTTTTATCATTTCAAAACTAACTCATACCAGTGATAAAGAGCGAATGAAATAAGACGTGCGATGTGTCCAGTTGGTGCAGCTCTGCAGAGTTGGCACAGTGGGCAAAGCCAAAGTGGTTCAACTTCTTACAAATGTCTAAATCATGTTTTTATAAATGCAAATAAACCGTCAATAGTTTGCAGTCTGTAGGAGGAGAAGGGCTTCGGGTGACGCCAGAGCAGAGGCGGAGCAGGGAAATTTAGGGACTGTGGGGGCCCTAATAAACTGAGTTGTTAATAATATTACCAGTGTTCGGTAGTGTTACTTTTATAAGTAACTAAACTCGCATGTTAGGTTACTGTGCTACTGTGTTATAAAAGTAACAAACAAAGCAATACAAACCTCTGATATTAGCAGAGGTTTGTATTCAGATACTGATACTATGGCCTGGTCTGAAAGACATGATACTCTAGAAGTCACTAAGAGAATGATGACACATAAAAGCAACAAATTAGTGCTGGTCTACAGTCCACTGTGCACTGCAACATTCACACACTTCTTTTGCATTGCACTCATACTGAAATACTCATACCATATACATGCTGAAAATGTGATATTTCTCAATTTTAGTGTAATGTAAAATTTACATTACACTAAAATTGAGAAATATCACATTATCAGCATGTTTATGGTTTTACTTCATTTAAGAAGAGCCTATTTTTCTTAGACTGCTCTATTTTATAATCTCCTTCTTCCCCTAACCTTCTGATTCGGACAAGAAGTTGTTAGACATTGACAACATTCACAAGTTATAATGTTATGGCTGATCTGTGCACACTAGGAAACACCTGCGTTCTTTCCTTTTCCTATTGCTCCAGTTTTCTCTCATTTCTCTTGCAAGTTAAGTGGAAACATTAAAGACTTTATTATCCTGGGACACTTAATATCACATCAAGTGCTACTGCTGCACCGTTACGTCCCTTCAAAACAGGTGAGTGCTCCATACTATTTCAAGCAGGATTTTTCAAATACTAGTTTAGCAGAGTAATTGCTGCGCACTGCAGTTGTTTTTTTTTCGGGGGGGGGGGGGGGGGGGGGGGAATTGGTCCTGGATGAAAAGTAAAGCATTAAAAAAGAAATTGATTTGTGTCTGTCTGCTCTTATCCCTCTCTAACCCAGGGTCTGATCAGCTCTCCGGCCCCACCACTGCTCTCGTGTTCCCAAAATGAGGCCGGCCCTATGCAAATTGAATGAAGACAATACGCAGACATTATCTCCTGAAATGTGAAGTCACAACCCAAAATTGCTTCAGTGAACTGAAATAATTCATCACAGACGCTAATAGTTGCCTGTCGTATAAATGTGAGAGCCATTTATTGAAAACCTGCTGGTGTAAACATAATTTCTTTATTAAGAAGGAAACGTTCTGTTCCTTGTTGAATCAGGAACTGTCAATGTATTTAGCCTCTTCTATATCATAGCCATTAATGTGATTAAAACACTTTTCAATTAAATGTATTCTCGTTAATGTACTCTTTTCTGTGATTGCATAATTACAAGCAGGGTTCTGGAGGTGTGTGGGTGGTTCTCAATTTGTCTGATAATGGAATAAGTCTTAATAATGTTCAAAAATATGACTATGTCTATAATCAAGAGTGGTTAGCTCACGTACTGCTTTAGCAAAAGTCTGGGGTTCAATGCTCAGATAAGTGTACAATAAAATGTTAGTATTTAAAATGTAACCATCACGAATTGGTGTCCGAAGTCTAAGATATGATGTAAGCTCAATCAAGTGTCGCTTTTACTGATAGCAATTGTAACGTTGACAGCTTCATGTAATTAACCAAAATGATAAACTCTATTGAAGTAAGTAATAAGAGTAGATGCTTTTTGGTTGCAGAGTGAGAAAAAGGCCCAATACTTTGTAAAACATAAACCGGTTCTGACTAAATGAGACTGCTGTGCGCTGTCTGCATCTACTTTTAATACAGGTTAATCAATTGTAAAGCCGGAAAACGCAATGATCTGATAAAAAGTCATAAAAAGTGGTGAAAGTTTGCGTTTGAGCCTTAAAATGTTAAATCATTATTGTGAACTGGGCATGTTGAAGGCGACGTACCTGATTTTGACAAGTTTTAATGTGAAAAAGTTCATTAGAAGGGGTTTGCAGTCCACATGTATCGCTCACTTACCTAATGCCTTCTGAGCATCCTAAATATTCACTGTGGTGAGTTTAAAATAGTTTTTCTTAGGCCTGAGTGAGTTTGTTGTCACTGTAGATCTAACTGACATTAGCATGCAAGGATAAAAATGCTCTATAATTGGATGCAGAGAAAGCACTGTGGTCTCATTTTCACCCAAATAGATGCCTTTAATGTGTATCTGAACTGTGGCAAAACAGATTTTACTTTATAATATGCAAAAATTGGGTACAGGCCATTTTAAAGGTGCTCTTTATGCGACTTTTCTGTTTGGGAGATTTTATTGCTTTGCCATGTCCAGGGAAAAGAAATAACATCTCCATGGAGACAAGCAACTTGGGTTACATAGTGCCCACTTAGTGCTGTCTGTCATTTTGAAGAGTAGTGTATTCACCTTATTCCGGAAGCTCGTCTGGGCGCCGCCATAGACGTAATCCTTCTTCCAGTTGTATTCATTAACACAGGGCTAATGACCTCCAGAGAAAATAAGTTCTACACAGACTAAAAAGCTGTTTTTGGGCCGCCCAGGGAATCAGTGCATTGATGACTTGTTGGTCACATGAACGTTGGATATTTTACACAAATCAATCTACTTTACAGCATATTTTAGCAGCGAGACTTTTCCCTCGTTCTCCATTCAAACCAACAGAATTCCAGCTGGACCGGAAGTGCGATTACAACGGAAGTGGGCAACGCAGATTCACAGCGCCATCTGAAAAAAAAAGTTGTTTTAAAATGCCCCAAAATGAATTCTTGTGAATACTAATGTACCAAAAGGTACAGATAGGGACGAGTTATACAAAAACCTACTTCTGGTTTTGCGGTTTGAAAATCAAGTACACCAGCTTTAAAGTAGAACTACAGCTGTAAGTAACTCAAAAATCGACACAAACATCAAAACATTTTTTATAACTTCATCATAATAATACAGTATAATCACATACAAAAACATTTCACGTATAAAATATAAAAAAGAGCCAGGGTTTCTCAGCTGAGTTGTCTTCCGTTCAACGTCATCAAATGTTGCAAGGCTGGTTTTCCGCCCAGAGACAGCAGGGCATTGGACATTTCAAACACCCCCAAAATACACATTTAACCATTACCGGGACTTACAAAGAGCTCCAGTAAGGTGAATATGTTACTCAGTTCTGCTTCAAGCGAGAAAATACCTGTTCGATTTTGAATCAAGATACAGTGCCTTCCAGATGCTGCAAATTGTCAACACATTTTTCTCATTTCAAATTCTTGGTGGCAGAAAGAGGCCTAATAACACATTAACGACATTATGTAGAAAGACGGTATTTTCTCATTTGTGCCACAGTGGCCTTCTGGGGAAGATGCTTGTTCAGCAGAAGCGATCGGAGTGTGACACGCAGACAAGCAGACAAGGTGTAATCCATAGATAAACATTGTCGGGGGAGCGGGCAAACAGCGCGCCATGCCTGTACCTCCCCGACGCAGCACTGCCCACCCCCAAGTCAAACAAGCCCCCCGGAGCCGGCGCTGCCACCTCCTCTCTCTGCATTTACATTACATTGGATATTCAGGCCTTAATCGACATTGAGAGCTTCCGCAAGGATAGAAACGAGCCCACACTCCAAAGCGAAGGCTTGTACCGCAGTTTATGGATCGTGAAAAGGTGCAATTCAAGCAGTAACAACTCTTCTTAAATATATAGAACACTGTCATTTATTCATTCATAGATTATTAAATGCAGAAAGTAATATTGATTTATGTGTTCACTACATAATCACTTTTTGTTAATATGTAATAGCTCACTCTTCTGGCAGATTATTTAGCTTATGGTAAAAAAAAAAGAAATAATAAAAACACAACAAATAAAAACACAAAAAGCAAGATCAATCTAGTCTAGTCTAGTTATTTGTGTGCAGTAGGAAATAATAGCATTAAACTATAATATTGATTTATATATTTAAGGACATAGCATTTACATTGGACGAACCAGATGCAATATTTGAAGGTTTATAGCAGAATATGCTAATTTTCAACACCGAAAACAAGTACTAAAACTAAGAGTGGAACTAGACATAAATCCAACAAGACTTTAATAAGAATTATCCATAAATAAATGCATTTGTATTCATAATCTTTCTATTTATTGCACTTTTTAAATCACAACATGTCTGTTATATCTACTTTTCTATAAAAACACTGGTTCATTGGTACATAAGTTTGATCTAATGTAACCTACCTAACACCTAAACTATTAGTTTAGTTGGCAAATTGAAAAAAAGAAAAATATCGTCCTCCAACAATAGTGTAGATTTTCGATCCTTACGCTTTCACCACTAAAGAGAACATTTTCTCTGTGACCCTGTACAAACATACATGCTCATGAATCAGCCGAACCCACCGAACCCATAGTGTTTCCATCTATACATCCACAGGAATTTATGTAAGGAATGAGCACAATTCATGAGTGAACTGTCTCTGCTTCAATGCAACAATCATTCATACATTTTTCATCATGCAGACATTTTTATTCCTCAATAGATGTGATTTATAGAAAATACTTTAATCACTCCGCCTCCGGGATTACTTTTCGTATCAAATCTCTGCCCGAGGTCAGGTTGCAAGTCTGTTTTAATAAAGCTACATTTTTAAGCAAATATCTCTGTAAAGCACATAGTTAATCGGGTTCTATTAGGAGCGTGTTTGGGTGGGCGAGGCCAGGCGAGGCCGGGGTCGTGGTTTCGGCCGCTCTGCTGACTCGCACAGGCCCGTTTGTGAAAAGTAGTGTGGAAAGTAGTAAAGTGTGGGACGGATAAGTGCAGAGAGGAGCCGGTGTTTGGTGAACGTACTTACTCAGGTCGCGGTGACTGTTCAGAAGGCTGTTATTGGCTCAATGCGAGATAACAGAGATGATGTTACAGTTCCCAGTGTGGGCTTGAACCTCTTATCCAAATGGTCATATACCGGTACCCACCTGGACTCCTCTCAAAGGCAGTGGAGTCTGGACCCTGGACCAGGCAAATTGTAGTTTCCTTTCAAACGTAGACTTTTGTCCAGAAGATAATATGTTCTCTGTGATCAATCCTAGCAGTGGTTCGTACCCAGCTGCAGGTTTAGCTTACTTTACTGTGTAAGTGTGATGAGGGGACTGAGAAAGGAAGCAATAGATTAAGAAATACATAGAAATAACATAGCCTGAGATGACACAAGAGTGGTTCTCAAACGTTTTCTTTCGCGACCCCCATAATAACAATCATTGGCATTCGTGACCCCCAAACACACAAAATAGGCTAACTAGAAAATGATAAAATAGCCTTAATTTTCTAGTAAAAGCAATAATTTGGTAGCCCAACAAAGAATAATCTGCATTTACAACTGTATGTGAAGTTCATATCATCTGGGGACCGCCTGAAATCATTCCGTGGCCCTCAGGTTGAGAACCACTGTACTAAACAACCAAATTCAATGTCAGAGCATTTTTTTTTAACCCAGTCTACGTGCAGCTAAAAGCATAATTAGGTGCGATAATCACAAGCGTGCAAGTCGCGGTGGAGGGACCATAGTTTGTCATCTCTGTTGATCTAAAACGAGCGAGTTCAAACACACGTCTGATAAATTCCTTCCTGTTTCTTATCTCGTGCAGTCGAAGGCCTTTGCTAGTCCGCCGGTGTGATTACACGTGGCAACAGACGTGTTATTGGGATCTTTGGGATTTGACTCAAGACCCCTCAAGTCATCCTGAAAAGGTTTATGTGCATTTTGAAAAATCGGTTTGAATTTGACGAGGCGTCTTGTGCGGTTTTCCTGGCACGCATTTAAACGCAGTGACAGAAAGACCTCAAACGGTCCAAGAATGGAAGAACTTGGAACCATCTTGCTGTGAAGCCAGATTTATTGTACCACCACGAATTCAGTGTAGTTTCTGAATTGTGTCTTGCAAAACCACCAAAAGGCTGAGAGCATTTGTAGTCACTTTCATTCTTCGATTCGAGGAAGCCAATGAGGTGGACATGAGAAAACGAGCACACAGAGAAAACAAGTAGATGGAACAATCGAAACAGACTGATGGTGTTTACAGACCAATTCCTCAGAAATTGCAGAGTGTTTTGCAGCTTTTGATTCCATATTTACAAGTCTGTGTCGGTAGAAGAGCCAGGGAGGTGCTTAATTCAAAAACACACAGGCAGAGCAAAATGTAAATCTTGTAGGTAAAAAAGAACTACCCGTAATTTCCTGACTATGAGTCGCACCAGCAAAAAAAATGCATAATAGAGAAGAAAAAAAACATATATAAGTTGCACTGGAGTATGAAATGCAGTTGCAAGTGTGAAAATAAACAAAATATCACATAGAAGTCTTTCCGGAGTATAAGTATATAAGTATAAATATAAGTATAAGTTGCACCCCGGTCAAAACTATGAAAAAAGGTGCAACTTATAGTCCGGAAAATACGGTATTCAAATAATTTTAGGTTTCCTGTACGGAGATTCCTGTGGTCATGTGCCTCGGTGTTTCTAAGATACTTTCAATAATTCATAATTGTCTGGAAAATACGGCACAAAGATGTTGTTTTATGGACTTCAAAAACAGGAAGGAGCTTCGTGGATTGATGTTGATGTTTTCCAGGTCAAGAAAAAAAAACGGACCAAATACACAAGATTACTGAAATGTGGACGAATAAAATAAAACAAAACACGTAGAGTCAGGAAATGATATGTACTAAAGGCTAAAAGATTATTTCTTATACATTGTTGCTTAATGGGACCACAGACAGTGAGACGTTAGCCATGTTGCCCTGCCGACCGGTTCACGGGACTCTTCTGTTAATGGCGGTCTGCGTTTCCGTGCAGAGGTCCGGGCTCATGGGGATCCTCTGCGTGAGCAACTGACACCGCCAAGTATTTTCTTAATAAACAAAATTGAAATGTACCTGAATTATGCCATTTCTTCATGAGGCCGATCTCAGCAATTCACAAAAAGACCTTTATTAATTCCAAGTTTGTGTCGTAAGTGAAGAGTGGCTAAAGCTATGGAGTGAACAAAAAAATGCTGGTTCGTCGTCATCTTTTTCACTTCTCTGCACTTCTACGCCGTGTTTTCATGACACTTGATAAAATGTGTTGAGTTTGGATAATGTTAGACGCATTATGCACTAGAGATATTATATTTTCACTCTTCATCACTGGAAATAGAGCATTTAATACAAGATCAAGGATGCTGAGAAATTTTAATTATTTTGTTCATATCTATCGTATTTTCCGCACTATAAGGCGCACTGGATTATAAAGTGCACTGGATTATAAGGCGCACTGTCAGTGAATGGTCTATTTTCGATCATTTTTCATATATAAGGTGCATTAAGCGAAACAAAACGTGTCCCACACAAAATCGCTTCGAGGTCAGTGAGCACAACCAGAATTAATCCATATATAAGGCGCACTGGATTATAAAGCGCACTGAAAATTTAAGGCTTTTAAGTGCGTCTTACAGTGCGGAAAATACGGTGTATATATATATATATATATATATATATATATATATATATATATATATGTTGTGTTTCATTTTGACCGGAGTCTACATTCTCTCTTTTCCGATCACCAGGAGCCGATTTGGATTCCTTAAACAGCCGATACGGTTCACTTTCAGCAATTCTGACCGACCCGATCTGCTCCAAAGGAAACCAGTCGAAATGTGGCTCAGTCTTCAGCGTATGTCCCCTATACTTACCTTGAATGTGACTGACAGCGCCCCCTAAAGTAGATGATCCGCACAGGACGAACAAGTGCACGGAGCGAGTTGCACCACCAACTGAACAGCCTCTGGGGAACATTGTGTAACACTTGTCTAAAAACGCAATATCCATGCTGATAAAATGTGACTGTTTTGCTCAACGAAGCCCACTCGGTTTGGAGCACAAATAAACTTTGGGATTGTTTTTGGTGATACTCCTGAGTCTTGTGACAAAATAATCACAAAGCCTGTCAGTCAAAACTAAACGGATTACCTTTTGCTTACTAAGAGCCGTAATAACGCTCGCTCTTCACTTAGTGTCACCGTCAATTTTTGTTCGGGACAAAATTATGGACATGGCGCTACGCAGTGAGATCTGAGGTCATCGCTCGCCAACGTTTGAATTTTCAGCCTTTGAATCAGTCATCAAGTCAACTATGTAAAGTTCAAATGAAGACATAAGGATAGAATTTCATGTATCCCCCAAAGGCTTTAAAGTGGTATTCCCAAACGTATTTGCATATCGGGTTGTCTGATGAATTGGTTTACATATCTTTCAGAGATTAGCATACAACCTAAATGAAATGATGTCTGCGGTGCATCTACATGTGCTTGGTAGATGCTCGAATCTGCCTCTGATCCACAGCGGGCCAATCAGTTAATGTCTGAATGCAGAATCATGGCCTTGTTATGATTCTTCACAATGGCTTTGTTCGTCCGGTTCGTACCAGACTTTACGAAAAACACCTTTTTAGAGATGTTATTTGCTTTGCGCGGAAGGTTTCGCAGCATGGTCTTAACTAAGGCTGCGTTCCGTTTGCATTCGCTTTCTCCGTGAAGACGTGTAGGCCAAGTCAGATCTGTGGCGAGGCGACCGAGCGCACAGTAAAAATGCCTGTTTCTTTATGTATTTTTCAGCACCGGCAATTTAATAAATGCACAGTAGATGTTTAACACAATACTTTTGGAAATTTCAGGCAGAACCCTCCTGCAGAAAGGTTACGTAGTGCGCCACCAAGAAACAACAATTAAATGTAACTTAAAAGCAGATACTCCTCCTCTTAACCTTCGTACTGATAGGCCTATTCATATTAGAGGGCATTTGTTCAAAAATCTACAAATAACACTTTAACACTCCAAGTTCAGTGGCCTTAACAGATGGTGTTTCTTCAGAATATACAAAAATACACAGCGCAAACAATAGACGTTTGGTGTGTGTGAGAGTGCACTTCCACCACACTCCATGCAGTAACATTTTAGTGATGAAAGGTCCAGTCCTAAAAGGTCATTCTTCTCACCGCGTTCTAACAGCAGCTCCAGGAGGAAACCAAGTATATTTTTAACATGGAAAGCGCCTCATCACGTCAGAGGAACTGGACACACTTGCTTTTGGAGGCCAGCACTACAAGCAAGACGACATCATAACGTTCTACAGGCCAATAATATTCAATACACATACCGTATTTTCCGGACTATAAGTGGCACCGGCGTATAAGTCGCACCAGCCAAAAAAATGCATAATAGAGAAGAAAAAATATATATAAGTCGCATTGGAGTATGAAATGCGGTTGCAAGTGTGAAAATAACAAATACTATCACAAATAAGTCGCTCCGGAGTATAAGTAAATGTCTATAAATAAAAATATACAATAAATATATAAGTATGAGTCAAAACCCTGGCCAAAACTATGAAAAAAGGTGCAACTTATTGTCCGGAAAATATGGTAAAATGTATGCAGATTTTTGTTGTACAGTGAGTTGTACTGTCTAGACAATAATAGAAATGATCAGACTCAACATTTGTGAATATTTTAGATAATCTTATGGCAAAGTACAATATAATACATTGTTTTTCCGTTGTTGCTTCGACTGTTGCTTGTTTGCCACTGACAATTTCCCCACAACAATTATTCATCCGCAAACAAACCTCTTGTTTAAGGAGATAAAGGTAATCCGATTAGCTGTGTGTGATCCCAAATCTGCATCATTCCTGTTGATTATTTGGTTTTCAATTTTTTTTTACTCTATTCTCCTCTTTTAGACGTCCAAACTGAATATTTAGTGGAGGTTTAGACCTTTATTTTTGTTATTAGACTGTAGCAGCTCAATTTTAGTTGTGTTTGAAGCTCTTGCAGGAGAAAATATCATTACTCACAATTTGTTTTGCTACTCACTTGCCATGTCATCTGCATAACCTCCAAGGAAAAGTTCACCAAAGCGTAACATGTAGGTTATAATTTTACTGCCACATCTCCCTTATAAAGCTCCATCATCCTCTGTTTGCTGTTAGATTTATTTTCAGTTTACCATTGTTCACAAATATGCAGAGGATACAGTTACCTGCTCCTCTTAAAGGTTGATATTAGCCATTTATTTATGTGTTTATTTATTTCACACTAAAACCAACCAATTCAATCAATGCATATTTTCTTAAAGGCGTACTATGTAACTTTTCTAGTGGCTCCATAGATATGTTATTGTTCCAAAGTACTGTTATTCTTATTGTGAGTGGATTCATGTCTTCACAGATCTGAACTCGGCTCACTTGCACGTTGAACAGAACATCTCTATGGAAACGCGGCAGAAAAGTAACATAATGCAACTTTAAGTATATAAAAAACGAACAAATATACAATTATTAAAGTGCATCTTGATATACATTATTGATCTGATTTGGCGGCTGTTCTCACACGCTCCACATTCAGAAAACTTTACTCTTTATGGCTCCTTTTCAATTGGAGCCGTTGCGCATACAAACATATTTTTAGCTATTTGTAAGGAAATCAAAGACGGATTGATGGGATTTTGTTTTGGATTCGGCAGCGCCATCTGGTCGCTAGCATAACATACTGGATAGGTGATTCACGGGGAAAGCCATCTGCCCTGTGTCGCTTTTAGTCAGACTGGATATTATTGGTGTTTCTCAAATCGGTTCTGTACATGATGCATCCGCTCAACTGTCACACCACCACCACCATCACCTCCTCCTCCTCTCTGCTGACGACGATCTGACAGCCAGCACGCCTCTACACGCATCCACACGCCGAACCACGGTCATATATGTTGTTCACTATAATGGATTCTGTGCTGTTCTCTTCTGTCAAGTCGGCTGTCAGGAAAATCTAAATTCCGTTCACAGTTATTTAGTTGGGTCTGCGTGATTAAAAAGCTTCTGTGTTTTTCTAATTGCAACTGTTTTAATTGATTTGATTGAAAAGCAGATAAAAAAGAAAAAGAAAAGGTGAAGCGCAATATTTGTACTGTTGTGCAGATTGTATGATGTAAGAATACGGGATTAATTTAGTTTGATTATGTTGTATTTTGGGATATATAAGGAGAGAGTCTGTTGTTTAGCTTAACTCCATGGACATTTGGGGCAGAAGCAGCAGTCTGATGGGCTCGACACACGCTCCAGTCATTACCAATGTGAAAATCCACAGTTTCCCTCTGGTCAGCGCCTGAAAGTTGAAACATTTTCAACTTTTGTCGCTGTTGTCCACATTGCAGCCAATCAGAGAGAGTTTCTATGACAGAGCCATGAGCCGACAGGAACAGGGGAACTGCGCACGATCAGAAACATGAAGGAAAAATACTGCTTTTTTTTCCTCCCGATGAAGCCCAGTCAATTAAACTATATTAGCAAACGCCTTTCAATTCATACATGCCCCTTTTCACCTGTGATGCGCTTTTCATACAGCACATTGTACGCTCTGCTCCGAAGGTGATCGGCTGCAGACTTCCATCTCTGCAGGACCTGTACGTCTCCAGGGCTCTGGGACGAGCAGGATCACAGCCGACCCGTCTCACCCTGGACACGGACTATTTGAGCCGCTCCCCTCAGGCTGATTTTATATAGGTTGTTTTATCATTGTTCATTGTTTTATGTTGCACCGAATGTTTGTGAATTCTGTTCGTGAAAAGTTTGTAGCATCTTAAATGGCTCTGGAGTCAGTACATTTTAACTTAGAATAATTGTCAGTGTTAATATATTACCAATGATTTAAAAGGATATATGAATGAAGAAAGTTGCTCCTGGTTACTTTATGATGCCCTATATTTGTGAAAAGATGTGAAAATTTACCTTTGTAACAAGTAACAATACCAAGCGTCAAACCTAGACTAGATGCAATGAGGATATTTGATTCCAGTCCTTATGTCCCCCACTGTCATTCACGCTGTCCTCGCTATCGCTCCGGCCTGAGACATGTTCTGCTCTGGCCTTAATCATCCCTTGTATTCCCCTGACCTTCTGATGAATCCTGCTTCAGGACACTTCTCCAGCCTTTTCCACTTTTATCTAAAGTTCCCAGTCCCTTAATCAGACCGAGGGGATGAATGGGAATTGGAGGCGGCATTACAGTGCTTTGTAAATGTCACAGGATTATAAACTGAGCTACACTGACAATAACCTCCACAGCTACGAGTCAGCAACGACAGACAAAGAACCAGGCTTTTTTACACTAGAGATGTTTTATCACAAAGAATACACATACACACGTTATACATTTTGCAATGTGGAAAAATGAAAGCATGTTCCATTTTCCTTTCATGTTCAGGCTTTATTATGCTGCACTGAAGTTATTATTTGGTCCTTTCAGCCCATGTTAGTTTTAATGTGGACTTGATTTGGTCCTGTACTAGTCCTTGTTTAGTCCTTGTTAAGTGCTTAGGTTTCATTTCAGGTTTAGCCCTAGTTTTGTCAAACATTTGTGTGGAATGTGCTGGTGTGAGCTCAGCCCAATGTGGGTGGATCAGATCTGTAACGTTAGAAAGTTGGTTGCACGTACTCTAAACTTTAACTTTGCCAGCAAGATGAATTCTTATGGTTTTTGTGAGTTCACAAAACTTAAGTCCATCTTGCTAGGTCCCTGCTGTGGCGTTTGGGTCTTAATCACCAGCGGTGTAGAAATGGGATCAGACAGCAAACAAACAAACCAAACAAACGTTGCCACACTGACAGACTTATTTGGTGCTATTTCAGCTTGAATACTGACTGTTTTGGTTTTTAAAAACATGCACATTGAGGCAATTGTGCATTTGTGGAGGGGAGAGATGTCTGTGCTTTGCCTGCAAATGGAGTTAACAAAGGTTTGATTTCTCAGCTTGTTCCGCTGTTTATTATTTGTCCCAATCACTTTCAGTGAAATCCTTTCCAGATTGATAAATGAGTAGAACTCCGAGTGCTACACATAGTGTTGTGGGTAAATGAAAAACTTGACTATCACTATTTATTGTAGATAGTCTTAATTAACCTTGTGTCCTCTGCATTTTACTCATCCTTCAACTATCTCATTCAGGACTACCTAGATGATTAGTTTTGGTCTTTCGTCATAATTTACAAAAAGTATATGAATGTACTGCAACTTCAATAATGGAAGGCTCGGAAGTGCTTTCTTTTTTTTATTTAATGTTTTTTTTTACAAATGAAAAATACAGCACAACTTTGTACAAACTTACAAGAAAGACAAAACATAATTTTATAAGATTTTATTTGATTTTCCGCTTAGCTATTTAAGGGTTCTTCACCAGAGCATTTACTTCTTTGATGAATACATTCCTTAATTTGTTGTACCCATTGACCTTATTCTGCCCCGCCCACTTTTACCTCTTTTCCCACACGATTGGCACTTCTGTTGTAATCGTACTTCTGGTTCAGTGGAAACTCCATTGTTTTAAATGGAGAATGCTAAATATGCTATAAAGTAGATCGATTTGTGTAAAATGTCCAATATTCATGTGACGAACAGGTGAACAATACTCTGATTCCCTGGGTGGCCAAAAAACAGCTTTTTAATCCGTGTAGAACCTATTTTCTCTCAAGGTCGGCAATACTATGTTAACTAATACAACTGGAAGGAGGATTAGTTGGAACGGCGGCGCCAAGACGGGCTTCCAGAATAAAGTGAATGGACTGCCCATGGTACAGGCTGCAGGCTGCAGAGCAGAGGTTGTAGCAGAGGTTGTGCAGTCAAGGTTGCTCCTCTTTGGTTCTTTGATGTGGGCGCCTTTGAATAAGCATGTGGGTGGACTGGAAATATGTTCATTAAATAGAACTGGAGTCACCACCAAAACTCAGCACTTTGATCTGAAGAGAGAGGGACAGGGAGGGAGAGAGGGAGAGAGAGAGGGACAGGGAGGAAGAGAGGGACAGGGAGGGAGAGAGAGAGAGAGAGGGACAGGGAGGAAGAGAGGGACAGGGAGGAAGAGAGAGAGAGAGAGAGAGAGAGGGACAGGGAGGAAGAGAGGGACAGGGAGGAAGAGAGAGAGTGAGGGACAGGGAGGAAGAGAGGGACAGGGAGGAAGAGAGAGAGAGAGGGACAGGGAGGAAGAGAGGGAGAGAGAGAGAGGGACAGGGAGGAAGAGAGGGACAGGGAGGAAGAGAGAGAGAGAGGGACAGGGAGGAAGAGAGGGACAGGGAGGAAGAGAGAGAGAGAGGGACAGGGAGGAAGAGAGGGAGAGAGAGAGAGGGACAGGGAGGAAGAGAGGGACAGGGAGGAAGAGAGAGAGAGAGAGAGAGAGAGAGGGACAGGGAGGAAGAGAGGGACAGGGAGGAAGAGAGAGAGTGAGGGACAGGGAGGAAGAGAGGGACAGGGAGGAAGAGAGAGAGAGAGGGACAGGGAGGAAGAGAGGGAGAGAGAGAGAGGGACAGGGAGGGAGAGAGGGAGAGAGAGAGAGAGGGACAGGGAGGAAGAGAGGGACAGGGAGGAAGAGAGGGAGAGAGGGACAGGGAGGAAGAGAGGGAGAGAGGGACAGGGAGGAAGAGAGGGACAGGGAGGAAGAGAGGGAGAGAGGGACAGGGAGGAAGAGAGGGAGAGAGGGACAGGGAGGAAGAGAGGGACAGGGAGGAAGAGAGGGACAGGGAGGAAGAGAGGGACAGGGAGGAAGAGAGGGACAGGGAGGAAGAGAGGGACAGGGAGGAAGAGAGGGACAGGGAGGAAGAGAGGGACAGGGAGGAAGAGAGGGAGAGAGAGAAAAATGCCTATATGATGGGTTCTCCTGTTTTTCTAATTAGGACTTAGTTTGGTGGTGTAGATCTTGTGCTAAATATGTATCATAGTTTTACATCTGTAAAGTTTGTGAAGAAATTTAGAAAAATTGTGAGTGAGAGCAAATTTGTCTTCTAAAATTGGAATCCCTCCTCCTGCGTCCTTGATGCGCCCTTGAAAATACACAGACAATTTACACACAACTGACACAATGTTCTGACAGTACAAAGTATAGTTCAACAAAAAAAAGTTATTATCAGGTAATATCTATTGTCAAATCATAACTGTTGTGTAATTGATACGGATTGTGGCTCTTGTTTTTTAGCTAGATAACAGTGTATTTATCTTTATATATTTAGCTTATGTCCAGGAACAGGAAATAAAATGAAAAACTTCACATAGATGGTCAAACTGGGGAAAACTCAATAATTGTTCCAAAATATAATCATGTTCGTTGCATTTGAGTAAAATGTGTAATCTAACCTGTCATACGCGCTTTAATCGTGAATAGGGCTAGAATTCTATCAAACCAGGAAGTGGCCACGGAAAGAGTGATGTCATCCTCACTTAACACTTCACTATTGTAGCTTTGACTTAGCAGCGCACTGAGGAACTTATCTCCTAAAGTTTAGCTTGGCTTTTCTGGTATTGGACCATTTGATTGTCTCCACTTTGACATGCAGAACATTCTAGATTTGACCTGTAGCTTGCCCTGAAAATCACTGGCCACCTCCAATTATCAAATCCTCCTCCTCCAGAAACGTTGCACACTGCACTTTCAAGCTCAGACCTTTTTAGAGTTTTACTGCAGCCTGAGTTCATTCAAACCTCCATCAAAGACTGCACATTCCAGCATGAGAAATGGAATCGTGCTCAAAGACGGCACGGCGGTTACAGAATATTTAAATGCTTTCTAATTTCAATTCAAGACAGTTTACTCGAGGCCAAATGCGTCGCAAAAAGGGCAGGATTCGTCGACTATCTACAACAGAGATCTGACTGAATATTTTCCTACTACAGGGAATCAAAAATAAGTTGAACACATTTTCTAAACTTAATATCCAGACTCTTCAAAGTGTGCAGTTGTGTAAAATCACTTCACATCAGTCTCTGTTACTCGCCCTCAGTGTCGTAAGATTTCCATATCATCCGGAAAACGGTGATTATCCTTTAATTTATTCCGCGTTTTAAAATAGAAGTGAACTGCAGACCCAGACGTCCCTAAAAAGCACCGACCGCGACTGGCTGCGACATGATTACCCTGTTTCACCCGGATTACCTGCCCAGCCAAGTCTCTAAAGGATTTAATTTCTTTTCAGATTTGGAAACAAATTGGTTTTAACACAAATAATTAACATGGGTATTTAAGTATGTGGAAGAAATGTATGTTTTACTTATTTACTTACTGCGGCAAACAAAAAAGCACGTTATTTTATCATCAACCGGTAGTAAAGCAATTTTGAACAGATATTAGCTTTGTGCAGACTGGCATTGTTCTGCTTTATCGTGTCTATTCTCAGCATTATAAGTGGAAGTTAAGGAGAAAAACACATTGAGCGTTGACTGCCAATACACTGCGCACACAATTAACCTGTGCTTTAGATTGGAACGCGCAGCAAGCCCCGGCTCAAATCATTATTGTCGTGGCGATCAACACGTGAGCTCTCTTCACACCGCTAACCCTGGGCACATACGACACATGTTCTGCCGGCGAGCTGTGTGATAATTGTTTTTTTTTCCTTATCGCTGGTTTGTTGACCTATATGACCAAGGAATCCAATCATGCAGAAACCAATTTTGCCACAAAGTAGGCGCCGGGGTTTATTGTAATAACGCTGTAAATGTTTGGTGAGTCAGACAGGCTGATTCAAATGGAGAACTGTCATGATCGGTTTGGGAGTTAGGACCGTCCAAAGGTGTTTACGGGCAGAATGTCGATGGCTGCAGGAGTGGTGTAGTGTACATTTTTTTTCTAGTGGGTGTACTGAGGTTTTTCAAAAAGTGCATGTACATTAGTATTGTGGGAAATGCATCAACATTAAAGTTTTTTGTTGTTAGGATGAGGCAACATCTGAGTCCAAATAGTCCCAGTGATTTTGTTGCCTGACCCGCCAGCCCCGCCCACATTCTGTTCGAATGCGTAAAGGGTCACACTGAGATACAGAAGTAGCTCTTCACCCCCGTTCCAAAACATTCAAGAGGGCGGACCCGGCTCGTGACCCGGCTCGTGACCGAGTGTTTACTTCTGCTCTCGCTTTGGTTGAACAATCAGGAAAGTCCGCTCCACTCGCCGTGATGAACGTGCGTTAGATGCGGTTATACGAAGGGCGTCATTGCGATTCAGGAGACATTTTCTGCGTTCGGGGACGGATAACGCGGAACACGCCTTGTTGACATGGGCTACGTAATATCCGGTTAAGCGTGTCGCGTTTTTTGCGTCACTTCTGGGTTTATGTGATTGGTTCTGTCTCTGCTCTAAACTCCGCCCTAGAAATTGAACCTCAGCGGTCGAGCCCCAGAGCCACACACAGTTTTGAATGGCTGGTCAGGCAAGTGATTTTGTGTATTCTGGAGAATTTTAGATGTACTATTTTAGCAGCTCAGTGTCAACCCCGCAGCCCCTGAGTTTGGCTGCTCCACTCGACCACTCGCACGTCTTCTGCTGTGGAATCCAGATGCATAGAGAGCAAAACTTGTATCTTCTCTGCTGTTTCATGTTGTAGGTTGATTAATTGATTATGTTTGTCTTTTGTAAGAATGAGTTTGACTTTGTGACCAGTGCTGCTGTGTGTGTGTGTGTGTGTTGGCTGCACTGACATCGGCTTTGCGTATAACCTATATTGTTTGCTGATAATTCCTTTGTGTTGCCGAACACAGTAACACAGTCAGTACAATCCCTAATGAACGGGCAAAGTAAAGGCGTTTGACTGAGCCTTGTTTATCATTTATGTTGACAGATTACGATACAAAGCCATATAATAAGCACGTGTCCTCAAGCAATGAAAAACATGCTAAAACAACTTTAGTGGATTGACAAGAGCACCGACGCACAACAACAGACCGCGCTTGTTTTAGCACTGTAGTTTATTTAGATTAAACTCTCGACATCGCTGTGCCCCCAAATCTCCTCCTCAGCTACAAAGTATGCCTCAGCTACAAAGTACGCCTCAGCTACAAAGTACTCCTCAGCTACAAAGTACTCCTCAGCTATGTAATAGTGGTTATAATGAAGAAGGAGTTCTTACTAAAACTAGCGTATTACTGATTTGAAAAAGTAACTTGGGAGTACTAGATTACATCGGTGCATCAAAATAACGTTTCTCGTTACTCTAAAAAAGTGATTTGAGTACTCTTAAGGCGTTACCAGCTAAAGCGTTACCCGCAACTCTGCATATCAGTGATCAATTTGTTGTATGTACAAATCCAGCTGCACTTCTAGTTGGTATGTGCGTATCACGTACTACATCACTGCTTCAGGGTTCACACTGTTCTTCAGAGGTGTAATGTCCAGGGAGGGCCGCCCGCGTCTGTAGCTGACGCAAATAATCTTTCACAGATCTATACAGTGGTGGTGACGAGGGATGCATACCTAAACCCGCTTTCAGGTTCAAGTCCGGATTCGAATCCAGAGGTTTATGTTCAGGTCCGGACTCATTAGGTCCGGACCATGCCATATTTGCATAATGTTACAACAGCGTAACACAAGCTACTTCGCTAAATTAAGTTGAAGACAGTTGAACAAGGACGACTATCAAACACAAGGCTTAACTGCAGACTGAAATAAACTCAACTTGTCTGCTTTATTCACTGTTTTTTAACAGAAGTTACAACTTACAAATCACAAGCTGCTAGCTAAGACTCAACTCAACAACAAGAGCATGTTGAGTATTGTTGGGTTAAAGCAGCTGTTTCATCTGATACAATGTTTTGCCTTTAGACACATTTCCACTCTTTAATGTTGCAGATCCACTGGCATCAAAAGTCAGGTAAAAACCTTCAAACAGACAATACACCAGTGTAAATAATTAAGTCACAGTGTAAAATAACAGAGTTACAAAAACTAGCATAGAAGTCAACTTGAATCACTATAAAGCAATCAACTTAAGATAAGATAAGATAATCCTTTAATATCCACACAAGGGGAAATTTTGTTGTTACAACGCAGTAGAAACAGGAGGAAAGGACAGATTATAGGAAGTTAAAAAAACACACTCTTAATAGAACTCTTATGAACAAAACAAAAAACTCTTATTAACAAAACTCCTCACCTATCTTAATAGGGAATGGAGGGGGGGAAATAAAATAAAATAGATAAATAAAAATAAAAAGATAAAGATAAAAGTAAGATAATAATAATAATAAAATAATGATAATAGAATAAAATAAAATAAAGTAAAAATAGCTAGCACAAGACTAGGTAATACTATTAGCAGGTAAGTAAACAGAATAAAAACGAAATAGAACACTCTTATTTACAGGTATTGCACATGGTTGATTCAGTATTGCACATGAATATGATGGTATTGCACATGGTTACATCAGTATTGCACATGTTCAGGGCTAGCAGTGTTTGTTGTAGAGTCTGACAGCAGCAGGAAGGAAAGACCTATGAAACCTTTCCTTCACACAGCGAGGGTGGATCAGTCTCTCACTGAAGCTGCTCTCCAGAGCGGAGAGAGTGTCCTGCAGGGGGTGAGACTCATGGTCCAGCATAGATGTGAATTTAGCCAGGACCCTCCTGTCCCCCACCTCCTGCACCGAGTCCAGAGCACAGCCCAGGACGGAGCTGGACTTCTTGATGACTTTGTTCAGCTTCCTCCTCTCCCTCTCTGTGATGCTGCTGCTCCAGCAGGCCACACCGTACAGGAGCTGATGCCACCACAGAGTCGAAGGTCTTCAGGAGTGGCCCTGTCGCTCCAAAAGACCTGAGTCTCCTCAGAAGGTAGAGCCGACTCTGGCTCTTCCTGTACAAGTGCGTCTGTGTTATGAGTCCAGTCCAGTTTGTGGTTCAGATGAACACCCAGATACTTGTATGAGTCCACTCTCTCAATGTCCCTTTCCTGGATGTTCACTGGTGAGGGGGCAGCAGAGTGGCGTCTGCGGAAGCCCACCACCATCTCCTTGGTCTTCCCCGCGTTGATGAGGAGGTGGTTCTGCTGACACCAGTCCACAAAGTCCTGCGCCAGTCCCCTGTACTCCCCGTCATCGTCGTCCGTGATGAGTCCGATGATGGCAGAGTCATCAGAGAACTTCTGCAGGACACAGCTGTCCGTGTCGTGTCTGAGGTCTGCAGTGTAAAGGGGGAAGAGAAAGGGCGCGAGGACAGTGCCCTGGGGCGCCCCCACACTGCAGGTCCGAGTGTCAGACACACAGTCCCTGGCTCTCACAAACTGGGGTCGATCTGTGAGGTAGTCCAGGATCCACTCTGCCAGGTCGTACTCCACACCAGCCGTCTCCAGCTTGTCTCTCAGAAGCAGCGGCTGGATGGTGTTGAAGGCGCTGGAAAGATCAAAGAACAGGATCCTCACAGAGCTGCCAGGTTTCTCCAGGTGAGAGAGAGAGCGGTGCAGCAGGGAGATGACGGCGTCCTCCACTCCGATGCCAGACCGGTATGCGAACTGCAACGGGTCCATGGCTGGGCTCACGGTGGATCGGAGGTGGGCCAGGACCAGCCGCTCCAGTGTCTTCATCAAGTGGGACGTGAGAGCCACCGGCCTGAAGCTGTTGAGGTCTTTGGCACGCGGTGTCTTAGGCACAGGTACCACACAGGAGGTATTCCAGACCTGTGGTACCACCTTCAGCTTCAGGCTCATGTTGAAGACATGCTCCATAACTCCACACAGTTCATCTGCGCAGGACTTAAGGAGCCTGGGGCTGATGCCATCAGGTCCTGCTGCCTTCCTCACTTTAATCCTCTTCAGCTCACTCCTCACCTGTGCTGCTGTGACAGTCAGTGGTTGGCAGGGGGACTGTGTGCTGGGGGGATGGGTGAGTCCAGGTGAAGTGGGGAGATGATGGTCCGGAACAGAGGTGTGAAGAGGGACGGGGGTGGGCCATTGTCCGGATGTGGAAGAGAGGGCATGCAGCTGTGCCAGAGCAAAGACCCAGACAAGAAACCATGCTGACCCCGCTCCTTTAACCCGCAGCACGTTAACCATCACAACATCGCACGCGGCGGCCACAGCTTAAAACAGTTCAAAAAAAGCCAGCGCTCTTACCGGCTGCCGTTTCAATGTTCACATGTAGACACACGGTTCTGCACAGCTCGACACGTACGAGGCGCTCCTGTCTCTCGCATCTTTAAACTTATTTCGCCGGCTTCAACTTATGCCCGGAAGACGCGTGCGTTGCCAATTAGGGTCCGTGTGCGCTATTGACAGCGGCGCATGGCAGTGTTTACATGTTTCCAGTGCGAATTTCGCGATCAATGGAAGTTTTAAGATGGTCTAGATTCTAGAACAAAAATTATATAGTATTTGAGTGCTATATTTTATCTGAGTCCAGAACCGGATCACCGGGGTTTCGTTTTTTTTGGACCTGAATCGAAACGTTTTTACAAGTCCAGATCCGGTCCGTCGTAGCGGTACGCATCCCTAGTGGTGACTGTGCCTTCTGGTGCATTCATAAATCAATGCATTACAAAACCACAGTGGTGGTAAATGTCCACCTGGGTTGTAGCACAAGTATCTTTAGAATGTATTTTTAAATGAAAAGGTTAAAAAGAAATGTGGACCACCTTTATATATGTATAAGATGTCCATGTAAATGTTTAAAGCTGTTGATGAAAGTTTAATCTTCACCCAACCTTCACATTGAATGAATTATGCCTGTGTGGCATTGTAGCCTGTGGGCGGGCACAGCCGCTTTCAGTCAGTTATTCTATTGGTTAGCGGCCACGTCAATCAGCCCATAATTGACCTTTCCTCTCTTTCACACTCTTACTTCTGGTCCTGTGTTGACGCCACTTGCACACCACTCTCAGGTATTATCCAAAGTTCAGACATCATATTTAAGCATAAGCATGATTTATAGCGTGAATTTAACTGCTAAATGTTGTGCTTGCTGCCCACACTGTTTGTGGCGACGCCCTCGCTGTGCACCGCCCGCCATGCCGGCTATCAGGCGTGTTCCTGTCTGCCGTCTAAAGCCTCTGACGCACTTGTCCAGCTACAACTACAGGCCTGTTTGGCGTAAACAGGCCATCTAACCGTCGTCCAGCTGTACATTTAGAAGTGACAGTATTGTATTTTGTATATCTGAGCCACGGAGCTCGAAAGTGCGCTGTCTTGCCTGTCTAGTCTGTCTGGTCCTGGGGCAACTCCCAGGTGGCGTTGTTGGCTTTTATAAACATTAGATGGTTTAGTCTGGATTAGCCACTATGGATGAGAAAGGCTAAGCTAACGACCCTCGGAATACCACATATAGCCTTCCTCAGAAGATGGTGTGACATGTTCATAGACACAACATCAACACACTTGTCAAACCACACACCAAACTCTACTACTACTCAGGCCAAAGGACAAAATATATCCAAAACACAAATGCAATATATGAGATACTACGTCGTTATAAACACAATTTGGAACATGAAAAAAATAAAAGAAGAATGAGAAAATTGCCCAATACACAAACAAGAGCAATAACAGAGCAAGCCTCAATATCAGACCATTGCAAGAGACAAAACCACAGGACAGGAATGATACAAATATGCAAATGCAAACACCACTGCCGGATCAGAGAGGCCATCGAGATCTGCAAGCGAGGTCCATGGAGCAAAGATTTTGACAAAGGAGCCTACACTTTGTCTGTCACACGGGGTGCGATCCTAGTAGTGGCTGTAAGCTTCCCTATACCGTCTGATATACCGAAATCACTTAAGCAGCCTGCACGACACATCACAACACATCCATGTGATGCTTTGGGAAGGTTACAGGAAGTAGCTGAATCAAGCAAACAAACACCCCTTTGACACAAACAACATTCAGGTTCTGGTAGAACAATTTAGACACACGTATTCTTTATTCTTTTAGCGCCTTTGATAAATACAAGAAAGTCAATGCTTGTGTATCACTGAACAGCACACTATTCATCGTGTGAGACAGTGTGGAGTCTACAATTTACTCACTATTTTTAAAGGCAGTATAATGTTTTATGTTAGTTCATCGGGAATGCAAGTACAGGATATAGGTAAATTCTTCAATCCATATACGATAATTTATCACCAAAAATTGCATGTGCTAAACATAATCGGGCTGTAATGCTGTATAATTTAAGTAAAACAGTGAATTAAAATCCACAAATTGACTTCTTCCTCTTCAAACTCTTCAAAAGTTGCTCGAAATCTATACGTTCTTGTCACTGTCAGAACATTATTGGCATCATGAACACAGTTACTGTTAATGAAGCAGACAGGAAGCGAGAGCAATACAGTTATAATAATGGCTGCAGTTGAATAGAGTCAATTTCAAAAGAAAAGAGGCACCTGACTGAGGAAAATTGGGGTGGAGATCGAAGAGCGATTTTGACGTTGACGGCGGAAAATATGCCAAGATAGACGCACAGAGAGAGGCAGAAGAGTGGAACGTCTGGCATAGAAAAAACCTGCACAGCAATTAGAGTAATGCAGGCGTACTAGAACTCTCTGTATTTTGCATCAGGTAGAAAGGAGGACACACTCACCTCTGTGGGATATTTACAACCCAGCATGAATGTCCTGACCAAGAAGCCAGCCTAAAAAAACACATTCTTAAATTTGGGACCTGCTGACTTGACAGAAAGGTGTGAAATGTTCCTCCCAAAGTCAAATAGATCAGTATAATAAGAAACCTTGAGTGCCTTTTACCCATCCCGGATCATTATCATAATTCTGTGTTAATCAGCACCGCCTCCATAAGCCGACAGCCCAAGATCTAAAAATGACCTAAAACTTCACACTTATACCACCTCTCAGCTCTCTTAGGGAGATGTGAGGACTCAGAGGGTGTGGGGTGTGATCCGGGGGTAAGAAAGAGACGAGATGCTTTGATGCCGCCATTGAGTTTGGTTCTAATGAGGCTGGGTGGCACAGGCAAGCTAAAGATGGCAGAGAGGAGAAACAGCCAGCCTGCTAAAACACTCCTGCTGTTCTCCGTTTGTTCAGCCAGGCTTCATGGCACAGAACTGCTGCCCGTGGAGAAAACATGCACAACGTTCAGTAACATAGACAAGTGTTTCTCAAGCTATGGTACAAGCTCTTATAGATATCATATAGGACTGGTTCATTTAAATAAAGGGTCCTTGTTTAAAAATGGCTTGGACCTAGTAAGAACCAGGAAATTCGTCGCTTGAAAATGTTTTTGCTTTGTCTTGAATGTTGCACAGTATGGCAAGGGTCGGCAAATGCTTTGGCTTCGAGTGCCACGTTGAAAGGTCCATGCCACAGAGTGTGCCACCATAGATGCAATCACATGATGAACTCTTTTTCTTGTAATACATTCATTTCAAACCCACTCGCCCGTTTGAATAATCCTTGTGCATTCTCGCCTTTGTCGCCATTCTCGTTTTCCTTGACCCTCATACACTTTGTTCTCAGATTTTTTTGTTTACTTAATGAACTCTAGCTATCTATGGGCGTGGCAGTCATGATGGTCCGGCATAATGGCCCTTTATTGTGAAGGGAATCATTAAGCGTGATCGTGTTTAGCAGCGCCTTGTCTGGATGATCGACGAAAGTTAAAGTGTCCAATGAAGGCGTAGAAAAAATGCCCAGCAGCCTTTTGCAGACCGAGAGAATTTAGATCATTTATCCTTTATCCTTTCCTTGCATTGCTCAGTTTAACATTGCCTCACAGGAGTCATATTTACACTATAAGTTTACTTGGCATACCATTGTCTAATTCTGACAGTAACTGGTGCCTCACTGGCCACCATAGTCTCACTACACTATTACACCTCCCCAACTAGAAGCATAGGCACGGGGCTTGAACAAGTACCCTGGGCCCATATTGATGGTGAATAAACTTCTGCTTAAGACTTCCAGTTGGTCTCCAGTCTTTTATTTCCACCCCACCTTGGACAATTTTAAAACTTCTACAACACAGACCAGTAGGGTTAAACCAAAAACTGCAATGTTGCTCGGATCTGCACAGTTCTTGCTTATCCTGAATGAGCCTAATGTCCCAGTTTTCAGCCAGAAGTTACTGGACTTGTTTGTTTTATCAAGACATTTTAGCTCAATATTGCAATTTCAAACATCAACAATGATCCTTGGAGGTTGTAGGTTATAATGCATCCATTAATAAACTACCGTACTTTCTGGACTTAAAGCCGCTACTTTTTTCCCACGTTGTGGTCATTACATGACCGCAGAGTCTAATTTATAAATTTTACTGGCTAACGGCCATCGGGGGGCAATCTAGCAGGAAGTGCAAGCGGTTGCATACTGTAGAAGAAGACGTCAGGGGACAATGGAAGCACTGTCCATGGGACACGTAGTGTTCTCGATATTTTAAGCTTCAAAATGCTGTGTGTTTTATTACAATTAGACTCATTCATGGAAGAAATTAGTCTAATGAGGAAGTTAATCTTGACGCGCGAAATACAAAGATGAACGTGGAGCATGTGATATACGGTGGTCTGCAGTTTGGAACCTGCTGTATTGAAATGAGACTTCCACTTCCACCTTCCACTTGAGTCAAAAGACAAGACTGGATCATTACCATGGAACATATTTCTTTGTAAATATCAACGTAACACTCGCTCGCTAAGTACAAGCTCAGGAGCAGATGAACCAGATGTGAAGACACAGGTAACTCTGCTCACACAGAGTAGTCAAGGACAGAGGGGACAGTAAGGACAGAGGGGACAGTAAGGACAGAGGGGACATTAAGGACAGAGAGGACAGTAAGGACATTAGGGACAGAGGGGACAGTAAGGACAGCTCAGACGTGTTTGTTGTATGTTAAACTTCAAAATGCTGTGCGTTTTTTATAATCCACCTCATATTCACTGAGAAATTAGTCTACTTAGACCCGCGGCGCAGCGGACCACGGGTGCACCGCAAGACCCCCGTTTCAAAAGACGCATCACTACTGTGTAGTTTAAATGTAAATATCTCATGTTACAACGTGGGCACAGGTGCGGCCCGTATATGTACAAGTTCTATTTTCTTCATAAATTTTGTGTGCGTAGCTTTTATTCAGAAGCACTTTATAGCCTGAAAAGTACGATACACTTTATAGGACAAGACCCATATAGAAGCAACTGCACTTAGTCTGTTCTTTCATTTCGTGAGATGGGACCCATGTGGACTCAACTGCCTGGTATTCCCGGAGTCAAAAGTGTTTAAAATCAGAATAAGAAGGAAGAAATGGAGCTAACAGTTCAAACTGAGCCGTGTTCCTCTATTATGGTGTAAAACAAGGTAGTCTACAGTCCAATCTTGATGCTTTTCACCATAGTTGATTTAAAGCTGCTGTTAGCAAGTGCTAACTATGTCAAATAAAGCTTTAAAGCTTCTGACCTCATTTTAAAAGTCTAACCTTGCAATGTAATTACTTCTAAATGGGTGCAGAGGTCTGTTATAATGCATGCAGTAATACGTATTTAACACACAGGGCAATGCACTGAGACATCACCCTGCTGTTTACCTCTGTTGATTTCTGGTCTTTGAACCCTGCACCATTTAAATCCGAATTGATTAACTTGGGCTGTAAGTCCAAGGCCTAATCTTCATGCGCTTGTTTCCCTCTTCACTGTTCGGCTAAGACACACATAAGGTTGGTTTACAGTATTTTCTGCAACACTTGCCGTGCTAATAACAGCTCATTACTTCCAGTGATAACACCTCTGGAATGGCCGATGGGAGCGTGTTGACCTATTGGACACCAACAGCCCCAGTACAGCAGTGGGCTTTCTTATCACTTTCTTGTTGATTTGTGCTTCACTGCTGCACATACGCTTAGGTTTATCAACTCTTATGCAGCCACATACCTATTTATCACATGTGGGAGCTGAATCAGGCACAGAGCCCTTCAATTAATTCCTAATTGGGAAAAAAAGAACATTTGCAAAAATATAAGTGCTTTCCCCATGTGTGTCATGGGGGAGTTCTAAATGTTTCTTCTGGACAGTGTTTTAAAAATCATATCATGTCTGGAGAACATGTGTCTTGTCTGTGTTTTGTATACTGTAAGTACTCTATACTGTCTATTGTATTGTATGTATAACAATGTCTTTGTCTTGTGTGTTTTGGAACCCCTCGAAAATGGGATTATGCACTGTCTTAGTAAATAAATAAACTAATCTCATGCTCAGCCTGCACAGACCCCGCACGAACGCTAAATACAAGCATTCAGTACCTATTCATGTAGTTATCAATCTAGATCTGTTACAAGTGTGTTACACGCCCAGCCCAGATCAACGGGCCCGCTGTGTTTTTCTATGTTTTTCTGGATGCAAATCCCAAGTGGCCTCCAGAACCACCACCTTTCACTTACATTCACTGTCACCACCTCATATTGTTGCTGTGTGGTATTATTGTTGTTTGGCAGCGCGGGTGGAGGCGGTTGTGGTTCTGTGACATTCTTTGCCCTTAAAAGCGTGTTCGACTCATCATGGCAAGCTCATACAAAAAGAAGAGAGCACATTACGCCAGTGCTGAAGTCTCTTCACTGGCTCCCCGTCGAGTCCAGAATCAAATTCAAAATTCTACTCTTGACCTACAAAGCCATAAATGACATGGCCCCATCCTACCTCAAAGATGCTATAGAACCATATCATCCAAACAGAGCTCTTCGCTCTCAGAATGCCGGCCTTCTGGTGGTGCCAAGAGTCTCTAAAAGTACTGTAGGAGGTAAAGCGTTTAGCTACCAAGCCCCTGTGTTATGGAATCAGCTCCCGACCCATGTTAAATATGCTGACACAGTCTCTTCATTTAAGTCCAGGCTTAAAACGTTCCTCTTCGAAATCGCTTATGGTCAGAGTAGTTAGGAACAGAAAGATAAACCCACAGCTTCAGCTACGCTGCCCTAGGAGTAACTGTGCTGGGGGAAGTATGACAGCTTGAGCACTATCCTCTTCTTCTGACTACTTATGCTATCAAACAATATTTATTTTTTAATTCCACTTGCAAACTGTTCACCGCCTTCTTTTTCTTTCTCTCACTCCTGAGGACCTGTGGACCCAGATGTCCCTCTCCTGGTGAAGTGGTCCCTGCCCCATGTGGACGGTCCCTCATCTGCCTGAAGAGTGGCTCCAGTTCGCCTCAGTCGGTCCCTCATCTGCCTGAAGAGTGGGTCCAGCTCGCCTCCGACGGTGCCTCATCTACCTGAAGAGTGGGTCCAGCTCGCCTCCCACGGTCCCTCATCTGCCTGAGGAGTGGGTCCAGTTCGCCTCCGACGGTCCCTCATCTGCCTGAAGAGTGGGTCCTGCTCGACTCCGACGGTCCCTCATCTGCCTGAAGAGTGGGTCCAGTTCGCCTCAGACGGTCCCTCTTCTGCCTGAAGAGTGGGTCCAGCTCCAGTCTCCTCGTGTCCATCTGTCCGTCTGTGAGAGTCGGATCTCTCCTTCACTGGAACTCCTCCAGGTTTCTACGCTTTTTTCCCAAAGAGGTTTTTTTTGTAGTTTTTCCTGGCCGAGAAGGAGAGTCTAAGGACAGAGGACCCTGGGACATCGTCCCTCGCCACCACAGACATTGTCTGACTTCATCGCCACCACAGACATTGTTGATTCATTTCTCCCTGTGGCCCTCAGAGGCAACTGTTGTTGTGATTTTGGGCCTTACAAAAATAAATTGATTTGATTTGATTTGATTTGATACTATTTCCAGCCCAGTCACCTGTACGCCCCACACGGTTCCTTACATTCTTTGACCTACACGCACAGTACATATACCCCGATCAAACACACCCATCAACCTCTGCAGACGGTCACGCCTCATCGGGACCGTTAATGAAACTTCTAATTTACAGTATTGATTGGCATATTTCTTGTCATGGCCTGGTTATGACATCACACAGCCATCCAGCCAAAGCAAACAGAAATGAACCAGCAACCACTGGTTACGGGGAAACCACTACACCACCACAGCCAAGCTCAAGATAGATAGATTTCATATACCCCCCATTTTCCTTGTGCGTTTGCTCATATAATAATCTATTTCACAGAAAAAACGAACTATAATTATATTTTATAATTACTTTAAATCCTATGAGCCCCTGTGACTTAATCAGGGGTTATTTGGTTAATGATTCATATTCACCCAGTCGCTCAGTAATAAAGGTATAAACTCAAGCTGAACTAAACACTCTACTAATTGCATCTATTCTACAAGGAGAAAGTGTTCTGGGAGTCGAGTCAGTCTTTTATTCAATTTACCAGTTGCATATTCTGGTGCCGAGATCCCTCCTGATATTTCCCCCTTTAGTGAAGCGTAGCCGGCTGTGAACACGTTTGCATGTACCAAATCACAGACTCTCATGCACTTTTCATGTCACGCTGCTGCTCAGAAACAGCTTTCATAACACTCCAAACGTCTAAGCTACTTCTGCTATGTTAGTCTCTTGTTTGCGTTTGCTTATTCCCAGGATTAATTGGTGTCACGCAAGAATAAAAAAGCTATTCTGAGATTGCTGAAGGTTAAGTGAGGAAGAAATACAAAAGTGACATTAGTGCCATCAAATATTGAATTGCAATTTTAAGATGCAACAGAAAGCTTGAGGCGTATAGCCCTCCGTGGAAAACACTTAGGTTCGTGGTTCATAAAGTTCATAAACTCTACTTCATTGCAAAAGTTGAAATCAACAACTTCTGTGGCCTCCTGTGGTACCGACACCCATATTATTAGCAAACAAAGCAGGTCTTCACTGTTTTGAAAATTGCTAACTTTATGAAATGTTTCCTCACATAAATAACACTTTAAGGCGCACTTAAAAGCCTTTAATTTTCACAAAAAACAACAATGCGCCTTATAGTCCGGTGCGCCTTATAGTGCGGAAAATACGGTATTCATTTTAGTTTTGCTTTTTTAGTTTCAAAGCTACACTATGTAACGTTTCTAGGAGATGTTCCCCCACATTACTTTGCTTGGAATGTTCCACAGTATGGCATTAAACTTGTTTAGCTTGCATTTAGTCTTAATGTCACATGCTTTTCTTCATGGAGAGGAAAACTGCAGGTAAAGTGATAACATCTCCTTGGAGACAACAGTGGTGGCAGAACATCCATCACAAAAGTTACTTAGTGTACCTTTAAGTAAACTGAGTTACCTCACTGCAAGGAAAAGAACATGTTTAGTAAGACTGGACTGTCCCTCGGCTGTAAGACTCACGGGTTGGATACTGCAAAAGAAAGTTGGTTTCAAAGTCTCCAAAACTGCCCAAGTCTCCAAAATGTTTATGCAAGTCAAGAGCACTACAGCGTCATGCTCCAAAAGTCCACCATTGTTGACACGCAGAAGCAGGTAGAAGTCTTTTTTGAATGTGTCCACTTTGAGCATGGCAGTCCAGATGTACTGAGGCTCACCGTGTCCTCACAGAGGTCACGATATGAAGAGCTTCTGTGTGGCAGGCTTAGTTCCTACAGACTGCAGTAGCGTGGGCACTGACTCAAAAGCACCTCTGCAGTGAAAAAAAAGTTGAATATTTAAATTCTTAAGAGCAAAAGATTAAGACATATCCACATTCATAGAGATCCATATGTTCCTATACAGTTCCAATGAGTGGGTGCTAAGTCCATCAATCAGAAATGTTATAACTGAAGTAAAATATTGTGCTGACTTTGACTTTTAAAGGTGCACTGTCTAACTTTTCCAATGTAGGGTAAGCCACCAGCTTGTCTCCATGGAGATCAAATCTAGTCACTGTGAGAATGCATGTTTTTCAAGGTTTATTTAGCAACACTGTAACTGTTGAACGATCCAAGCAAAGCAACAACAAAGGTGGCAGACCCCCTATACGAAAAGTCACACAGTGCACCTTTAATGTTTACAGCATCAATCTAAAAATATTTTGGACCACTAGGAAATATGTCTTTTGCTTTTGACCCAGGTCCAATATTCACCACTGTACTAACCATTCCACCATGACATATAAGGCAGCAATGTAGGGGTCCATGGTGACAGAGCAGTTTGCACTCTCGTCTCCCAAGAAGGAGATCATGGGTTTGATTTTCAGGCCAAACCAAAATCACATGATCTCTCTGGGTGGAGTCTGCATGTCCCTAAGTTACCGTGGGTTCTCTTCGGGTTCTCTGGCTTCCTCCATCCAAAGACATGCCATGTCTGTGAATGTTTGTTCGTGTGTCTGTCTCTGTGTTAACCCTGCGATGAGCTGGCCCCCGTCCAGGGTGCGCCCAAAGTCACTGGCATAGGCTCAAGTCACCCGCGACCCCGAACAGGAACAAGCGGTAGAAAATGAATAAACGAGGACGATGTAACTCCCCCTGCAGCGCTCTTGTGACAACACATGTCACAAATGTCCCATAAAAAAACTATAGATGAAAGTGCGAATTGTAAAAATGAAAATTGTGACGAAATAGTAAAAAAAATATTTTTTTTTTCCCATTTGAAAACCTAGATAGATACCTACATAGATAGTCTTGGGAGGCAAGAGTGCTAACCGCCTTTGCCACCGTGCACCCTTATATGTTTTTTATGAATTGTTAATTGCTATTCTCCGTCAGTCACACCTTAAACCAAACTCATCAAAAACCGTCCATAAATGTTTTATTTCTGTGACGCAGAGCTCATTGATAATTTATGATTTAGAACGGAATCAAACAGACCATGTTTATCGATTCTGCAGAAATGCGCAAGTTTTTCTAGTCCCTGTGATATTTTTGCCCCGTTCTCTTTTCTTTGGACTATGCGTGTCCTTGATTGGCTAATCCGACTGTCGGTCACGCCCATCTGAACTATCTGAGATGAACATGGTAACCAGACTGATCAATCAAATCAAAGAGATGTCATTCCATGCTAATGAAACCCATGGATACACGTAGCAACCTCACAGATCTGGACAGATACGAAGCCGTTTCAACAAATGTTTTTTTACTGCAAGTTTAAGGTGCATTTTGTAACATTTTTGGCAGATGATTTGCCACCTTCTGGTTTCAATGGAGATATTATTGAATGTTCCACAGTATGACGTTAAACTGGTAGTAAGTGAACATGCTAAAATGTTATGTACCGACTACAAGTCATAGTTTTGGCCCGGGTGCGACTTATGCTCTAGAGCGACTTATTTGTGATATTTGTTATTTTCACACTGGCAACCGCATTTCACATGTTGATTATTTTCAATGGATTTAGTGATGTGGGGTAATACTGATGCTTTGTTAAACTTGTGAGCATGTTCTTTATGCTAGAGTTATCTGAATAACTGTTAATGTGTTACGTTAACATACCAGACACTTACCACAGTTCTGTCTGTGCGTCATGTAGCTGAAGTTGTTAGCGTTAGCATACGTACACCTATTCACCATGTTCTCTAATCTGGTATTATTTTAAATTGCATTTCAAGATTAAATGTCTGTTCTTAGTCTTGGATTTTAATTTTCAAATAAATTTCCCCGGAAAATACGACTTATACTCCATTGCAACACAGACGCACTGTACAGGAAGAGCCAGAGTCGGCTCTACCTCCTGAGGAGACTCAGGTCTTTTGGAGTGACAGGGCCACTCCTGAAGACCTTCTACGACTCTGTGGTGGCATCAGCTCCTGTAGGTGTGGCCTGGCCTTGTCTGTAGATGTACATTTTTTGTAATAAAGTTAATTGAGACCCTAGAACTGCTCACAGAACCTGTTTTTCAATGTTTTTTTGCAACATTATAAATGCAGAAGAGATTTTTTCTCTCAATTAGTTTTTTTTTTATCCAGGTTCGATAACATTTAAATAATAAATAGAAGTTTAATAGAGTCATTCTGTGGAACAGCCCCCACTACCAGAGGCGTTACACATAGTGCACCTTTAATTTTCACATAATTTTCATGAAAATGAGCCGGATCTAATGGGATTCTATGCCGTGGATGAACATTTTGTGACAGGAAAGCTTCACTGCCATTATGAAACTGTCCTCTAGCTTGAACGATATAATGTGATCTAAATTTCCATTAAAAAATATGACATTATGACATTATGTAACATTGGTTTTACAAGTCAACTCGAAAATACAGGTCCTGATTATTCCTTCCGGCCTGTTCCAGCTCGTGCCTCCACAGAGAACCAGAAGGTTGTTATGTCAGGACCAGACCCCTCCTGCCTAACCGGATACGCAACGTGGCCCGTGCACTCAAACAGACATCTACAGCAGTTTGCAGATTAAATGCTACTGTTTAATTTATGCGTCTTTACGATGGCGCTGGATGTGGTTTTGTTTTTCGAACATAAACTAAAAGCGCCACGTCGAAGAGAACAAGTCCCTCATTGCGCTTTGAGTTAAGCTTTTAACCCAGTAAAAATATAAAGCTGTTGTGCGCTCATAAATAATGCAGGATGTGTAAAGCAGCTGCATTACGTGCGGCCTCATTGTTCGGACACTCTGTTTAATGAATAGGCTTCTCTAAGAGCCATTACCTGAAAGCAAAGCTGGCCTGATGTCTTCTCCAGCTCGCTGCATTAGTGGGCCCGGGCCGATGTGCTGAAACCGCCGGCTCTTGCCTCCTCCTCGACAGTCTTCTGTTCACGCTCACTAAATTGTGTTAGAATTGCTCCCCTGGGAGACATGAGCGTGACAATAGTATGAGAGCTATAACTACTCCTTCCAAGACAATATTGTGAGCCGCCTTGGCCTTTTGCTTTGAATAAGGAATTAATTATTCATCCACCATTGGGAGATAAAGAGCGCGCGTGGTGATGGAGAGTTGTTTTTGTACACAGTGGGCCCTGGAAGCCTTTCAGGTGTCGGTGAAGCCAAAATGAAGACATCAAGAACAGATCGGAAGAGGGGAGCCTCCTCACTCTGATTGTCCTCGCATTACCGCCGGAGAAAATCAAAGGCGCTGGCGGAAATGAAAAAGCACTGTCATTTAGGGGCATCAGCGGCTCCTTTCACTCTCTTGTGAGAATAATCAATGTAATCTGCGTCCCTTGTCACCTGTTGGCCGCTTGCCACATGATTCATCGGGGCGGGGCGCTGCCGGAGCCGTGAGTTGTTTTGACTGTTCCTGCGATGGCGCCACTGAGTCACTCATCCAGAGGTCAGACCGGGAGCATAAGCTTTCAAAGTCGGGACAACCAAACGCGTCTTCCTTCAGTGGCCAATAAACGCACACATAAGAGCCGCTATCAGTGCCCAAAATCAACCCCTAATCTCCACAGCGGTTGGGTAAGCATCAATAAAAATGCATTTAATGTGTGAAGTTCCTTGTGCCAAGAAGGAAAAGCAAAGATTGGATCAACCTCTTGCTGCTTACAGGAGTGGATTTAAGCACACCAAATATTCCAGCGTTATGCTACGGCGGCAGCAGGGGGCCTGAAAGTGTGACAAATCATCTTGTCAAACTAAAAAGAGAAAATACAGACATCCATCATAACATGTTATGTTAAAATCCACATAATAAAGGTTAATTACAGATCAATTGGATTTGTTTTTAAACTAATTCCTTTTGACTATAGTTTAGAATGACGTTAACAAACCAATCAACTAGTGTAGCAATAATATCACATGTTTGACAGAAAAAGCAAATTATCAATTCAAATTTTAATTGCGTTAATACAATAAATACAATCCTGGGTTAATAAATGCTATATGTTCCACTTGCATGACAGGCGCTGTACCTGATTGACCTTTTACTGTTTTAAACATGGGAAAAACAGAACTGTTGGTTTTTAAATTCTTTTCAGCAGTCCGTTTCCTTCACTTCCTCGCTACTTCACTCACACACCTAATGAATTCTGGGCATCCTAAATATTCACTGCACAAAAATCCTCTGCGGCCCAGAAAGCATTTTCCCCACAGAGCGCAAAATAAAAACAAACTGCTCGTGCTCAGCTGTCAGGGACCTACAGCTTTCACAAAGGTCCGGTTTAGTGCTGTTTTTTCACTTTTTATGAATTGCTTTCCAGTTCAAAATCCTTTGGGTTTATTTACAAAAGCTCATTATTCTGTACTTTTGACTGGCTCTGTTATGAACTCCCCTGTGGTGCATATGGATGCACTTAGCCGCTAAAGACTATACGAGATGCGCTAATGACCTTGGCACATTGGCTTCCATTGCAGGTTAAACCACAATTTCATTTACAACATACATTTGGTCCAGCCCCTTTGAACGTGAACTATTTAACTTTTCTGGTGGAGAGTGCTTCACCTGCTTGAACAGAGACACAGTATTTATTACTCTCTAAACTTATATATCTTGCAGTTTGTCAATTACAAGTGTTCTTTTTCTTTTTTTTGCTTGAAAAACATACACTTTTATTGTGAGTAGGCTTGCCTGCCTCTCCACAGATCTGACCTATAAATAACCTGCTTGTCTCCGTGGAGATGTTCAATGTCATTCCGTAGAACATTCCAGGAAAGGCATAACATCAACAGCATGTGCACAGGCTTCTGGTCAGTGCAGGATCATAAAGACCGTAGAGGCAGCTTTCCCTCATTCATATCTTCAGCCCTATAACTATCTCTGTTGGTACATGCACAGAAAAGGTCTTTACATGTATCTTGCTCTTTACAAATGTGATTTACAGTTATTTCTGGCCGGTACATCGATACAGAGATGCTCCTGTAGTGTAAAATAGGCCATGTCATGTCATGGTATAAATGCTGTTTTTCTGTGTGCAGATGATAAATGTGAAGAATATGTGTTACTGATAAATGTACTCGGCATATGTATCGTGGAGTCTTGTGTCAAGACTGAGGGTCAAGTCACCTCTAAAAGGAGATAGCTCGAATCTCTGCATCTGTGATGGTTGTTTTATCTCTTTTGGAGCTGATTTGATTATGATGGTTTGCGTACGTGTCAATGTTTGTCACCGCCTTTAAAAGCATGTGTATTGTCATTGTTCTGGGGGTGAGGGACAGAAACCTTTGTTAGGGACAGTGATTATTTACTGTGCACGAGTAAATAAAGATCCACCTTTTGAGAAACTCTGTTCTGCTTCATCTTTTCTTGGTCATTGTTTGCAGAAATTAAGATAAGATAAGATATGCCTTTATTGTCCACACATGGGGAAATTTCGGTTTTACAACGCAGTAGATACAGAGAAAAAGAACAGATAACTTATAGCAGGGGTGTCCAAACTTTTTTCACCAAGGGCCTTTTGACACATTAAATGGGGCAGAGGGCCACAAACAACTAGACAATGTCGAATTTGTTGACTGACAAAGTGAATCATTCGAAATTTTGCATTTGACATAATTGCGATGAGCCTCCACACCTTTAATTAGACCTAGAACATTAATATTAGGTTGGTATAACATCAATATGCCTGAATGTTCCCAATTTCACAGTAAAAGTACTAGTTTTTGTTTTTTTTGTTTGGGCCAACGTAGTAGCAAGCTGGAGGGCCAACAAAAATTGGTTTGAGGGCCGCATTTGGCCCCGGGCCCTAATTTGGACATGCTTCCTGCTTCCGAAGAGTGCACACGCTTTTTTGCTCGCTCCGCTTGCTATCGCTGCTTTCCTTATTTATTTTGCTTTTTAATCAGTTTTTGTCTTCCAAACATTTTTGCTTTAGACTTTTTCAAGTAAACCAAGGATTTTAAGAACATTTTTCCAGTTTTAACGACATATCTGACGCCAGCGACATGTCCGGGAGAAGAAGTGAGAAAGACTGTGAACGCTGTCGGAAATATCAACAAGAAATGAATGAGCTGAAAACACGGATATTTGTTTTGGAATCTGAAAAAGTTCTTCACGATACCATTCCTGTGTCAACCGACGGTAAGAAGAGCACACTTTTTACAAGAAAAACTGCTACTTTCAACCTAAACCGCAGTGACTCTGTGTCGTTTCCAAAACTGTCTAAAAACCAGAAAGACCAGGCTGTTTCTTGGAACAAACTTGGAGCAAAGCCTAAACGATACAAAGATAACGTGAAGTCACCTAAAATACAGCTCACCAACAGATTTTTACCACTTTCAGAGATGGAATTAAATGAAAAAAGGAAAGATGACGTGGCCAAAATACAGCGAGGAGGATCTGTGCCAGGAGCCAAGGTCAAGATTGTTTTAGTTGGGGAGGGCGCGATAAGTCACATGACGCATGAAAAGATAAACACACATTCTTTTCCAAGCGCCACTGTTTCTGAGATAACGTCACTTCCTTCAAAATATTATGGCTAAGCATGGAGGAGCTAAACAGCTGATTGTGCACGTGGGTGCAGTGGACATGCGGCGGGAACAGACTGAAGTTTTGAAAAAAGACTTCTTGAAGTTATTCGACGTACTTGATAAAATGGAAATCAAAACTTTCATAAGTGGACCTCTTCCAAACATCGACAGGAGGATAAACAAGTTTAGCCGGCTTCTTCAGCTGAACACATGGCTGTCCAAAGAGTGCTCCCCGAGAGGACTACACTACATTGAGAACTTCTATCTATTCTGGAAACGAGAGGACCTGTTTAAGAGAAATGGCCCCCACCTATGCAGAGGTGGAGTGAGGGTGCTGACAGAGAACCTGCTCCACGCTCTGAGGCATTGGACTGGGCCTGGACAGGGTCCTGAGGAGATAGTTAGAGAAGAGAGGAATGAGAGAAGAATTCCTGCTCCCTCAGCCAGAGACCGAGCCAATGTTTCAACATCAAAAGCACCACAACCTCAGCCTCCACCAAAGGATTCATCAGCAGCTGCTCCACCACCACCAGCAAAGGATTCAGCTCCAGCTGCTCCACATTCACCTCCACCGCCTCCAGCAAAGGAACAATCTTCAAAGGCCTTGGACCCATCTGTGACAAGCCCAACAACATCCCTGTCATCGCCCCTACCTTCACACCAGCCTTGGATTCCCCCTGCAACATCTACTCCCACTAAAGATTCATCATTCTCCTTCTCATCTCCACTCTCACCCATGGGCCTTCCCAGCCATTTTGAAAGCCTGATCAAATCAGGCATTAAGATGGCTCCACTCACGCCCAATATAGCAAGGGCTATGCCGACTACACCAACAAAAGCCCCACCACCTATCCCCCCTTGCCTCTCACCTGGTCCCAAACTCTCCTTGGCTACAAAAGCCCCACCACCCATCCAACCTCGCCTTTTACCTGGTATCTCCCATAGCTAGGATGCACTGGGTCTCAGCGTTGCCGGGACTTATTGTCACATTAAAAATCAAACCAACCCGGGGCCCTATGTAAAAAGAGCCCCCCCTAGTGCTATTTCTGTAGTCACATCATCACACAGATGGAAAAACAAAATGCGAGTCAGGCCCAATCTGAGAAATGTGATTCATATTCCCTGTGAAAAGATAAAGCCCAGTCCCACTGAAACTAGTCTGAAACTTGCTGTGCTAAATGTCAGATCCTTATGTAACAAATCTCTCTTAATTAATAATTTTATTTCTTCTTATAATCTTGATTTTATGTTTTTAACTGAAACATGGCTTGACAAAAACACAGGAAAAGTAGTTCTGATAGAATCTGCTCCACCCAACTTTAAGTTTGAATCTGAAACACGAGAAAACAAAAAAGGGGGTGGAGTCTGTGCTGTCTTTAGAGATGAAATAATTACCCGCAGGTTGTCTTTTGGGGTGTTTTCATCATTTGAGTATGTATCCTTTAAAATGGAGCTAAAACGGTCTCCATCCATTCTCTTCATTGTTTTAAACAAGCCTCCCCAGCACTGCCAAAGTTTTATTGATTATTTTACTGAGATGCTTTCAGTCATATGCACAGACTTTGATGGTTTGGTCATTACAGGTGATTTCAACGTGCATGTTGATAATGTTTGTGACAGAAACGCTAAAGAGCTTGATGCTGTCCTTGAAACCTTCAGTCTTACTCAGCATGTGAGAGGCCCCACCCACAGCAAAGGACACACTCTAGATCTCATAATTACAAAGGGGGTAAATATTTAAAATGTTAATGTGATCGATGTTGCTCTGTCTGATCATTTCTGTGTCTTCTTTGACCTGTCTGTTTCTCCCAAACCTCCGGTTGGTCCTGCAGTTGTTCAGAGGAGACACATAAGTGATGGCACAGGTGCACTGTTTATGGAAATGATAAACTTTGAAAATGTCTCATGTTCTAATGTAAATGATTTGTTGAACTCTGTTACATCTAGTGTTTTGAATGTTCTGGACACCATCGCCCCTATAAAGGCTAAAATGGTTAAAATAAGCAGAAGGCGCCGTGGAGAAATGATGATTCGGTCAGGGCACAGAAAAGGGAGTGCCGCAGGGCCGAACGGAAATGGCGCAAGTCAAAGCTCCAGGTTTAAAACGAGATTTACAAAGAAAAGCTGAACATGTACAACCTAATCTTATGTAGAACTAGGGAAAGATATTTTTCTGAAATAATTGGAAGCTGCAGTAACAACTCGCGTGTTTGCCACAGTAAACAGATTAACAAACCCTCCAGCTCAGCTGCCGTTAGAACTCATTTCCACATCCAAGTGTAATGAGTTTGCATTATTCTTTAATGACAAAGTTCAGGGCATTAAAAATGCTATAAATCCCACAATGCAAAAAATTACCCTAAAAACACCAAGACACTTAGAGCTAACTCACTTTGCACCAGTAACTGACAAAACTGTCCATGAGATCATCACCAGTCTGAGTTCATCTACATGCTGCCTTGATGTGTTACCCACCAGATTTCTAAAGTCTGTGCTGAACAGTTTGTTAGCACCACTCACTCACATAGTTAACATGTCGCTTCAATCTGGAACATTCCCAATGTCTTTGAAAACTGCGGTCATAAAGCCTCTCCTAAAGAAGAGCAGTCTTGATGCCGCAGTACTGAGTCATTACCGGCCCATCTCTAATCTGCCATTTTGGGGCAAAGTCCTTGAAAAGGTTGTTTACCAACAGCTCACAGATTTCCTCTTAATAAACAACTCATTTGATGTTTTTCAGTCAGGTTTTAGACCTCATCACAGCACTGAGACTGTTCTTGTCAAGGTGACAAATGACATCCGCCTGAACACAGACACGGGCAAAGCCTCAGTCTTAATTCTGTTAGATCTGAGTGCTGCTTTTGACACTGTCGATCATGGGATCCTCTTACAGAGACTAGAGGACTGGGTGGGCATCACTGGCACTGCCCTAAACTGGTTAAGGTCCTATCTGGAAGACAGGAAGTACTTTGTTGAAATTGGTAGCTGTGTCTCAGACCACATGACCCTGTCCTGTGGAGTGCCCCAAGGGTCAGTCCTGGGTCCCCTTCTGTTCAACCTCTACATGCTGCCGTTAGGTCAGTTGATACGCAGTGAAAATGTGTCCTATCACAATTATGCAGACGACACTCAGATCTATGTTTCACTATCGGCAGGTGACTTTGGACCAGTAGATTCACTCTGTCACTGCATCCAACAGATCAGTTTGTGGATGCAAAACAACTTTCTCCAGCTGAACTCAGACAAGACTGAAATAATCGTTTTTGGCCCACAGAAACAAAGAGAAAGTGTTAGCGGTCACCTCCAGAGTCTCGCTCTAAAACCTACAAACCAAATTAGAAATCTGGGGGTAATAATGGACTCAGACTTGAACTTTAATAGTCACGTCAAATCAATAACATCAGCAGCTTTTTACCATCTGAAAAACATTGCCAAAATCAAAAATATAGTGTCAAAACCAGATTTAGAGAGACTTATCCACGCGTTTGTCTCCAGTAGATTAGACTACTGTAACGGCCTGCTCACTGGTCTCTCCAAACGAGCTGTAAAACAGCTGCAGTTCATCCAGAACGCTGCTGCTCGGGTCCTGACTAGAACCAGGAAGTATGATCACATTAGTCCTGTTCTCAGGTCTCTGCACTGGCTCCCTGTGGCTCAGAGAATAGACTTTAAAGCAGCTCTGCTTGTGTACAAGTCTCTCCATGGCCTAGCACCAAAGTACATCTTGGATATATTAGTGCCATATGAACCATCTCGGACTCTGAGGACCTCAGGGACCGGCCTCCTGCTGGTGTCCAGAGTCAGGACAAAACATGGGGAATCTGCGTTTCAGTTTTATGCAGCTAAAATCTGGAACAGTCTTCCAGAAGATGTGAGACAGGCTTCAACTCTGACAATGTTCAAATCTAAGCTAAAAACAGTTTTGTTTAGCTGCGCATATGACTGAAAGGATTTTTTCTTTGCACTCTTCTCTTTTGTTTGTGATTTTATTAGTTTAGAAAATCAGTTGGATTGATAATTTTTAATTTAGTTAATTTTATTGTATTTCTGTTTCTGTAATTTCTTTGTGATTTGAATGCATTTTTCCTGCTGTGAAGCACTTTGAATTGCCTTGTGTATGAAATGTGCTCTACAAATAAACTTGCCTTGCCTTGCCTTGCCTGACTTATATGAAGTTTAAAAAAAAAAATAGAAGAACTCTTATAAACAAAAACTCTTAACAAAACCCCTGTAGAAACAACCTCTCATATCTTAATAGGGAATGGAGGGAAAAATAAGATACAATAAAATAAAAAATAGCTAGCCTAAGACAAAATAATACTAATAATAATGGTTAAATTCCGTAACAATCCGATGTCACAACATGTCTAGGTTGTCAACATTTCGAAAAACAGTGTATTTCAAAACCTTCCTTTTTACATAAATCCAAGATACAGAAGTTCAATAGTTCAACTCATAATTATGTCGTACAAAAGACGAACTTAACAAACAGTCAACAACATCACCAAAGTTGCACTATTGTCATGTCAAACTTGCCAAATTCAGCGTGAATAATGTCTATTTTCAACACATTTTGAAGGGAAGCAGCCACAATCATGGAGGCGAGTGCTAAAATCTAACACAGCCAGATCTCTAATTAATGAACTACACTGCTTTACAATAACACTCGCCTCACGCGTACAGCACTTCATCACTCCCGTTTAATTGGCTTCTAAATTATTCATAAATTAGTTAAATCACAATTTCACACTGATTATAAGGCGAGATTCATTTACCGCATTTGTCTGGCTTTTTATGTCAATTTGTTACCATTTTGGGCTTTTTAACCGCACAAAATGAGCCACACATGTCACGAGAAGTACAATAGACATCACTGGCAAAGCGTACAATAAGCATAATGGGCGTAATTACTCAGACAAAGAGAAGCAGTTGTTTCGTAAGAACGGGCGTAATATCAGAGATGCAAAGCAAAGAACGTCGACTGAAGGAGTGTTATTTCCACGAAAAAAAGGTGTTTTGTAAGAAGTCATTGATTTGTCTAAAGAGAAATCCAATTGCTCGGCAGCACCGCAAGTGAGAGGTAAATAAAACTTATTTCCATTGACTTTTCAGAACAAATTGGTGCGAGATTTTAATTTAAAGAGACGGTTCACGCGCATATCGAGAGATTGAAAGAAAAAGTTATTTTCGAGGGTAATTCTTTGTATTGTTTGTCTGGTTTTTTGATCTAAATTGAAATTTCTGAATAACGAGGCGGCGGCGGCTCGGAGATTAAAGCGCTTGAGGAGGATTGATTCCCGCTCAAAGTGCTCAGTGCATAACGTTGTGTCCTTAGGCAAGACACTACACCCACCTCGCCCCGTGTGAATGTGGTTTTATTTTTACTAATGCCTGTGATTGGTAAATTTACCTCTCGAAAATGAGGAATGGCTGTTAATGGTGCAGTGAGTAAACTTTAAATAATGCACAATGGAACAAGTGAAAAGGTTTGAGCCCAGATGATTGCAGTGCTGAGCTTCTCGTGCAAGTGTCGTTTATATTATATTCATACCAGTGCTGGAGTCACTGAAGAACTACTGGAAATATGTATTCATATTCAGAATATTCATTTTATTTTTAACTTTATCTTTATGTGGTATTCGGAATGCGTTTCTAAAGTACATAAGATTGTTCTTCTTTCTGCTCCATTTCAGTCATTCTTTGTTCAGCTGTATGTCCCTCATGATGTATTTTATATGTTATGAAATAGATAAATCAGATGGATATATAGTTTATTCTTCTCAAATTTCCGATAAAGATTTTCTTATCTTATGAATAGATAAATAAATACATAACAAACATTGAAACTAAAACTGTTTTAATTAGGGCTGGGCAACGATTAAAATGTTTAATCGCAATTAATCGCATTATTTCCCTGATTAATCACGATTAATCGCATTTTTACGTGCAAAATTCAAAATGAATTCAAAAGAAGTAAAAAGTGCATCAGCATTTTTATTCAGTAGCAGTTAAATCAAATATTAGGTATTCACTTGCCACAAAATCCTGAGCCACAATCATTAAAGATGAACAGGCCACTTCAGAGGTAACGTCAGAAACATTGTAATCTCATTAAACATTAGACACTCAAAACACATTTTAGGAGCAGCAGAACCAGTCTAGTACCAAATGTCCCTAAACCAGAAAACACTTCAGTACAGTTTGTACATTCTTAGAACTTGACACTAAAGCGCCATAACATGAGTTGTGCAAACAAACACACCCAGTTAAATACAAATAAATATATTGTGTACATTTTAACTTAAACAATGTTATCAAACACAAAACTAAAGCTTATTGCCACTGCCAGGGCATTGAAAAGAACCAGAAAAGTTTGTAGATTCCTAAAACTGGGTGTTTTTTTACTCCTCTGCACTAAGCCAGTTGCTAAGGCACCAGATTATTCACGTTTTCAGCTGATAAAGACGCGTGCCGGGCCATTCTCACGGATCTCCCCAGCTACGCTGCCCGTCGGGACCTGCTCACGCGGGCCCCCGTCGGGACCTGCCTAGCAGCTGACTTTGTAAAGTTAATAAACCAAAGCCATGGTCCAACATTAAACTCCATTTACACCACAAGAAAAGCAACACAGCACAACTCCTCCACTGAGCATGTGCAGGACGACTCGACTCCACTGAGCATGTGCAGGACGACTCGGACGCACGTCTGCTGCTGAGTGTATTCTACGGACATGAGTCCGGCGTGTCGAGAACGCGCGTCCGGTGCGTTTGTCTTTCTAATGCACACGCGCTCAAATTATGGGTTGGGTGCGATTCGGCCACAGCGGTTTGTACGAGGCTTTAGAACTGGTGCGGACCAGGGGAATCCCACCTGCGTTAATCCGCGTTAAAATAATTGATCGCGTTAAATAAGTGATGAGTTAACGCGATAATAACGTGTTAACTTGCCCAGCCCTAGTTTTAATACAATATCATGTTTTTACACTATAATATAATGCAACTCAATGTAAAAAAAATACTTTCAGATATGTTACAAAATGTTCAGTTCACCGGCTCCACAAGGTTGTATGATATGTTTGTTGATGTTTGTTGTCAGATGATCCTCAAATTTGATTATTGGCTACTTTCTCCAAAGGCGCACATTTTGTAAGTATTTAGTCAAATGTAAATGCCTTATTTTATCATGATTTATATTTTACTATAATTATTCATTGTTTCATCCCCCATATCGCTAGAACCAGCTCCTTGTTTGTGAATTTTGTTCTCTGACAATATTTTTCTGGTTCTGATGACGTTTTTTAATTGGGCTCAATATACAAGCATCTGGATCTACTTCAGTCCAGGAACAGTTAATTGGAGCGGGAAAGTGCACAACAACAACATCTACTTCTTGCTGGTGTTTTTTCCAAAGGGCTTACGAGCTCTGTCCAGAATGATTCCTTAAGGTTATGATAAAATGGTCTATAGATCTATAGCCTATAGATGACTAAAACATGGAGTAAAATCCCAAAGAAGGAGCTCTGAGGGGTTGAAAGTTTTTTGTACAAGGCAAACGAGAGTTGTGTTATATAGTTCTAATTCTACGCCTGGATTAAGAATTGACTTTCCTTTGGGGGGAAGGGATTCTATCAAACTGTATTTTGTTGGAATCCATGTGACTTAAGGACTTTCAACTTCAGGCTCTTCCATGTAAAAAAAAGAAAAAGAAAAAAAGAGAGAAAATCACCATGGTAACCTGTACATTGCACTCAAATAGACCCACTGACAAGCTGTGATTAAAGTATCTGAAAGTGATGTTTCTATGCATCATAACCACAGCAACAACAACAGCAACAAACAAACAAACAAACAAACAAACAAACAACCAAACAAACAACCACCCAACTAACCAAACAACAAACAAACCAACTAACCAAACAAACAAGCCACCAACCAACTAACCAAACAACCAACCAACCCACCAAACAAACAAACAAACAAACAACCCACCAATCAACCAAACAAACACACAAACAAACAAGCCACCAACCCATCTACCAACCAACCAACCAACCAACCAAACAAACAAACAAACAAACAAACAAGCCACCAACCCACCTACCAACCAACCAACCAACCAACTAAGCAAACAAACAAACAAACAAACAAACAAACAAACAAACAACCAACCAAACAACCAAACAACCAATCAACTAAACAACCAAACAAACAATTAACTAAACAAACAAACAAACAACCCACCAACCAAACAAACAAACAAAGAGGAGGTGCATCCAGAGGTGGAACAATACTCTCTGAAGCCTCCAGGGGGAAGCACTTAACAATCTTGTGACTCCTCAAACGTTTTTGTCTGTAATGCATCTGGCAACAATACGTACAAATGGTAGTTTTTAAGATCATTTAAGTATTTTATTAAAGAAGAAGCTGCCAGATATTCCGGTGGCCAATTATTGCCCTTGAACAATGAACAGTAGCAGAGCAAACGCTGCCAGAATGCACTTTGGTTCTATGTGTTGTTTATGGAGAGTAATTGCCTTTAGGGGCCGGGGCGTCGTCATCAGGCCAATTTGCTTCAAGAAAAACAGCAACTATTTTCTTTCTTTGGCAGTACATCATGCCGCAGGATTGGTCACATCATAACAACAACAATAATTTAACATTTCCAAAGTAAAAATATGATTTAATTGTTCTGTGGGCGCGCCGCATGTTCAGTTGTTTGGACACATTTTGGTCTCAACATGACAAAGCTGCAGTTGGCACATCTGAGTCGTCTATTCAGGCTCGATACGCAGGTGTGGAACTACTATTTTTATCTGTAGATCACGGATAATATCTACTTTGCTCCGTGTTATTTCCTCCAAACTCTTGTATTATCATAGTGAAAAGTAACAAACAGACAGCATTTTGATTCGGCCTAATGGAATATCTGCACTCTGATTTTGAACTTTCATTTGCTTTGAATTTCCTGCTTTGATTTTTGATCCTGTAATTGGGTTTCAACAATCATTCTCTATTTACTTTTTTTCCATCTGTGGGTGGACGTCGTCACTCTTACTTCCGGATCCAATTACCTGCTCGAGAGTTCTGAATAAAGCTGTTTTAAAAGGCAAAAGGTCACAAACATAATCAGATGAGCTCATTTTAAAATTTAAATGTTCAAATTATTTTCCTCCCATTTAAAATCTGGGACAAAACAACAGTGTCGGTCTTCTGCTTTGACCTAATTCAACAGGAAACTAAGAAAATCTGTGATGTCACGCTTAACAATGCTAAAGAGGTTATGCACTGACATTATTTACTGATTTTGGCTATTGTTTCACTCAAATTAAATCCATACGTTAAAATGGAAACTGAGTAGTTCTCTGTTTAGGAAGCTTGTTTTCTAAGGACAGTTGGAAATTTACTTTAACTCTCCAACAACAATTATTTCCCTCCACAAACAGACACAAGGAGCGTCTTATTTAAGTTCAATTTTGTGTGATCTCAATGATAAATGTGAACAAAGATGCAGTGTTTCTGTTGTTTATCTGGTTTTCTACAACTGGATACTTCTTTTTTGTTCTGTTTTTAGGTGCAAGTCAAATATTGAACACAGTTTTAGACCTTTATATTTGTTAGTTTTCTGCAGCAGCTCTTGGTTTTGGTTGTGTTTCTCACGCTCAGTTTAATGAGGCTGAAATAAGCATTATACTGTGATCTTTGATTAGGGTGGTGGGCAGATCTTTAAGCTCTCGGGCGTGTGGTTGTTTTGCACTTCGGTCAGTGTGAGGAAGTTACTGTGGTCTTGACGTGTTCGTGCCGTTCTCTCCTCCCACCTCAGGCTCAGTGACTCTTTGGCACTTCAGCACCAGCAGGTCATGTTCCGAGTCCAGGAGTGTGAGGATGCTCCGAGTCCAGGAGTGTGAGGATGCTCGGAGTGTGAGGATGCTCCGAGTCCAGGAGTGTGAGGATGCTCGGAGTCCAGGGGTGTGAGGATGCTCCGAGTCCAGGAGTGTGAGGATGCTCCGAGTCCAGGAGTGTGAGGATGCTCGGAGTGTGAGGATGCTCCGAGTCCAGGAGTGTGAGGATGCTCGGAGTCCAGGAGTGTGAGGATGCTCCGAGTCCAGGAGTGTGAGGATGCTCCGAGTCCAGGAGTGTGAGGATGCTCGGAGTGTGAGGATGCTCGGAGTCCAGGAGTGTGAGGATGCTCCGAGTCCAGGAGTGTGAGGATGCTCCGAGTCCAGGAGTGTGAGGATGCTCGGAGTGTGAGGATGCTCGGAGTCCAGGAGTGTGAGGATGCTCCGAGTCCAGGAGTGCGAGGATGCTCGGAGTCCAGAACATGGTTGTGTGGATGTTCATCAAGTCAGAGGTTTTTGAAATTTGAAGCCAATTTAGTCAGGTCAAGGTTACGGGTCGGTGGCAGTGGTGGAAGAAGTGCACAAGTAAAAGTAAAGATACGTGTATACATAAATAAAGAACTAAATTAAAAGGAAACCAAGCACAGAAAAAAAGTGATTCGAGTTAAAAGTACTTGTTCAAAAATGTACTTGACACATAGATTTCTTGAATGTTATGTATATGTTGTGTTTGCTCAAAGCGTAACTCGAAGCTTTAGGCAAAATGTCACTGTGAACGTGCTAAAGTAAGACCCGAGGTAGGGCTGTAGTCGACCGATTAATCGACTGAAAGGGGGTGTGGCAAAAGCGATCAAAACGATGAAGTATAAGTCTACGTGTCTGACCCAAACGCGCGTATCTGCACTCAAAAGACTACGACTGCACAGGCGTTCATGCAAAAACAGCTATTCATGTGTTTATATGTTAGAGATAAGTTTAGAATAAAATCAGGATTCATTCATTCACCAAATATTCATAAAACTCACTCCATAAATTGTCCTTTTTGCTGTTGTCCCGTATAAATCCTTTCAATTTAAGTAGAATAATTAGTCGACTAAGAAAAATGTCGGTCAAAATAAGACACCATGAACTGTTTAACTGACTAAACAGCTAAATAACTAAACAATTACAGCCCTCGTGCCATTTAAAAGTACTTACCACTTCTACTTTTACTACTACTACTACTTTTCAGTCAAAAATGTAGTTCAGTAGAAAGCACAGATAACTGCTCTCAAATGTAGTAAAGTAAAAGTGAAATATATCCACTATAAATCTAATCTGTACTTTTCTTAAGTATAGTTTTACTACTTTTGTGCAGTACTTTGTTACTTTCCAGCACTTGTCTGTAGTAGGTCAGCGTTAGTTCTGGCTGTGGAGGAAGTGTGTGTCGGGGAAGGGCAGCTGGGCATGTGGGTGGTATCCTATCACATACAGCATCAGTGCGGCCCCGAGAGGTGAGGACAGATAACTCAAGTCTGGGCTGTGTGTGTGTGTGTGTCCGTGTGTGTGCATGCGTGAGGCTGGTGATGGGGCGTCTCGTAGCGCACAGCGAGGTGCTGGAGAGGACTATAAATACAAACCTGGTGCGGTGGGCAACCTCCAGCCAGCTCGGAGTCATTCCCATCACCGAAAACGCCATTAATCTAATATATTGGCCTATTACAACCTCTCCTTTATGTGCGCCTGCTGAGGGGGCCCCCGCAGTCTCGCAGCGGGGCCACTGACGCACAATTGATCGGGGAATCGTTCTATTTCTGCGAGCAAACTCTCCGTCATGATGGGGTACTTTTTTTTTGTTGTCTCCCTGCGACTTTCTTCGCTTCTCGTTTTGTATTGTTGCGTGTTCTTTCATCCAACGCTTTGACTCCCTTATCTTTTGACTGTCTCAGTGCGCACCCCCCCGCCCCCAAAAAAACAAAACACAAATCAATAGCATCATTCTGATTCAAACTGATATCAAAAGGCTAACTCTTCTCTCCGCGTATCATTGTAAGCTTATGTTTTTCCGCGCCATTTATATTTTGGGTCCCTTCGCTCTCCCCTCTGGATCTCTCTGGCCAGGCGTGTCCGAGCGAGGGGCTTAGAAGATACTTTGTGTAAGTGTTTACAGTGTATCAGCAATTGACAACCATCGATTTTTTTGTTTCTTTCTAGTTTTAGCCGATGAATTCTCACGTTAATTGATTGTTTTTACACTCGATTTTAACTCTTACCGTATTTTCCAGACTATATTTATATTTATACTTAAATACTTGTACTTTGGAGCGACTTATATGTGATATTATTTGTTATTTTGACACTTGCAACCGCATTTCATACTCCAGTGCAACTTTTATATGTTTTTTTCTTCTTTATTATGCATTTTTTGGCTGGTGCGACTTATAGTCCAAAAAATACGGTACAAAGACATTTTTCGGTGTTTTTTGTATCTCGTTTGGGCCGCTGCGAAACGGAAAACATTTGAACCTTGAATCAGGTTTCCAATAATCCCAATCATTTAGTTTCAATTGGTCAACAAACATGTCTTTAACCGTATCACTGATGACTTCTATATTCTTTGTTTTTTCTTTCTAGACCGCAAAAATATGACATGGACAAACTATGACAACATATTTAGTTCGATGGATGGTATCAACGCTGTAACACAAGCGTAAAAAAACAGCCTTAAACATGATTTGAATCTTTCATGAGCAGAGCCAAGAATAGGACACATCATTACGAATTCTCTGAAGCCCAATTTCTTAAGAACAATAAAAATGGAAGGCGGCGGAAGCATTAAGCGGCGCACTGCATTATGCGCTCATGTTTATTCCGTTTTAAGTCAGCAAGTATCACTTCCTTAATGTAATTATTGCAAATCGCCGACGTCTCTTCCCGACGGCCACATAAATGCAGAACGAACGCTACTCCAAAAAGTGGACATCAGCATGTTCCGAACGGTCGTTTATAAAGCCGTAATGCAGTCCAGTCATACACAATAAGACTATCAAGGCTTCAGGTGACGCTGTGGCTCAATAATAACTAGATAATTTAATCATGTGAGTAGCTTCCCAGGCAATCCGCGGTTAGATAATTCACAGTCCATATGGCTTGTAGTTTGCTTCCCAGAAGGCCCGGAGGAAATGCAGTTAGCTGTGGAGAATGGAATGTCCACACAGCAAAAAAAAAGTGTTACATAAGAGGACGAAAGTTTAGAAGTGCAACAGCCGCTAATGGAACTGAACCAGCTTTTTGTCCATGTCATGCGGAGAGAGTCAGCTCATCGGATAACAGTTTCGTCCGCGCTTATGTCTCCATGCTTATAAGGCCCGAAGGCTTTATTAGACAGGAAAAGGTATTGGAATTGGGGATGAGAGAGAAGGGAGGAAATACAGTACACTGTCGGAGTTGGGAATCAAACTCACGGTTGATTTGTATTTGATGGATGTCAAAGATTAATCCTAGTTCTGTCTTAATAATGTATTTATGTATTTCGAACTTATTGCATAGGTTTACAATTCACTAGCAGGGACCAACAATGGAATATGAAAGAATGTTTATTGATAATAACGAAGATGGGGCGACGATGGGGGGACGATGGGTTGACGATGGGGCGACGATGGGGGGACGATGGGGCGACGATGGGGCAACGATGGGTCGACGATGGGGCAACGATGGAGCGGCGATGGGGCGACGATGGAGCGGCAATGGAGCGGCGATGGGGCAACGATGGGGCGACGATGGAGCGGCGATGGGGCAACGATGGGGCAACGATGGAGCGGTGATGGAGCGGCGATGGGGCAACGATGGGGCGACGATGGAGCGGCGATGGGGCGACGATGGAGCGGCAATGGAGCGGCGATGGGGCAACGATGGGGCGACGATGGAGCGGCGATGGGGCAACGATGGGGCAACGATGGAGCGGTGATGGAGCGGCGATGGGGCAACGATGGGGCGACGATGGAGCGGCGATGGGGCGACGATGGAGCGTGATGGGGCAACGATGGGGCGACGATGGGGCGGCGATGGGGCAACGATGGGGCGACGATGGAGCGGCGATGGGGCAATGATGGGGCGACGATGGAGCGGCGATGGGGCAACGATGGGGCGACGATGGGGCGACGATGGAGCGGTGATAGAGCGGCGATGGGGCGACGATGGGGCGACGATGGGGCGACGATGGAGTGGTGATGGGGCAACGATGGGGCGACGATGGGGCGGCGATGGGGCAACGATGGGGCGACGATGGAGCGGCGATGGGGCAACGATGGGGCGACGATGGAGCGGCGATGGGGCGGCGATGGGGCGACGATCGAGCGACGAGAGTTGGCTGGGTAGAGACTCAGGATGGGAGCCCTGTCTCGGATAATCAGCCCAGCCGATTCAGAACCCCCCCTCCTTAGATGGTGATGTGTTAAGGTGGAGATGATAGAGACATGGGGTGGGAGGGTGGGGTCGGGGTCTGGGTAATTAGAGGTGTGGTTAAAGAGTGGGGCGTGTTTACTGGAGGAGTAGAGGTTGAGGTGTGGTCCCGCTCCTGAACCCACGTGACGATTAACATCTCCAACCACACTAATTACATAAACCCACCAACATAAAGCTGCACAAACGAGTTCATTCAACATTGCACATTTGAAAGTGCATCATGTATCCCTGTTTCAATAGCTTACAATGTTCAATTTCACCAACAACAATAACACCTCTAAAGTATTTTCATGCAGTCGTCATTATTTGCGATGCATTTGGAACCAATTTACCCAAATAACACCCACATAACAACCCAAATGAATTATTATTGATCCACTTCCATAAAGAGCGTTTCAACTTTTGAGGTGAAAATGATGAACTTGCAATTATCTTTTCTAATATCTCATTTTATCTTTTTGTATTATCAGCATTCGCCTCATCACCAAAGCGCATTCATACAGTTTGCCAGCTCACAATGGCCAAAATAAAATCATTTTCTTATTCCGATTGCCTGCAAGGTGTGTGAAAAAGCCCAGCACAAATTATTGAACAACAGTAGTTTGATTTTTTCCCCCTGTAAATATTCTGGGGAAGAAAAAAAAAGCTTTAAATACATTTCAGGCTAGCTCCAAAGTTTAAATACCGGTATATATTTGGATTGAAAGCATTTGCAAAAGCCATTTTCAGTTTGTATGGGAAATAAACTACAACATTAGAAACTAAAAAGTCCCTACAACCTCTTCCATTAAAGAAACTATAGCGTTAAAAAACCTCCAACATTTCTTCGGTTTCTTTTTCCCTCTAATCGCCGCAGTTTTCTTAACACATTCAACAGCTATCTCGACGTGATTGCAATTAATTCCCATCCACTCTGCCCCTCGAAAAACAACCCGACGCGCTCTTTTATTTAACACAAAATAAATTATTGCTCTTCTCGCTAACCAAACGTGCAAACGATACCCCCAACGTTTCAAGATGGTGTCTCATCCTTCGCTAAAAGAAGTGCCCTTTATCGAGACGCGACTCGCACTTAACCTCTGTAGTCACTTTGGGCTCGGCGGCAATGCGTTCTGTCTGTCATGTATAATTCGCTTTATACTCGTCAGGCCAAGTGCGAGCGCCGGCCTTATTTGTCATTGTTTATATGCTCGCAGTCAGATTGTGACACACGGGCCAGTATCGCTTTGCCACACGCGGCCCGTTGTGCCCCGCTTTTAAAAGACAGTTCAATCAGCAGAAAGCGCTCCACTCGTGTAAAGTGTTGCCGATAAAGGGGTGAGAGTTTTTCTTAGCGCCGGCGATAATGAGCAGTTTGTTCCCTGTAAGCAGTGATGAGGCAAATCAGAGCGCGTTTTTTTTTTTCTTCTTCTTCTTCTTCTGCTTCTGACTGCGGATAGAAAATGTCAGTAAACATCGGCATTTGGCACAGGTGCAGCAGTTTGGCTCTGTAACTGATTGGCTGTGTCTCGGCTCATTAGAATCGTCCTGGAGTGGCGGGGTGTTAACCTTTTTACACTTTAAAATCATATAATAGCGCGCGGAGATGTCGGGGAAATACGCGGGTGGATGGCAGCCAAGCGCGCGGCTCAGAGGCTGCGATAAATTCGAGATGAGGCGAAGTATAAATGTGGCGTTTGCAAGGCACTCGAGAGGGCCGCTTGTTAGGGAGGAATCAGGTCTGGGCAAATAGAGTTGAGTGCTTTGTATGGGGCAAGTAGGTTAGCATACAATTGAATGGCAAATCTGCAGTTGGCATTGAGGGGGCTCAACAGACGTCCCCGTGACATGTTTGGATGCTTGTTCTCGCTGTGTTTGTTTTTAATGGGATAGTCTGTGCTACTGGCAGCCATGGCAGGGTTGTGACGCTCAAAGCTGGATCAGGCCCCTGCAATTGGCTTTTACTGCTTAAGATGTGTCAAACAACTGTCCTGAATCTCTAGCTGAGGATTGAGCACATTTGTGTTTGTTTGAGGGGGCTCAGTGTTTGTGACTGTGTTCCTATGTTTTAACCCTGCGGATGTCACATGTCGTGTTCTGTTATTGTGTGGCAGTCCAATGGAAAAACAGGTCGTGGACATTTGTATCATTTCTTTATTTTTAGTCAAAAACTAGAGTTTGTGAATAATCAGAAGAAGAGACTCAGAAATAAAAACAAGATTCACAAACTAGGATATTTCTTGATGATATGAAACAACAATATAAAAGCAACTTATAAAAAATATATAATAAAAAAAATGGGTTGACTAAATAAGATAGAAAATACACTTATACTAAATACTTTTACTGAATAAATACACACAATTTACAGTTTAGTGTTTGTGTTTAATTGTTTGTGGCAGTGTGGGTTGGTAGGTGGCGCGACCCTTAGTATAAAAAGAAAACGCTCGTCTTCCCATTCCGTATTCTTCTCCGTCTTCTGCTGGGTCAGTGCCATGGTGAGTCAAAGAGCCCCATGACGTGCCACCACGATGACGCATCACGCTGTGTGCCAGTCCTGGGGTCCTTCGTGGCAGCCGGTGGTTGGGTTGGTCATATCCCTCACTGGGGTCGTTCGTTGAAGCCGGTGACTGGGCAGGTCTGTCTTTGTGAGTGATGGCCGGTTACGGATGTGCAACTCCGGGTTCAGCACTTCAGGCACCAAACCTACTGTCTTGGCTTTCTGTTTTAGCACGATGTGTTATGTTGGCACTTACTAAAGAAAGTGTGGCCAAGGACAAAATTGCACGTGTGTGTGAAGGACAAATATGACTGATTGTTTTGTAAATTAAAGGACATTTTTTACCTAATGTCTACCTAAATAATAAATATTAACATGTGTAAATAGAACTTAATGTGCCTCATTAATACCTGTGTACTTTAGGTTATATTTATTTATCTTATTTTTCTGGATTCTCTGGATTTCCAGTGGCGTTGCTGGATTATTTTATTTTTAGTATAATTTCACAGATCTATCCATCCTCCAGATTACCAAGAGTGCTTTATAAACTCACCTCTATCTGAGTATTCCTATTTTTGAACACTGTGGGCCGTAGTTTGCCCCTGAATTTACCATAAACTGGAGCCTTTTCCAGGGGGTGTTTCCAAGTCTTTTTTAAAAACTACTTTCATGACCTTAACGCTGGTGTGAAGAGGCTGGACTTGGTCGCTGGAGGCTGGAGTGGGATGTGCCAGTCCATATCCAGTCAATCATATCCAATGAGTGAAAACAGTGGCATTCAAAAGCATCACCTGTGTGGGAGATGTTTGCAGTCATGTCTGCTCAGGCCGCATTACCGAACATGACGGCATTATCTGGCAGAGTGGAGTTATACTGCAGGTGGATGAATGATGAAGTGCAGGGGTATCTCATCCCTGTGAGAAGCCGGCCCTGCCCCTGTCACAGGTTTGTTTTAGCTTCCGTGAAAAATTATGACTCAGTTGAAAAATTTGTGTGGTGATTTTTATTTATGCCCAGTCCCAAAACAGTGGTAGAATATTTACAGTGAAAAAAACGAAGACTATCAAACAAAGTATTTACAGGACGTAAAACCTTACAGCAACGACACGCAGGGTCTCACAGCAGACATGCCCCCTTTAAACCCCCTAGCCCCTCCCCTGGGCAAACCAATTAACAAAAGAAAAGGGTTAAATACAAAAATGGCATAAATCATCACAAACCCCCAAAATCCTATTGCCCCTTTAACTTACAATGAAGTCTCCATAGCCCTCCTTACGGCTCAGACAATATAAATGAAACTATAATACATAATAAAAACACACATTTCAACGCAATGGTCGAGTCCTCTGGTCACGTGACCAGACCAAGCGCGGTAAATTACGCTTTAAACCACGCCTCCCAGCAGTGCCTCTGGTTGGCCCACAGGGGGCAGCGACAGCAGTAGCAGGTGAGTGTGGTGCAGGCGCCGAGTGTGGGGAACGCTCTACAGCGGGGAAAAGTATCCGGGCAGCGGGGAAACAGTTCAGGGAAGTGACGGGCCATGATACAGTTAACTGGGAGCTCCGTAAATGCAAAGAGCGCCCGCACGTGGCTCTCTCGGGCCGTGAGAGAGAATGCACGCCGGGTGTGGAAATGACGGGGCGGTTAGGACGCACCGTCACACCCCCTTCCACACACATGCTCCACTGAAGCACACACAAAACTAAACCATTACAGAATCCATTCCAACGTCGGTCCTCCCAAAAGATAAACAGAGGAACACAAACATCTAGTTAAATTGAAATATGTAGAAACAGAGAAGAGATATTTGCATATTTTTTTTAACATCGGCCTTAAGGACATTCATCCATCCATTTTGTCTGCTTTATCCGTTACTGGATTGCGGGGGCAGCAGTCTGAGCAGGGAGACCCAGACTTCTCTTTCCACACACACTTTTTCCAGTGCGTCCGGAGGGATCCAGAGGCGTTTCCAGGCAAACTGAGAGACATACCCAGAACATGTCCCTAGGGAGGCGCCCAGGAGGCATGCGGAACAGATGCCCGAGCCACCTCAACTGGCTTTGCTCGACGTAGCAGCGCAGCAAATCTATTCCAAGCTCCTGCGATGTGACTGAGCTCCTCACCCTATCTCTAAGGGAGCGTCCAGCCACCCGGCGGAGGAAATGTATTTCCACTGCTTGTATCCGCAATCTTGTCCTTTCGGTCACTACCCAAAGCTCATGACCATAGGTGAGGGCAGGAACGTAGACCGACCGGTAAATCGAGAGCTTTGTCTTTTGACTCAGCTCCTTCTTCACCACAACAGTGGCGACTGCATCACTGCATCACTGCAGCCGCTGCCCTGATCCGCCTGTCGATCTCCTGCTCCATCCTTGCCTCACTCATGATCAAGACCCTGAGATACTTGAACTCCTCAACTTGTGGTCTTCAAAATGGGTCTTGTCCCTAACAGAGCCTCTGTCCCTACTCTGAACTAACTCCAACCCCTCTACAAGTAGTTGTTGTTGTTATGTTGCTTTTAATGGCAGTTGGCAGCCAACTGAAAAGGTGCATTTACTGCCACCGATTGTAGTTGTACGTCTTCAGAGTGTGTGTTTTATGCTACACCGTAAAAAAGGAGAGAGAGAAAGAGAGAGAAAAAGAGAGGAAGAGCCGATTGCGCCGTCACCCCTCTACAAGGGGAACCTTCACCTCTTTATAAAGGCAGGAAGAACAGATGGTCACATGATCTACATCAATGGAAACATCGACAGGAAAGACAAATGGCAACATTTTCACATTTTCCACTGTAGCCTCTGCAGTCTGAACACACTGTCCGGCCTTCATTCTAAAAAAGAGACCGCCATCGGCCTTAAGAACATTTGCACAAAAGAACAAATAAGAAAAAGAAACTCAAAGTCAATCATATTAAGAGCCTTTCTATTTGTCATTCAATAAACTTACATTTGACAAACCCTGCTAAGATTTTAACAGTAATAAAATAGCACCGAAAATAGGCTTTAAAGAACTCTCAAAAAGATAAATATGGTATTATATTAAAAACAGTTCAGGCATGAAATCAAGCAGTTATACAGTTCTTGATTCGCTCTGGTATTGAACACGCATGAAATGATCCACATAGAGTTTCAGTTTTTAATTAGAACAAAACTGCATATATTCCACTCTCTAAAGGGAAATAGATTGATATTATTGGATTGGTAGACGTGTGTGACTTGCTTGTTTCCAGGATGCATGGTCGCTCTCTGTTTGGAGTTTGCATGTTCTTCCTGTCAAAATATAGATTAAAGGACACATTTCACAATAAGTGTATAATTTATTTCTTTATTTTCATACACAGAAGTCTATACACATTTAAAGGTGCACTGTGTACCTTTTTGGTGATGTCTCTAGGGAAATGCTGTTACTTTCCCTGGAATATTCCACTGTAAGTCATTTAATGTATCTATCTTGCATTTGTTTGAACGTCATTACGAGTGCTGTTGCCTTTTTAATGATATATTTTCTTGTATTTGTGTTAGGAGGAGCTTTTTTCTCATGTGTTTTGTCTGTAATGGGGTTGAAGGTGTCTGGTGGCGTGCCGTGGTGATGTTTGCCGCTCTGACCGCGCCCCGAGCCCCATGTGACTGTTACGTAAATGCCTTTTTAACATTCATCTACTTTGCACATTAGCCTTCAGTGAGTCTCCATTGTTTCCTGTGTGTTAGATGACTGCAGCTGGCACAATTTGGCTCTCTTTTGTTTCTTTCTGAAGTTTAAGTGTAGCTGAAGTTTTTTAGTATTGCTGTTGGTGACTGATTTCGTGCCAGGTCATAGTGGAGCGCAGGCCTAGGCACAATCACTGTAAACTTTGTGGACCAGAAGCACTTTTGAAACTTTTAAAACCCTAAACAATAGCACTTTACCTCAAGCATTTTGTAGAACATCGATTTGCACTGCACTTTAAACCTTTGGAAAAGAAGGATTGAATATGTTTTATTTGTTTGTTTACAACACAGACTCAGTTGTGATTGTAGTTTTTTTTTTTTTACTGTTGTGATTGTAGTTTTTTTTTTTTTTTTTACTTTAATTTTGGGTTTGACGTTACTACCGTATTTTTTTGACTATATTTATTTATTTATTATTTATGTATGTATTACTTATTTATTTATTATGTATTTATTATATGTATATTTATTATTTATTTATTATGTATGTATCATTTATTTATTATTATTTATTTATGTATTATATATATTATTTATTTATTATGTATGTATGTATTTATTTATTTATTATTTATTATTTATCTATTATTTATTTATACTCCGGAGCGACTTATGTATGTTTTCTTCTTCTCTAGTATGCTTTTTTTGGCTGGTGCAATTTATAGTCCGGAAAATACGGTACTTTGGTTTTGTTGTGTTTGTTATTTTGCATTTGCTTAGGGTCGACATTTGCAAAAGTGAATTGGACTGTTGAATAAGCTTCGTCCATTGTTTCTGCCAGAGTACCCGTGTTTCAAATACCTGGAATAACATGTATTCTTACACTGAACGGCGTCATCGCCTCTCCATATCTCAGGGGCCTCATCTATAAGATAATAACGTCCCATCCAGCCGGGCTCGAATCACTGTGAGCTAATTAACACTTATGTGACGTACAATACACAGGAAGAATGGAGCAATCTGCTATTTTTGTACGTGTATTAATGTACAATGAAATAAGTACAATTTCTGGATTCTCATTTTCATTAATCGATACATAGCTCTATAAATTATGTGTCTGTAATTGTGTCCTTAATAACAGGAAAACAAATTAAATAATGACTGTCTACTTTTTAGCCCCAATAAACAGTGATCAAAGCGTATGACACATGACGCTCCATCAGTCTCTTATTTTGTCAATTAAACTGCTCGTGTTCATGGGACGTGAACGCTGTGGTAACTTCTGTGAGTGCGTGAGCCAGGGTTTGGTATTGCTGCACAGACATTATTTCATTTATTTAAACAGGGGGACTCTTAAGGGAGGGAATGAGGGGAACTGGGCCTCATGTCGTATACAGGGTCAGGCTGGATCATTTGAGTTGATCTGAAAGAGGAGTCTTCTCTTTGCTCTTTCATAAATCCATTCACAGATTCAGAGGATCTTCTCTGTCCGGTCACAGACACAGTGTTATCGAGAGAGAACCGGGAATGTGCTTCATATGTGTCATGTGCGTTCCACTATAATGAGTGGAATAAACAGCCCTTCTACTGTGTTTAACTGTGATAATCTCTTTGAATACAATCATTATAGGCTTAAATACGTCTTTGCAGATTTATGTCCTGACTCAAACACGTAACTCTCTTCACGTCTGCTCCTCTCCACGAGTCTCGTCTTTTCCCCGTGTCTTCAGACTCTCAGTTCTCACGAATACCACGTAGAGGCCTACGCACTGCTTTATAAATGAGGCCCTGAACTGTAACTTGACCTGCTTGTCTTCATGGACATTGTACTGCTCTCTCTACGTGTTGAATACGTCGTGTATGTGAACGCAGATAAACAGCAAGCCAAACTCGGTTTTCACGAGCCAGGAACAGAGCATCTTGCTCCCTTTAATGCAGTCTTCTAGACAATTTACAATTGTTTACAATTGTGGTGTGAAAAGCACGAGTGAAACTGAAAAGCAAACAGAAATATTAAAGCCGCAAGTGGCATCCAACGGCCCTCACGGGCCGCCGGCCTTCCGACTCTGCTCTCTGCATTTTACAGAGATGGCGCTAACGCAATTGTCTAAGAACTAAGACAGTGACACATTGGACATGTACAATGCTGTGCTTAACCAGTGCAAATGAAGACAAACATCGGTCAAATGTGCAGCTCCAGCGCACAGAGACCGTGACACTTGGAATAAAAATATGGATAACTTTTGATGCCCCGCTTGTGTAGATGATTCTCCCCAAATATGAACTTGATCGGATAATCGCCCTAGGAGGAGTTTGTTAAAGTGTGAAGTGTAAAAATGTGGTCATTTTAGAGATTTTGCGGTTTCCCCATAGGGATAACATGGGATGTTTCTGTCATCGCTACGGCTACGCTTTACCAAATATGACTTTGGCTCCCATACTTTTATTTTGGGGATGGCAAATGAGAATTGTGTGCAAAATGTCATGTCATTTGGAAAAACTCTTGTTTATAGGCCACTCTGAAGGCCAAATAGTCCAAATTCTGCGAAAAGTTTGCGGCTCAGCTGCACAGAGACCGTAAATGTTATCCCTAAAATTTGAATAACTTTTGATGCCCCACTTGTATAGAGGAGGTACACTGATTTTGAGATCGGTGGGCCAAACGCACTAGGAGGAGTTTGTTAAAGTGTGAAGCGTAAATGTGAACATTTCAAGGATTTGGCGTTTTTCCCATTTGTGACAGTATATTTGCAGCTCCACGGCACAGAGACCGTACCACTTAAAATCAAAATATGGATAACTTTTGATGCCCCGTTTGTGTAGATGATTTTCCCCAAATATGAGCTTGATCGGGCAATCGCCCTGGGAGGAGTTCGTTAAAGTGTGAAGCGTAAAAATGTGGTCATTTTAGAGATTTCGCTGTTTTCCCCTTTCTGACATATATTTGCGGGTCCGCCACACAGAGACCGTAGCACTTAGAATAAAAATATGGATACGTTTTGATGCCCCGCTTGTGTAGATGATATTCTCCAAATATGAACTTGATCGGACAATCGCCCTAGGAGGAGTTCGTTAAAGTGTGAAGCGTAAAAATGTGGTGATTTGAGCGATTCTACGATTTTTCCATAAGGATAACATGGGATGTTTCTGTCATCGCTACGGTTACGCCGTACAAAATATGACTTTGGCTGTCATACTTTTATGATCAGGATGGCAAATTAGAATTTAGTGCAAAATGTCATGTTATTTGGAAAAACTTTATTGTTTATAGGCCACTCTGAAGGCCAAATAGTCCAAATTCTGGGTAAAGTTTGTGGCTCCGTCGCACAGAAACCGTAAAAGTTATCCTTAAAATTTTGATAACTTTAGATGCCCCACATGTCTAGAGGACGTACACCGATTTTGAAGTCGGTGGGCAAAAAGCACTAGGAGGAGTTTGTTAAAGTGTGAAGCGTAAATGTGAACATTTCAAGGATTTGGCGTTTTTCCCATTTGTGACAGTATATTTGCAGCTCCACGGCACAGAGCCCGTACCACTTAAAATCAAAATATGGTTAACTTTTGATGCCCCGTTTGTGTAGATGATTTTCCCCAAATATGAGTTTGATCGGACAATCGCCCTAGGAGGAGTTCGTTAAAGTGTGAAGCGTAAAAATGTGGTGATTTGAGCGATTCTACGATTTTCCATAAGGATAACATGGGATGTTTCTGTCATCGCTACGGTTACGCCGTACAAAATATGACTTTGGCTCTCATACTTGTATGATCAGGATGGCAAATTAGAATTTTGTGCAAAATATCATGTCATTTGGAAAAACTCTATTGTTTATAGGCCATTCTGAAGGCCAAATAGTCAGAATTCTGGGAAACGTTTGAGGCTCCGTCGCACAGAGACCTTAAAAGCTATCCTTAAAATTTGGATAACTTTAGATGCCCCACTTGTCTAGAAGACGTACACCGATTTTGAGGTCGGTGGGCAAAACGCACTAGGAGGAGTTCGTCAAAGTTTGAAACAGAAAAATGTGGATATTCGAGAGATTTAGCGGTTTTCCCATTGGGATAACATGGGAGGTTTATGTCATCGCTACGACTACGCCGTAAAAATTAAGGCATTTGTCTAATTGGCTTTTTTGATCGGGACGCCAAAATAGAATTTTGGGTAAAGTTTAGACAATTTTGGTAAAACTAATTTTTGACCTTCAATGTTAATTTAAAGGTCACTCTGTAGGGGGCGCTATCGCGCCCATTTCAATTTTGTCATCATAAACTGGTCCAAACTAGAAAGTTGAACAACTGATTCAAATTTGGTCCTAATCGGACTGGTTTTGATCAAATGGGAGCAATTTTTAGATCATTTTTAGATCATCAAGAATAAGTTGTCCAACTTTGCGGCTGTGCCGCACACAGACCGTAAAAGGTATCTCAAAAAATTGGATAACTTTAGATGCCCCACTTGTCCAGAGGACGTCCGCCGATTTTGAAGTCGGTGGGCAAAACGCCCTAGGAGGAGTTTGTCAAAGTTTGACGTGAACAAAATGGCTAACACAGCGTGTTTTCATTTTCAAAGGAAGATGGCGGCCATAGGGTAAGTCTGGGGGCGTGGCCACAATAATATTTTTTTTTTGTCCTCACGAGAGAAATGCGTGTCCCAAATTTCGTAGCTTTACGCCAAAGTTGACCTCGGGGCGTCTCCCATAGGCGCAATGTATTTTGACTTTTGTCGGTGGCGCTGTCGCGCCATTTTTTAACGAAAAAAAAAATGGCCCAGAAAAAATCGAATTTTTCGCCGATTCTGAATTTTGGGCAAAGTTTGGTGAGTTTTTGAGCATGTTCAGGGGGTCAAATTAGAGCTCAAAAAGCAGAAGAACAAGAAAAATAATAATAAAATATAGCCGCAAGCGGCAATGATCGGCCCTCGCCACGCCGCCGCCACGCCGCAAGAGGAGGGGGCGCTAACGCGCCCCAATTGTCCTTTTATTACATCTACTGCTGAATCTGTGACGCTGTCACATCTTCTCCCCTTTGTTTTACCATCAAAAAGCAATTTTATTTTGAATTCTTGGCAAAATGTGCGGCTTTGCCGCACAGACACCGTGACTCTTAGAATAAAAATGTGGATAACTTTTGATGGTCCACCCCTGAAGATGAGTCTCACCAAATTTCAGGTTAATATGTCTAACGCCCTGGGAGGAGTTTGTGAAAGTCTAAAGTGTAAACATGTTCTGGCGATTTCCCCATTGGAATAACATGGAAGGTTTTGGTCATCGCTACGGCAAAGCCATAACAATTATGACATGGGTCTCATTGACTTTTTTGATGGGGATGCCAAAATTGAGTTGTGTGTCAAATTTCATATAATTTCGCAAAACTAAATATTTAACCCCCATATAAAATCTGTAGGGGGCACTGTGGCTCCAAATTAATTTAGTTCACTTCAAGTAGGTTTAGGGCAAAGAGTTTAACAACTGATTCTAATTTGACGCAATTCGGACTTTATCGGCGCAAACGGCAGAAATGTTAAATTTGGGAGATTTCTGAAATTCTTGCTACAGTTTGTGGCTTCGCCGCTCAGAGACCGTGACAGGTATCAATGTAATTTGGATAACTTTTGATGTCCCACTCCTCAGTAGCATTTTCACCAAATTTCAGCTTTTTAGGGCCAACGCCCTGGGAGGAGTTCGTAAAAGTACGACGTTTGGAAAAACTCCGAAGTCATGTTTAGCCATTTTTGAAGCAATATGGCCGACATTTGGTTGGGCGGACGGCGTTGCCGTAAAAATATTTTTTACTTCTCTTGTCACCATCTACCTCTGCGCCAAATTTCATGATTCTACGATCAGATTTTTTTTGGGTCATTTCCCACCTCTCAATGCATTTTTGGTACATTTGGGGGCGCTGACGCGCCAATTTTTTTTAATTTTAGAAAAAGGAAATAGCCAGAATGTAGAGAGGCACGATTTTTAGAGGTGTGCTAATTTTTGTGACTTTTCGTCAATGTTCACTGGGTGAAAAATAGGGGGGTTGGTCCCGAGAAGAAGAAGAAGAAAGAAAGAAAGAAAGAAAGAATAATATTCCGATGCGAAAACAATGTTTCCCATTTTTCAAATATCATGAACTATATATTTTCGGAAAGCGCTCGCGCTTTCCTACCTCATGGTGTGGGTCCCTGGTCACTGACGGGTACTTTCGTTAATTTTGAGTGGGCTCCGCCCACTTTGTGTTTTTGGCCCTCTATACAGTAATAATGTTCAATTTTTGCATTACATGCTTATATGCACGGAACATGCAAGAGATGGGGAACGTATTCGTGAGCTACTTAGCGCAAATGAGTGCTTTATATTGGGATGACAACCGCTTCGCGGTCGTCATCCCAATGTAAAGTGCTCGTTTAGTGCGTACTTTTGCACGGGCTTCGCCCGTTTACAACGGTAAAGTTCCATTTTCCTACTACTAATTAGTATGCACGGGGCGTGCGTGAGTGAAGGAGTGCGTTAGTGAGTGTTTGGAAGTGGGCGAGCGCTTCGCGCTCGATTTCGTGCGCACTTCGTGCGCACTTTCGCAGCCGTGCTTCGCACGGCCTTACGAGATTAATAGGCCTCTCGCCAGCTTGTGGCGCTCGGGCCTAAATATAGCCGCAAGCGGCAATGATTGGCCCTCGCCACGCCGCCGCCACGCCGCAAGAGGAGGGGGCGCTAACGCTTGTGTAGATGATTTTCCCCAAATATGAGTTTGATCAGACAATCGCCCTAGGAGGAGTTCGTTAAAGTGTGAAGCGTAAAAATGTGGTGATTTGAGCAATTTCGCGAATTTCCCATAAGGATATCATGGGATGTTTCTGTCATCGTTACGGTTACGCCGTACAAAATATGACTTTGGCTCTCATACTTTTATGATCAGGATTGCAAATTAGAATTTTGTGCAAAATATAACGTCATTTGGAAAAACTCTATTGTTTATAGGCCACTCTGAAGGCCAAATAGTCAGAATTCAGGGAAAAGTTTGCGGCTCCGTCGCACAGAGACCGTAAAAGTTATCCTTAAAATTTGGATAACTTTAGATGCCCCACTTGTCTAGGGGACGTACACCGATTTTGAGGTTTGTGGGCAAAACGCCCTAGGAGGAGTTCGTTAAAGTGTGAAACAGAAAAATGTGGATATTCGAGAGATTTAGCAATTTTCCCATAGGGATAACATGGGAGGTTTCCGTCATGGCTACGACTACGCCGTAAAAATTGAGGCATAAGTTTGATTGGCCTTTTGCTCGGGACCCCAAATTAGAATTTTGGGCAAAGTTTAGAACATTTGTGTGAAACCAGTTTTTGTCCATCAATGTTCACTCAAAGGCAACTCTGTAGGGGGCGCTATCGCACCCATTTCAATTTTGTCATCATAAACTGGTCCAAACTTGAAAGTTTAACAACTGATTCAAATTTGGTCCTAATCGGACTCGTTTTGATCAAATGGGAGCAATTTTTAGATCTGCAATATTCCAAAATAAGTTGTCCAACTTTGCGGCTGCGCCGCACACAGACCGGTAAAGGTATCTCAAAAAATTGGATAACTTTAGATGCCCCACTTGTCCAGAGGACGTCCGCCGATTTTGAGGTTGGTGGGCAAAACGCCCTAGGAGGAGTTCGTCAAAGTTTGACGTGAACAAAATGGCTAACACCGCGTGTTTTCATTTTCAAAGGAAGATGGCGGCCATAGGGTAAGTCTGGGGGCGTGGCCACAATAATATTTTTTTTTGTCCTCACGAGAGGAATGCGTGTCCCGAATTTCGTAGCTTTACGCCAAAGTTGACCTCGGGGCGTCTCCCATAGGCGCAATGTATTTTGACTTTTGTCGGTGGCGCTGTCGCGCCATTTTTTAACTGAAAAAAAATGGCCCAGAAAAAATCTAATTTTTCGCCGATTCTGAATTTTGGGCAAAGTTTGGTGAGTTTTTGAGCATGTTCAGGGGGTCAAATTAGAGCTCAAAAAGCAGAAGAACAATAAAAAATATAGCCGCAAGCGGCAATGATCGGCCCTCGCCACGCCGCCGCCACGCCGCCGCCACGCCGCAAGAGGAGCCCCAATTGTCCTTTTATTACGCCTACTGCTGAATCTGTGACGCTGTCACATCTTCTCCCCTTTGTTTTACCATCAAAAAGCTATTTTATTTTGAATTCTTGGCAAAATGTGCGGCTTTGCCGCACAGACACCGTGACTCTTTGAATGAAAATGTGGATAACTTTTGATGGTCTTGAAGATGAGTCTCACCAAATTTCAGGTTAATAGGGCTGACGCCCTGGGAGGAGTTTGTGAAAGTCTAAAGTGTAAACATGAAAGGTTTCGGTCATAGTTACGGCAACGCCATAACAATTATGACATGAGTCATTGACTTTTTTGATGGGGATGCTAAAATTGAGTTGTGTGTCAAATTTCATATAATTTCGCAAAACTAAACATTTAACCTCCATATAAAATCTGTAGGGGGCGCTGTGGCGCCAAATGAATTTATTTCACTTCAAGTAGGTTTAGGGCAAAGAGTTTAACAACTGATTCTAATTTGACGCAATTCGGACTTTATCTGCGCAAACGGCAGAAATTTTAAATATGGGAGATTTCTGAAATTCTAGCTACAGTTTGCGGCTTCGCCGCTCAGAGACCGTGAGAGGTATCAATGTAATTTGGATAACTTTTGATGTCCCACTCCTCAGTAGCATTTTCACCAAATTTCAGCTTTTTAGGGCCAACGCCCTGGGAGGAGTTCGTAAAAGTACGACGTTTGGAAAAACTCCGAAGTCATGTTTAGCCATTTTTGAAGCAATATGGCCGACATTTGGTTGGGCGGACGGCATTGCCGTAATTAGGCCCGAGCGCCACAAGCTGGCGAGAGGCCTATTAATCTCGTAAGGCCGTGCGAAGCACGGCTGCGAAAGTGCGCACGTAGTGCGCACGAAATCGAGCGCGAAGCGCTCGCCCACTTCCAAACACTCACTAACGCACTCCTCCACTCATGCACGCCCCGTGCATACTAATTAGTTGTAGGAAAATGGAACATTACCGTTGTAAACGGGCGAAGCCCGTGCAAAAGTTCGCACTAAACGAGCACTTTACATTGGGATGACGACCGCGAAGCGGTCGTCATCCCCATATAAAGCACTCATTTGCGCTAAGTAGCTCACGAATACGTTCCCCATCTCTTGCATGTTCCGTGCATATAAGCATGTAATGCAAAAATTGAACATTATTACTGTATAGAGGGCCAAAAACACAAAGTGGGCGGAGCCCACTCAAAATTATCGAAAGTACCCGTCAGTGACCAGGGACCCACACCATGAGGTAGGAAAGCGCGAGCGCTTTCCGAAAATGTATAGTTTATGATATTTGAAAAATTGGAAACATTGTTTCCCATTGACGAAAAGTCACAAAAATTTGCACACCTCTAAAAATCGTGCCTCTCTACATTCTGGCTATTTCCCTTTTCTAAAATAAAAAAATTGGCGCGTCAGCGCCACCAAATGTACCAAAAATGCATTGAGAGATGGGAAATGACCCAAAAAAAATCTGATCGTAGAATCATGAAATTTGGCGCAGAGGTAGATGGTGACAAGAGAAGTAAAAAATATTATTACGGCAATGCCGTCCGCCCAACCAAATGTCGGCCATATTGCTTCAAAAATGGCTAAACATGACTTCGGAGTTTTTCCAAACGTCGTACTTTTACGAACTCCTCCCAGGGCGTTGGCCCTAAAAAGCTGAAATTTGGTGAAAATGCTACTGAGGAGTGGGACATCAAAAGTTATCCAAATTACATTGATACCTCTCACGGTCTCTGAGCGGCGAAGCCGCAAACTGTAGCTAGAATTTCAGAAATCTCCCATATTTAAAATTTCTGCCGTTTGCGCAGATAAAGTCCGAATTGCGTCAAATTAGAATCAGTTGTTAAACTCTTTGCCCTAAACCTACTTGAAGTGAAATAAATTCATTTGGCGCCACAGCGCCCCCTACAGATTTTATATGGAGGTTAAATGTTTAGTTTTGCGAAATTATATGAAATTTGACACACAACTCAATTTTAGCATCCCCATCAAAAAAGTCAATGACTCATGTCATAATTGTTATGGCGTTGCCGTAACGATGACCGAAACCTTTCATGTTTACACTTTAGACTTTCACAAACTCCTCCCAGGGCGTCAGCCCTATTAACCTGAAATTTGGTGAGACTCATCTTCAAGACCATCAAAAGTTATCCACATTTTCATTCAAAGAGTCACGGTGTCTGTGCGGCAAAGCCGCACATTTTGCCAAGAATTCAAAATAAAATAGCTTTTTGATGGTAAAACAAAGGGGAGAAGATGTGACAGCGTCACAGATTCAGCAGTAGGCGTAATAAAAGGACAATTGGGGCTCCTCTTGCGGCGTGGCGGCGGCGTGGCGGCGGCGTGGCGGCGGCGTGGCGAGGGCCGATCATTGCCGCTTGCGGCTATATTTTTTATTGTTCTTCTGCTTTTTGAGCTCTAATTTGACCCCCTGAACATGCTCAAAAACTCACCAAACTTTGCCCAAAATTCAGAATCGGCGAAAAATTAGATTTTTTCTGGGCCATTTTTTTTCAGTTAAAAAATGGCGCGACAGCGCCACCGACAAAAGTCAAAATACATTGCGCCTATGGGAGACGCCCCGAGGTCAACTTTGGCGTAAAGCTACGAAATTCGGGACACGCATTCCTCTCGTGAGGACAAAAAAAAATATTATTGTGGCCACGCCCCCAGACTTACCCTATGGCCGCCATCTTCCTTTGAAAATGAAAACACGCGGTGTTAGCCATTTTGTTCACGTCAAACTTTGACGAACTCCTCCTAGGGCGTTTTGCCCACCAACCTCAAAATCGGCGGACGTCCTCTGGACAAGTGGGGCATCTAAAGTTATCCAATTTTTTGAGATACCTTTACCGGTCTGTGTGCGGCGCAGCCGCAAAGTTGGACAACTTATTTTGGAATATTGCAGATCTAAAAATTGCTCCCATTTGATCAAAACGAGTCCGATTAGGACCAAATTTGAATCAGTTGTTAAAATTTCAAGTTTGGACCAGTTTATGATGACAAAATTGAAATGGGTGCGATAGCGCCCCCTACAGAGTTGCCTTTGAGTGAACATTGATGGACAAAAACTGGTTTCACACAAATGTTCTAAACTTTGCCCAAAATTCTAATTTGGGGTCCCGAGCAAAAGGCCAATCAAACTTATGCCTCAATTTTTACGGCGTAGTCGTAGCCATGACGGAAACCTCCCATGTTATCCCTATGGGAAAATTGCTAAATCTCTCGAATATCCACATTTTTCTGTTTCACACTTTAACGAACTCCTCCTAGGGCGTTTTGCCCACAAACCTCAAAATCGGTGTACGTCCCCTAGACAAGTGGGGCATCTAAAGTTATCCAAATTTTAAGGATAACTTTTACGGTCTCTGTGCGACGGAGCCGCAAACTTTTCCCTGAATTCTGACTATTTGGCCTTCAGAGTGGCCTATAAACAATAGAGTTTTTCCAAATGACGTTATATTTTGCACAAAATTCTAATTTGCAATCCTGATCATAAAAGTATGAGAGCCAAAGTCATATTTTGTACGGCGTAACCGTAACGATGACAGAAACATCCCATGATATCCTTATGGGAAATTCGCGAAATTGCTCAAATCACCACATTTTTACGCTTCACACTTTAACGAACTCCTCCTAGGGCGATTGTCTGATCAAACTCATATTTGGGGAAAATCATCTACACAAGCGTTAGCGCCCCCTCCTCTTGCGGCGTGGCGGCGGTGTGGCGAGGGCCGATCATTGCCGCTCGCGGCTATATTAATATTTTTTACTTCTCTTGTCACCATCTACCTCTGCGCCAAATTTCATGATTCTACGATCAGATTTTTTTTGGGTCATTTCCCATCTCTCAATGCATTTTTGGTACATTTGGTGGCGCTGACGCGCCAATTTTTTTTATTTTAGAAAAGGGAAATAGCCAGAATGTAGAGAGGCACGATTTTTAGAGGTGTGCAAATTTTTGTGACTTTTCGTCAATGTTCACTGGGTGAAAAATAGGGGGGTTGGTCCCGAGAAGAAGAAAGAAAGAAAGAAAGAAAGAAAGAATAATATTCCGATGCGAAAACAATGTTTCCCATTTTTCAAATATCATAAACTATACATTTTCGGAAAGCGCTCGCGCTTTCCTACCTCATGGTGTGGGTCCCTGGTCACTGACGGGTACTTTCGATAATTTTGAGTGGGCTCCGCCCACTTTGTGTTTTTGGCCCTCTATACAGTAATAATGTTCAATTTTTGCATTACATGCTTATATGCACGGAACATGCAAGAGATGGGGAACGTATTCGTGAGCTACTTAGCGCAAATGAGTGCTTTATATGGGGATAAGCGGTCGTCATCCCCGCTTCGCGGTCGTCATCTCAATGTAAAGTGCTCGTTTAGTGCGCACTTTTGCACGGGCTTCGCCCGTTTACAACGGTAATGTTCCATTTTCCTACAACTAATTAGTATGCACGGGGCGTGCATGAGTGGAGGAGTGCGTTAGTGAGTGTTTGGAAGTGGGCGAGTGCTTCGCACGGCCTTACGAGATTAATAGGCCTCTCGCCAGCTTGTGGCGCTCGGGCCTAAAAAATATAGCCGCAAGCGGCAATGATCGGCCCTCGCCACGCCGCCGCCACACCGCCGCCACACCGCAAGAGGAGGGGGCGCTAACGCGCCCCAATTGTCCTTTTATTACGCCTACTGCTGAATCTGTGACGCTGTCACATCTTCTCCCCTTTGTTTTACCATCAAAAAGCTATTTTATTTTGAATTCTTGGCAAAATGTGCGGCTTTGCCGCACAGACACCGTGACTCTTTGAATGAAAATGTGGATAACTTTTGATGGTCCTGAAGATGAGTCTCACCAAATTTCAGGTTAATAGGGCTGACGCCCTGGGAGGAGTTTGTGAAAGTCTAAAGTGTAAACATGTTCTGGCGATTTCCCCATTGGAATAACATGAAAGGTTTCGGTCATCGTTACGGCAACGCCATAACAATTATGACATGGGTCTCATTGAATTTTTTGATGGGGATGCTAAAATTGAGTTGTGTGTCAAATTTCATATAATTTCGCAAAACTAAACATTTAACCTCCATATAAAATCTGTAGGGGGCGCTGTGGCGCCAAATGAATTTATTTCACTTCAAGTAGGTTTAGGGCAAAGAGTTTAACAACTGATTCTAATTTGACGCAATTCGGACTTTATCCGCGCAAACGGCAGAAATTTTAAATATGGGAGATTTCTGAAATTCTAGCTACAGTTTGCGGCTTCGCCGCACAGAGACCGTGAGAGGTATCAATGTAATTTGGATAACTTTTGATGTCCCACTCCTCAGTAGCATTTTTACCAAATTTCAGCTTTTTAGGGCTAACGCCCTGGGAGGAGTTCGTAAAAGTACGACGTTTGGAAAAACTCCGAAGTCATGTTTAGCCATTTTTGAAGCAATATGGCCGACATTTGGTTGGGCGGACGGCGTTGCCGTAATAATATTTTTTACTTCTCTTGTCACCATCTACCTCTGCGCCAAATTTCATGATTCTACGATCAGATTTTTTTTGGGTCATTTCCCATCTCTCAATGCATTTTTGGTACATTTGGGGGCGCTGACGCGCCAATTTTTTTTATTTTAGAAAAGGGAAATAGCCAGAATGTAGAGAGGCACGATTTTTAGAGGTGTGAACATTTTTGTGACTTTTCGTCAATGTTCACTGGGTGAAAAATAGGGGGGGTTGGTCCCGAGAAGAAGAAGAAGAAGAAGAAGAAGAAGAAGAAGAAGAAGAAGAAGAAGAAGAAGAATATTCCGATGCGAAAACAATGTTTCCCATTTTTCAAATATCATAAACTATACATTTTCGGAAAGCGCTCGCGCTTTCCTACCTCATGGTGTGGGTCCCTGGTCACTGACGGGTACTTTCGTTAATTTTGAGTGGGCTCCGCCCACTTTGTGTTTTTGGCCCTCTATACAGTAATAATGTTCAATTTTTGCATTACATGCTTATATGCACGGAACATGCAAGAGATGGGGAACGTATTCGTGAGCTACTTAGCGCAAATGAGTGCTTTATATGGGGATAAGCGGTCGTCATCCGCGCTTCGCGGTCGTCATCTCAATGTAAAGTGCTCGTTTAGTGCGCACTTTTGCACGGGCTTCGCCCGTTTACAACGGTAATGTTCCATTTTCCTACTACTAATTAGTATGCACGGGGCGTGCATGAGTGAAGGAGTGCGTTAGTGAGTGTTTGGAAGTGGGCGAGCGCTTCGCGCTCGATTTCGTGCGCACTACGTGCGCACTTTCGCAGCCGTGCTTCGCACGGCCTTACAAGATTAATAGGCCTCTCGCCAGCTTGTGGCGCTAGGGCCTAATAATAATATTTTTAGCAAAAACAATATAGCCGTTTCCACTATAACAACAAATGATACATCGTTTGAAAGCTCTAAGCCTTCCCGATGCCGCCATGGGGTGGAATCATCATTACGAGCGCTTACGCGCTCGTCACTCCCTATTCCGTCGGGATGCCCCGCCCACTCCCCATAGACTTCCATTGATTTGAGCAGATACAAGCATGGCCCATGCCTGCGGCATGGACTCTCGCGTACGGGACGATGCCAGGAGGGTTTTTGGAGGAATGCAGCGCTTCGCGCTGCTGTTGTCAACAATTAGTGAATGGGCTACGCCCATTCACTAATTGTTGACTATTTCTGTCATAGCAGGAGTAAGTATGCATGATCCATGCCTTCGGCATGGGCTAGTTCACTGTACTTGCCAGGGGCGACTGTACAGACAGTTGCAACGCTGCCTTCGGCAGCGTTGCGGGAGCAATAGGCCCTCCGCCCTGCTGGGGCTCGGGCCTAAAAATCTACATTAGCTTTACATTAGTTTGGGCAAATACACCAGGAAGTAGCCAGTGCCACAAATTGCTAAACATGAGCTAAACAGCCATCATTACAAATTCGCATGCGTATGCAAATTAGGTCGTAAATACGTGTGAATAAAGTTATTGCTATGCTAATACACAGTCCTCTGAGCTAGCAAGATCTGGGCATGGTCTAATTCCTGGTAACATGTAAAAAAACGATCTCTAAAACAGAGTTTATAAAGGTAATAAAACATTTAAAACACTTCTTAAACTTACAGTCATTGCTTTCGTAGGTGTAGATAAGATTTGACACACAGGAGGAGCAGTTTGAACATAGATAAGCAAGCTTAAAGAAACATGTTTTTCTTCATCTGACTGGTTCCTGTTACCGAAGATGCATTGTGATGAATAACTAGGCCTTCAAAATAAAATACAGGAAACCCAATCTGAGAGCAAATAATTATCTTAAACCCTTAACTAAAAGACTTTTACTGAAGGCAGAACAGACATTGATACATTTAATCCCACACGGAGGAAAGCAGTAACATCTCCATGGAGACTATCAAGCAGTGTACACTTCACCAGAAAGGTTTTGCTATTTGCACATTACTTTTAATACACAATTAGACTAAGTTTTCAGTCCTTTTGTTCCGAAGCCTATTCAATTGATTGATTTTCAGATTTAGGCTGAATGTAATTTTCTCTCATATGATGTAATTCCAGTCCTTGATAGAAAACTGAAATGAATAATGTCGGTGTAATCCCTCATTCGTCCAGGCGTGTTCCATAGTAGAAAAAGCTTCAGTTGTAGTCATCTGGACTCAGTTAGAAAAAATAGACGTTTCGACTCTCATCCAAGAGTCATTGTCAATAAAAGAATTTAGATCGAGAACTCCGATATTTATACTATTCTGTGGTAAGTCCAGCCCATTGGGAGGAGCCTTACTGAAGAGGAAAGAGTTGTTTGTTACAACAGAAACTTACCCTCTTGGTATCTACCAAGCCTATTCAACCCTCAACCTCAACCATCTTAGTCCTCCGAAACGGAGGACTAAGATTCAATCTTCCTGTAGTGTACAATGGAATCCTGAACCCCTGGAGAGGTAGAGGACCAGTACCAGAACATTTAGATGTTAATCAGGTACTCAGGGTGGTTGAGCCAGGGTCTCACAAAGACAAAGGGGAGACTAATAGCCCATTGAAGGGTTGAATAGGCTCGGTAGATACCAAGAGGGTAAGTTTCTGTTGTAACAAACAACTCTTTCTACTTCAGGAAGGCTCCTCCCAATGGGCTGGACTTACCACAGAAGAGTATAAATATCGGAGTTCTCGACCTAAATTCTTTTATTGACAATGACTCTTGGATGAGAGTCGAAACGTCTATTTTTTCTAACTGAGTCCAGATGACTACAACTGAAGCTTTTTCTACTATGAAATGAATAATAATAAAAAGCTGAAATAAATGATTACATTTAATTTAAATCACAAGAAAATAAATGTTTTTGTCATCATTTTATTTAGCCTCCAACACTTGGACATATGTAACCTAAGGGCGTCTCAGTATTATTGTTTTTGGCTGTAACACAAACCCAGTGGTTTTATTGAGGAAAAGGCTAAATGCAGTGGCTGTATTTGCTGTAATTCCTCTAATGAGCACTCAGCTGCAGAAGGTTAAATCCGAGGTGAGGGTGCGTTTACTCACTAGTAAACAAGTAATTAATCATCCCAGCGCATGGGCCACTCATTTCTTTATGTAACTGTACTGAACGAGACATTTTCCTGTGTTTTCTGTGTTTCATGTTTTAAACCCAATGTTAAATGTCATCTGACTGATGTCGGGGCCCCAGCTTGAGCTCAATGTGAGACAAGTTCAATCAGATGCTGGCCCTTTGCCTGTACAGATAAACTCTTCCCTTATACCGGGGTCTCAGGGCCTCCAGGTGAATCCTAGCTTTAAGTCTCCTTTGCCTGCGCTTGCTGTTTGGACAAACGGCTCTGTGGGGTCTCTCCTTTACTGTGGCCACCTATAGTATCCCAGACAGCTCAGCTCAGAGCGCCCCACTGCAACAAACCACTGTGAGCCCTTCTGAGAGGGAACAAAGGCGAACAGACAAGCCTTGACTGGAGATGTAATTTACAGTGTCAGAGGTAACGCTCAAATATACTTTTTTGACCAAAAAGTAACTTAAGCATTAGTTTTGTTTCGCAAGTAATCTTGTAATAGTAATTTTTTTCGAAACAGTAAAGCATTTTAGTCACGACCCAGCTGGTGGAATCATCTCCAAAGCACAAGTACCAACAGGAGGCGGCGTATGTGGTACACTTAACTGTGCAGCTGTATACAGTTACACACCTGCAGACATTCGAGCCGCTGCACAACGGGACACATATTTAATGGTAACGCATTACTATTCAATGTAATCCTGTCCAACACTAATCATTAATCATCTGTATTTATTCCATCATCCATAAACTCAAAGGATTGTATTAAATAAAAGCCATAAAACTCAAAGGATCGGCTTTAACACTATTGTGGCTGAGTCCATTTTTTTGGGGAGGGTCACTCTGATGTTTTAAAAGACAGGGCACCACCACATCACACAGTCTGCAGTAAAGAAGATCCTCAAGTTCTAACATTCTTTTCACCGAGCCACAAAACACCTTGTATATTCTTTAGGCTACTATATTATTTGGTTAGTCCACGGTGCTCTGGGAAATACTGTAGCTGTGATTTGTAAACCAAATGTGAATCTTCTTATGCTTCACTTTGTGCGCCGCATTCTTTGGTGTGGAGCTAAGAGCACTTTGAGTCATTGTTTTTCATTCATCCGTGTTTTTAGGATTATCCCAGCGAGCAGCACTTGACATCGCAACAAATATTGTCCAGTCTTCAGGAACAATAACGTTTGTAAAATATGAGCATAACTGAAATATAAAACGTATCACTTTGAATAAAAAAGGCTAACTTAAATACATTTTCTTTCAAGGTTTAAAGGGCGTTAAAGTAAGTTTACATTCAAAGTCTATGTGCTGTTAATACAATCTTTCAGTTGTAATTTAATAAAGCAATTCATTATTCCTTAAGCTTTTCCTTTTAGCCTCTCACTTTGCTTTGCTTGGGGTCCATTTGCTCCTCCAAGCTGAAAAAACATAAAACAATGCAAACGAGCTCAGGAGGGACCCTGATCGAGGTTGCCTGGCAACGGCTGGACCAAACAGAAGAACCACCTTTAGTAGTGGCCTGGAGAGGACTAACTTTAGCCGCAAACAAGACAGTGAGTCACTTTAAAATCACAATGCCATATGTGTTAACCCTCGCTGTGCTTTTCCCCACATCCATTTACTTTATGTCAGCCAGTGTGGACACAGTGTCAGGAAACATGATGTTAGCATTAGTTAGCACCTTATGCTATGCAAACCTTTTCCCTCTAACAAATGTCACAGCATATTTACTACAGCATATTTACTACATACATCAAGTTACAATGAATGTATGTTACAGCCAGCTTTACAAAACAAATTACAAGAGAATTATAAAAAACGTTTTTAGAAGTGTATTTATTAAACATATTATTAAGAGTTTAATTAACTTATTTTAAAATGTGGTTTTAACCATAAGCGGAGTGGAGTTACCATAAGCGTAGCTGTGGATGGCCTGCACGTGTAGCTGTGGAAGGCCTGCATGTGTAGCTGTGGAAGGCCTGCATGTGTAGCTGTGGAAGGCCTGCACGTGTAGCTGTGGAAGGCCTGCATGTGTAGCTGTGGAAGGCCTGCATGTGTAGCTGTGGAAAGCCTGCATGTGTAGCTGTGGAAGGCCTACATGTGTGGCTGTGGAAGGCCTGCACGTGTAGCTGTGGAAGGCCTACATGTGTAGCTGTGGAAGGCCTGCATGTGTAGCTGTGGAAGGCCTACATGTGTAGCAGTGAAAGGCCTACATGTGTAGATGTGGAAGGCCTGCACGTGTAGCTGTGGAAGGCCTACATGGTAGCTGTGGAAGGCCTGCATGTGTAGCTGTGGAAGGCCTGTATGTGTAGATGTGGAAGACCTACATGGTAGCTGTGGAAGGCCTGCACGTGTAGCTGTGGAAGGCCTGCACGTGTAGCTGTGGAAGGCCTGCACGTGTAGATGTGGAAGGCCTGCATGTGTAGTTGTGGAAGCCCTGCACCTGTAGATGTGGAAGGCCTGCATGTGTAGCTGTGGAAGGCCTGCATTTGTGGCTGTGGAAGGCCTGCACGTGTAGATGTGGAAGGCCTGCACGTGTAGCTGTGGGAGTCCTGCATGTGTAGCTGTGGAAGGCCTACATGGTAGCTGTGGAAGGCCTGCATGTGTAGCTGTGGAAGGCCTGCATGTGTAGCTGTGGAAGGCCCACATGTGTAGCTGTGGAAGGCCTGCATGTGTAGCTGTGGAAGGCCTGCACGTGTAGCTGTGGAAGGCCTGCATGTGTAGCTGTGGAAGGTCTGCATGTGTAGCTGTGGAAAGCCTGCATGTGTAGCTGTGGAAAGCCTGCATGTGTAGCTGTGGAAAGCCTGCATGTGTAGCTGTGGAAGGCCTACATGTGTGGCTGTGGAAGGCCTGCACGTGTAGCTGTGGAAGGCCTACATGTGTAGCTGTGGAAGGCCTGCATGTGTAGCTGTGGAAGGCCTACATGTGTAGCTGTGAAAGGCCTACATGTGTAGATGTGGAAGGCCTGCACGTGTAGCTGTGGAAGGCCTACATGGTAGCTGTGGAAGGCCTGCATGTGTAGCTGTGGAAGGCCTGTATGTGTAGATGTGGAAGGCCTACATGGTAGCTGTGGAAGGCCTGCACATGTAGCTGTGGAAGGCCTGCACGTGTAGATGTGGAAGGCCTGCATGTGTAGCTGTGGAAGGCCTGCACGTGTAGCTGTGGAAGCCCTGCACCTGTAGATGTGGAAGGCCTGCATGTGTAGCTGTGGAAGGCCTGCATGTGTAGCTGTGGAAGGCCTGCACGTGTAGATGTGGAAGGCCTGCACGTGTAGCTGTGGGAGTCCTGCATGTGTAGCTGTGGAAGGCCTACATAGTAGCTGTGGAAGGCCTGCATGTGTAGCTGTGGAAAGCCTGCATGTGTAGCTGAGGAAGGCCTACATAGTAGCTGTGGAAGGTCTGCATGTGTAGCTGAGGAAGGCCTACATAGTAGCTGTGGAAGGCCTGCATGTGTAGCTGTGGAAAGCCTGCATGTGTAGCTGTGGAAGGCCTACATGTGTAGCTGTGGAAGGCCTGCACGTGTAGCTGTGGAAGGCCTACATGTGTAGCTGTGGAAGGCCTGCACGTGTAGCTGTGGAAGGCCTACATGGTAGCTGTGGAAGGCCTGCATGTGTAGCTGTGGAAGGCCTACATGGTAGCTGTGGAAGGCCTGCATGTGTAGCTGTGGAAAGCCTGCATGTGTAGCTGTGGAAGGCCTACATGTGTAGCTGTGGAAGGCCTGCACGTGTAGCTGTGGAAGGCCTACACGTGTAGCTGTGGAAGGCCTGCACGTGTAGCTGTGGAAGGCCTACAAGGTAGCTGTGGAAGGCCTGCATGTGTAGCTGTGGAAGGCCTGCATGTGTAGCTGTGGAAGGCCTGCACGTGTAGATGTGGAAGGCCTGCATGTGTAGCTGTGGAAGGCCTACATGTGTAGCTGTGGAAGGCCTGCACGTGTAGATGTGGAAGGCCTGCACGTGTAGCTGTGGAAGGTCTGCACGTGTAGATGTGGAAGGCCTACATAGTAGCTGTGGAAGGCCTGCATGTGTAGCTGTGGAAGGCCTGCACGTGTAGATGTGGAAGGCCTGCATGTGTAGCTGTGGAAGGTCTACATGGTAGCTGTGGAAGGCCTGCATGTGTAGATGTGGAAGGCCTGCATGTGTAGCTGTGGAAGGTCTACATGGTAGCTGTGGAAGGCCTGCACGTGTAGATGTGGAAGGCCTGCATGTGTAGCTGTGGAAGGCCTACATGTGTAGCTGTGGAAGGCCTGCACGTGTAGCTGTGGAAGGCCTGCATGTGTAGATGTGGAAGGCCTGCATGTGTAGCAGAGGAAGGTCTGCACGTGTAGCTGTGGAAGGCCTGCACATGTAGCTGTGGAAGGTCTGCACGTGTAGCTGTGGAAGGCCTACATGGTAGCTGTGGAAGGCCTGCATGTGTAGCTGCTGAACTCAGCGCTGACTACGTGGGTAATCAAGGCAGCTCTGGGACCGGCACATCTGGTAGTACCTGGTTTTGGGAGGCAGCAGGTCTCCTTCCAGGAGGAAGACCTCAGAGCCACTGTTGGAGGCCAGGAGCCTGGCGCAGATGTAATATAATAAGTAGTTCACACATTAGTTTTAAAGCTGTCAGGGAGGCTTGGCCCATATGTGGAAACCTGTTCCCCTGCTCTTCACACACCTTTTCGCAGCATTAATAGATCCATTATTCTTGTGCTTCAGGCTAAGCCGCCCAAGGTGCTGTTCTGATCCACTGAGATCAGCAGTTACAATCTGTTCTCCCTCTTTTTGCCTAATATATTCTGGATCAGCGCTGATGTGCTGTACAGAGGGCCACGTGGAAAGTACTCTCGTTCACAGCCTAAAATGAAGCAACATGGATGCTCTTGTTGTTTTACCCCGTTACAAGTATATATAGGGTTGTGTTTTGTTTCATTTCCTACATGTTTAAATAATCCTGCAAGTTTAGTCTCTTTCTTCAGAGCTCAAGACACTAGACCCCTCTAGAACTTTGTAAACTTTAAAAGACCACACAACTTCACCAAACTTACTCCGATCATTTCAGTGCTACAATTAGCTCCATTGCGGCTTTATTTTTCTATGCATAGGGACATTTATTTAATCTGATTTAGTAAATTGGCAGACAGAAAAAAAAATGAATAAATTCACACCGGATTGTAGCCAAAAGTTAATTTTCACTTCCACAAATGCCCGTTCCGAGCAATTCAATGTTCCAAAACGTCGCAAAACACGGTAACACAATATATTATCCCGCTTAAATTGTCCTCACTCTAAAAATGCAACTTGCTGACGCTGAGGAGGTGATATTCAGGAGGCATCCGGTAAACATTTGGCATCTCTTGTCTCACCTAATGGCAACAAATGACGGTGGCCAGGACATATCCCCGGAAGCCATGTCCAAAAGAGGAAGCAAACACGAGCCAGCAACCCATGAAACACTTATGAGCTTTCTATATTGGACCCTTCAGCAGCCATATGGTCCTCCTCGCATCATGTGCAGCGCTGCGTGACCGCTCTGAGGGGCTCGGGGAGAGAGCTGTTGCCTGACCTGTTGTCTAATTTGGACATGCTAATTGCTGACTGACTTTTTATACATTTAGCATCATTAAAAACTGAGCTACTCGCCGATGCTCACGCTCGTCCCTCACAACTTACATTTTCTGTAAGTCTAATACATTTGCTGCGTATAGCTCTGAGCCTGTAGGGGAGAAGAAAAAAAATGACTGAAGAGATTGAAATTAGCGCCTTGGCATGACCTTAACGTCAACACAATCACACGCATTAATTGAAAAGTGCGCCGTTGTCCTCTAGGCATCACTTCCGTCTTGTGGCTCTTATTAATTTGCACAATCTCCTTCTTTGATTAAGCGTTCGTGTTTGTCACTTCCGATAACAGCTACGGCCCCGTCACAGCTCTGAGCAATGGGGGTCCGGAGAGTCTCCCATGTCTCCTTCACTGCAGTGGGACCCGGCACTCAAACCCCTTGGATGGAAATGACAACTAACGCAGCGTGAGTTGGCGCCAAGAGAACCTCGCAGCCAAAAGCAGGGACTTGTTTGCTCATTTTTACCGCAAGTCACCATCTAGTGTGCATGTAATTGCTGTGATTACGGAATGATTGTGTTATGTAGATTACACACCTGATATGGACCCCCTACCAGGAAATTTGTGTTCCAGCCTGAAATGCGGAAATTAGCATCAGACTTTTGTACATGTTCACTTTATTCTGACATGCTTTGTGCTGTGAGCTGTGATCAGTCCATGTTGTTTACTCCGACATGAAGTGTTTACTGAAATGGGGGACAGCAGGGGAAAAACAACGAATAATGTTGACTTCACACATTGTTTTTAGTTGACTATTTTATTTTTATCCACAAAACAAGTTTGATTTGAAGTTGATCTACTTGAAATGTGTGTAGAAAATGTTTAGTTTAGCCCCAAAGATGCACGATAAGTAAATTCCTCTAAAGTAGTCCTGAACAAGTCTAGATTAAGATCTGTGCTCCGACAGTTTGCCTCAGCAGAATGTGTCAAATGCAGAGGGCACGTTTCCTTACGGGCACAATAAAGTATAGCATCACTTATTGCATTTCACTTTTGTAACAGGGCTTTCCAAATAATTTGTCCTGAGGGCCAGATTATTCAGAGGGCGTGGCGAGCTGGATGCACAACATGCCACCATTTTTGATACAATTTGGGGTCACACAAAATATCCTCAAGATCTGTTTCAATAATGTAATAACAGCTGTTCCATTGTTGAAGTGAAAAAAGTATTTGTTCAGTGAAACAGAATTATACCAGGACTAAAGCAGGACTAAACCAGGACTAAAGCAGGACTAAACCAGGACTAAACCAGGACTTAATCAGGATTTAATCAGGACTAAACCAGGACTTAATCAGGACTAAACCAGGACTAAAGCAGGCCTAAAGCAGGACTAAAGCAGGACTAAACCAGGAATAAAGCAGGACTAAAGCAGGACTTAATCAGGACTAAACCAGGACTAAAGCAGGCCTAAAGCAGGACTAAACCAGGCCTAAACCAGGCCTAAAGCAGGACTAAAGCAGGACTAAACAGGACTAAACCAGGACTAAACCAGGACTAAAGCAGGCCTAAAGCAGGACTAAATCAGGACTAAAGCAGGACTAATCAAGCACTAAACTAATACAATGGTCATAAATGGTAAATGGTCACTCTTTAGTATTAACACTTTTCTATCTTCAAGGCACTCAGAACTCTATTTATCAAGGAGCCACTCACCCATTCACACCCGCATTCAAAGCGGCTCAGCGGCACAAGTGTACTCAGAGACTGGGAGGCAGTCTGAGTGGACACAGCAACAGTATTCCCCTGTAATTGAACTGCCAACCTGCGGTCCAGTGGATCTGACCGCTCTACCAATGATCTATATATTCCTCAAACCACTCGCCTTCAGATCAGAAGACGAACAACAAACTGAACTACTGTTTTTGTTTTGTTTTTTTACGATGAGCCGTGGACCGGATCAGATCGTTTACAGGGATGATAGTTGAATAGGCCTGGTCTATGAGAACAGAATCAGAATCAGAAACAACAAAACATTTGAAACAAAAATGTGTTAACCTAGATTTAAACAGCAAGAAAAAAGCATGTGACACCTTTCAATGAACATGTTTGTATTCATGCTTATTGTTTATGGTGTGTTTACAACCATTTTGACTCCAGCCTAAGACACATTTCCCCTCTGGATCAATCTGGAGTCAATACTGATTCTAATTAAAATGTCTCTCCCTAGAAAAGACCACCAACAAAACATTTGATATTTCTCAATCTATTTAAAATGTGTTGCTTCTATTTAAAAAAAATAAGCAGGAACCTCAGGGACAAGTTTGAAGAGGATTGTCAGTTCTTCTAATTCTGCTCCGTCACACCAGAAGCAAAAGGTCTGCTTGTGTATATGTTTATGCTCTTTAGAAGTGAGGGAGTCATTTCTGCAGACGAGCACTTGGGATGAATTAAAGAAAATCCAATACTAGAAGGAGTTTTATAGGCCAAAGTTATCAGCTAAATTGAGCGCAAATCAAGCAGAAAAAGTCTGTCTGGGATTTTAGTTGCCGGCAGTCAAAATATAAGCTATTGTTGCGACCTTTTCTATAAACATAACTAAACAGTAAGTGTTTCCTTACTGACTCACATAGACAATCTGAGTCCAAAAAATTACATGGACACATTTGCGCAACAAATACTAGAAAACAACAAAGCGCAAGTAGAAATGTGAAAATAATAATACCTATAATAATTATTTTATTATTATTATTATATAATTTTGTAAGCTACATTTGAGACATCTTTAGCCTTCAATTTGTGACTTAATCAGAGCGCAAGTCATCAAATTACATTTTCTGACGTGTTGAAAATGGAAAACGCAAAAGTCAGTGTGAAGATTCTTATTATATTTCTATTACAGGTGAGTGTCAGATGAGAAGCAGGCCGTTTCCCGCTGGAAGTGACAGTAACATTTTATGAAGAGCGCAGCCACACAGAATAATAAACTGCAGGCACACAGCAGCAGAGATGGTTAGGCTATATTCAGAGAGTTAAAACAAGGAGGATGCTGTGGGTGGGGGGGATAGAAGCTGCTCTGTGATTCACTTAGTTTGCTGACCCACTTTTGAATAACTTCAGGAATGTTTCGACAATTCACTCTGACAACCAAAACTATGACTGTCTTACGGTATGAGAGAGTTTGAAAGCATTTATGAGGAGAGGTAAATGACAAAAAACCACGGCGGAGGTGGGCAGAGGAGCCGAACGTTGTACTCAAGGAACGTTGATTCAAAAATAATGTTAAAGTACAAAGTATAAGTCCAAGAGGAAATCAAAACCTGGTAAATCTTCGACCCAAGTAAGAGTAACTGTATGCGTGTAACATCTAATTCATGATTTAACGCTAATGTATTTGGAAGGACAATACCGTATTTTCTGGAGTATAAGTCGCACCAGCCAAAAATTGCATAATAAAGAAGACAAAAGCTGCACTGGAGTGTGAAATGCGGTTGCAAGTGTGAAAATAACAAATATAACAAAAATAACCAAAACTATGAGAAAAGGTGCGACTTATTGTCCAGAAAATACGGTAATGCACCAAAACATGTGTTATATGTCCTCATTATCAGAGGTCTTTAAGAGTTTGCTTGCATGCGTTAACAGAATTACGTGTTTTCCATCGTCTTACATTATTGCTTTCATCATTTTGACAACAGTTCACGTGTTTGTATGGCCCAAAAACTATCCAGCTCGAAGCCATTTGTAACATTCTGTAATTACAAACTCTGTCAGACCTATGTTTAAGCTCTTAAGTACTGTTCAGATCAATTCTAATTCATGATTTTGTCTACTTTGGGTCTGACTTGAAGTTGCATCTCATTCGATGCCTCAAACGTCCTGATCTTTGGCCTGTAAACATCCCAGATTCAGCCATAGACATTTAAAGGGCATGAGCGGTCGACCTGTGGTAAGTGGCTGATAGGCATATATATACATTTGAACGGCATTAAGAAACAACCCCAGGGACATTGCTTCTCGATAATAACGGCGAAGCTTTTGTCATATATTGTTTTCTACAAAAACATGGCTGCCCACACCAAATCCATTTGACAGCAATTAATAAGTACATTTGTTTGGCATTAAAGTAAAATATAGTTACCTAAAAGTCACATTGTACTTGCATTTGTTAAAATAGTATCACTTTTTAAATACTACTGAAGTACATGTTAAATACAATGGTTTAGATGTGTCCACACGCATTAGGACAAGGCTAACAAACGTGTTCTTCAAGCGACTGATGAAAGGTCAGGATACAGGCCTTCAACAGTGAGGAGCTCATGTGAGAGATCTTCTCCTGTGGGTCCTTCACACAGAGGATTAGGTTCAGTCTGTGGAGCTCCTGCAGCTGCTGTGGAGACACTGCTTCAGCTTCAAGTGATTGTGGACTCTGCACTACAGGTGTGTCCTCTGAGGAATACTGACTGACCTAAAAGTGACGCTGAAAAACGTATCCATGCATTTGTTGTATCAAGGTTTGACGAGTGTAACTCCCTGCTCGCAGCGTGCCCTGAAAGATCTATAAAAAGCTTTCAACTGGCTCGAAATGCAGCAGCAAGATTACTAACAGGAACTAAAAGGTGGTAGTACCACAGCATCCAAACTGAGAACTTTGTTATCAAAATGCTGGACTTCTGGTGGTCCCAAGAGTCTCTAAAAGCACAGTAGGAGTGTTTTGCGCCTGTGTTATGGAATCAGCTCCTTGTCCATGTTAAAGAGGCCGACACAGTCTCTACATTTAAGACCAGGCTTAAAACATTCCTCTTTGAAATAGCTAATGTACAGGTACACGAATAAAAATCTACAGCTTCTTTGCTATGCTGCCCCTATGAGCAAATAGGCTGGAGGAAGAATGACAGCCTGATCTCTCCTCTGCTTTCCATATCAATAATATTTAATATATCACTGTTCATTACGGTTCACATGTTCTCTCCTTCTCACACTCCCATCTGGGGGGTGCTGTTCCCGGTGCTGGTGCTGCTGCGCCTCCGTCTCACGACCTTGATCTGGAGACCTCCTCCTCATCCCATTATCCCATTAGATGCTCCTCATCTGCCTGGATGAACTCGTATAGTTTTTGGCTCTACATTCTCTGCAAATGAAAGCACGTCAGTCCAGACCGTCTGAGCCGGTCCGTCCATGGCAGTATGATCACTCCATCACTGTGGTTCTCCTCCAGAGTTCTACTTTTTCCTTACTAGGTTTTGTGCAGTTTTTTCATGCCAAGAAGTGCTGTCAAGGAAAGTGGATGCTCTGAGACAGTTATCCATTCTCTTCATTCCTATTTATATTTTTAATCTGCTAATTACTGTTTCATTGGACTTCTGTTTGTTCTCTCGACACAACGTCCACAACACAAGGCTCAAGCTAAATACACTGAACCCACATATAAACACACTTTTGTTGTTGTTCTCATGAGCTCAAAGATATAAAACATTTTCTGTACAGACAAAAGACTAATTCCTCTCAGATATTGCCTAAGGCACACCTGTAATATTCATGCTGTCTGATCAGCATTTTGATATGCCATACCTGTGGGGGAAAGGAGAAGTGTTCACTCACACAGATTTAAACAGATTTGTGAACATTTCTTTTGGGTCTTTTGTGTATATAAAACGTGTTTTATATCTTTGATTTCAGCTCATAAAATTGGGAGCAAAACAAAAGTGTTTATTTTTTTATTCAGTGTATGAGACGGGCCCAACCTCTGGAAATAAACATTGCTTATTTACATCTCTGTTTACATCAAATGTTGAATGTAATATCCCTTTAGAGTTCTTTTGGCTGAGTTTTACAGTTGTTTCATTGTTTCATCTGTATTACTTTCTCAATCTGATCAGTAATAACGTGTACTTTAATCTTAGCTTCAGGATGATGGACACAGATGGGGTCACATGGTGTAAGTTAAAAACTGATGCAAGATATTTGTATTATTTACATTCATTCAGAAGTATTATACACCTTAAGGATGCGCCAGGAGGACGCATCCTCAGTTTATTGGGTGTTTCGGGTCCAGTAGCAGTCATCCACAGATCGACCCTTCATATCCAACGCAATTTTTTCCCTGCTTATTCTTTTGCAGTGCTTTCGTTTTCAATGGCCTGCTCATGCCTGATAAAAGTTCTGTAAAGAGAGCGCCGTAAAGCTACAGCAGCCTCTCTCCACTAGTGGGTATTATGCCCTCCATACTTTCTCTATGGGGGCCCCTACATTTCACAGCCTTCCTCTCAAGTGTTTTGGATTCAACAAAAGACAGAACATACACTATCAAATGAATGGGTTCACATCACTTACATTTATATAACGCTTTTCTACCTCTACCAAGAATGTTTATGTCGAAAGTGGGATTTGAACCCCTGACCTTCCGATCAGAAGACAAAACGCTCTACCACTGAGACATGCACTCTGCCACACAGCTCTTACTGCCCCCAGTTTGAATCAGACATTCCCATAGACTGCAGTGTGGAGCTCAGGGGAACTTTGGGTTGTTTACTCTCATTGCTTTAAGGCCATGATGAAATATTGAAGCATCGATCTGGTATTTTACAAGGCCACCAGGCTTCTGTCAGTACCATGTGTTCACATATTGATGACGCAGTTCAAAAAATCATGCAAGACAGAGGCCCAGGCTCCTGCCACAGAGATCATGTATGTTCTGTTGATTAGAGAGCAGAGCGTGATTGGAGCAGAGTAGGTTTTTTGGCGTGACCTCTTTCTGAAACAAGTTGATGACGCTAATTATGTCTAGCTATTTCACTCTGTCCTGTCTTTATTGACCTTTGTTGTAATTTTGTAGAATTATTTATGTGTTGAGTTATATGTTTAATTTCTTTGACACATATTCAGTCTGCAAATTAATATATTGATCAGGCTGCCCCAAATAAATTGTCTGTTTGCTGTAAGCCGAGTCAACATTTTTCAAGTGGGGTAGGCAAATTCTTATTTTTTTTTTCTTTGAAGGCAAAAAAAAAGATCAAAATTTTGCCATTTTTTGACTCTGAGTGACCGCCAGGGGTCAGGCTTCAACAGTCCAGGGGTCAGGCTTCAACAGTCCAGGGGTCAGGCTTCAACAGTCCAGGGGTCAGGCTTCAACAGTCCAGGGGTCAGGCTTCAACAGTCCAGGGGTCAGGCTTCAACAGTCAATGACGGAAAACGTCTATCAACCCGATCGGGAGACCAAATCTCACAATTTTAAGATATTTGTACCTTTTGTACGCAGCTATCCTTTATTTTGGTAGCGAAGGCGAGCGGGGGGAACATGCGGGGGACACGGGCACCGCTATCTTTGTTGTGATGACGCTGCTGGGCGTGTTTCAATCCTAGAATGCATTGCCTAAGTCAAATTTCACACCCTGATAGAGTGTGACATTACTATGGACAGGTCAGCGGCGCCGACAGAGACATCTAACTTGCTAAAGACAATATAACGACATCTATGCGCTTTCTGTTATGTTACAGAAGCATAAGGAGGATTGAATATCTAAAGTGTGCGTCAGTCCTTTGGGATGACAGATAGGTTTACCAACGTGATAAACGTATTGGACACAGCGGTTTAGGAAAGCTCGGTCGCTGAGTCGGCGATATAATTGAAAAAAAAAAAAAATTCGAAGTTTTTTCAACAAAATGCTGATTCGTTTTTTTCTTCTGTCGGCTAGTTTCATACCGGGTCGGTCGGGTTACGGCAAACAGACATATTATTTTGCTCAGCCTCATCAGGATTCTTTTTTTTTAGTCGACAAAAACAAATACAAGCAAACAGTAACAGTAACCCACATGCTTGACAATAACAATAGACATTACAAGATGGCAGAGTCTCTGTACTGAGTGGGTATTATTAGCTCGGAATCCTTAAACTACACATTGCACCGAAACAAAGCAAACACGATCCCATTTTATACTTTGTCAGACATTTTGCCCTGTTGTCCTCAGCCCAACAATGCCCCCAAGGTTTATATTTCAATAATACTTCCTGGTCAGACATGGGCAGCAAACTTCTCAGCTGCTACCCAACAACCACACTACAAACACGTGACATGATTTCGACAGCGAATATTACACAGGAAGAGGGATCCCACTCCAGAACCTCTTATCATACAAAGTTCCATTTTTATGTGTGAAATGGGACTATCACAGGTGAAAAACCATGACAAACATTCACCACAGGTTCAATTTCATCAAACCAAGTCACAACCAGAAAAAGGCGAGAACCATATAAGCTGCAAATCAGACAACATACACCGTAAGTGAGTGAAAATAACTACTGCTATTTTTCCATTAGTCCCTACTCGGCTCAGCTCTTCTCGGCTTGGCTCTGAGCTCGTGGCCCCGCTCAGCCCTGATGGCATTTCCATTGCAACTGGTGCTCAGTGGTGCTGTGTAGAACTGGGCGTGGAAACAGTGCAAAAGGATTTCTGCACCACAACATATGACGAGTGCAACACTGCGATGTCGCAACTTTAAAACATCAGCAAAACTGCCACAACAAGCTCTAATGAAGCAGAGCGCCGCAGACAGAGTTACTGACACAGAGGAAGGACACAAACATGGAGAATAGTGTCTGTGAAGCTGCTGCAGATTACACTGTAAACTCACTTCCTGTGCTTTTTATCGTCAACTTTCTGAGCATTAAAAGCTTTTATCTGCCCTATTTCAAAAATGGTAATACTACAGTTTGGACGTGCATCTTAAGTAGAAGGGCAGTGCTCCGCTTGTTCTCTTTGTTGTCTCAAAGCGAGTGGTTTTACTCTGAACAGGAGGAAACCGCTGATGCTAGCTGGACTAGAAACATTGCACTTTTCCCAAATCAGCGTCTGACGGTCTGTGGATGTCACATTTAGTCCCTGCTTGGCTCGACTTGGCCCGAAGGGGAAGAGGGTACTAAAAAAGAACCTGGTCTGAGGAGGAAGCACCAAATGGAAATGTGCTAAAGCAGGACTGAGACGAGTTGGTACGAATGGAAAAAGGGCATTAGTCAGTGATCCTCAAACTGTGGCACATGCACCGTTAGTGGCACTCTTGGCAAAATTTTCAGTCCTTTTTTGAGTTTGTCCTTTAAAACTAGCAAAGCAATTGCCCATTACCACTCTGGACCTCTTTTACATCTACTTTAGTCCTAGAACAGTTCTGTTCCAGACACGGTCCTTTCTTATGGTATTCAGTGTTGTTTGTGAACCATTGCACTGCTTCATCCCTCTCCATTTGGACACTATACGTTGAATGTTGTTCATTAAACAGGGGTGGCACAATGCATCTGCTCAGTTATTATTTGTTTTGAGCGTTCATATAGCTACACATTGTGCTTAAAATAGGATATAAATATAACCAGTCAATTAGATTCAATACATTTAATTATGTTTAGTCCAGGGAAGACAATACCATGTCAAATATATTTGGTTGCTCCTTACCCAAGTCTCTAAGAGCCCGAGCAGCTTTGTTCATGGAGACAAGCTCCAGGTATTCACTCTTCCATTTAAGCTGATAACAGTTTGGTTTGCGCACTTTCCAATTAATATGAATAGATAGATAAAAAGACGAGTGCAAAACGTTTTTGGAGTCTACTCCTTCAAGTTTTTGCCCATTATGGCTACATCTGGGCTGAGCTGAGAATTAACATTCAATCATTCGCACAAATGGTCTATAACTTCAGTCCAGAAAACCTGAACCAGTTGCTGTTAAACCGCAGCCATGCCAACGTGAGTCTGGGACATTACAATTTATTTAGTGCATTTTCTATGGAATGGTATAAGATCTGAATAACATTTTGAATTGTGTCATTCAATTTGAAATATAGCTTGATCGACTGGTTTATGAAGCCTGCCTAAATTCAGCCTGGATGTGATAAAATGTGAATATATGATTATATTTCTGTGATGTATTTTATCTGCATAATAGTGATATATTATCTGCATCATTAGTCAAAGAGAAGAACGGGTGTGTGACAGCATTTGTTTGTGAAGGGGTCGTAAAGATGGGCCAAAGAATGTTGCCCCAGGAGGGGGTGTGACAGCCCAGAGGAGTTTGGGTAATGTTTACCCAAGGCTTGACCTCTAGGAAAAATACCAGCTGTAAAACAAGTGCCTTGATGTGAAGCTGACCAATGAGAAATGTGACCCGCCTATTCCAGAATATCTAATAAAACCAACCAGCATGGGAAAAAACGGGGTGAGACGCAGGAGGATCACGCAAGCTGCGTACCACAGCCTGCGTGATCAGTCCCGCCGTTTTCTCCCAAGCTTGCCATACAAATGTCTGATATTTCTGTGTCGTTTGATATTCTAAGTTGAATTGTGTTCTCGATGTGTTAAGGAATAGCATCGGTGTATTGTCTGATTCCATGACATTTTCTGGTCCTATCGAGCCGGACGACCAGCTGCCCTTCGCGGAGATTGACGGGTGAATCGGTGAAAGTCTGTGTGCACAGCAGAAAGAAGTCCACTTTTCCCGTGGCCGCCCATCGCACTTCATTCTCCGCGAGGAGAGCGCATCGTTTCGAAGCAGCAGGAGAACACAGGCGACGAAGAAGGTCAGACAAAACTTTGTGTGTGAAAGAGTTAGCCATAAAACGTTTTATGCATTAGTTTGATATTTCTGAAAAATATCGTTGGTGGATGCCCAGTTTAGTATTACTGTGAAATATTGTTTGGCTATGTGCCCAGTTTAGTATTACTGTGAAATATTGTTTGGCTATATGCCCAGTTTAGTATTACTGTGAAATATTGTTTGGCTACATGCCCAGTTTAGTATTACTGTGAAATATTGTTTGGCTATTTGCCCAGTTTAGTATTACTGTGAAATATTGTAGGCTTTTATGCCCAGTTAGGTATTACTGAGGAAATGCCCAGTTTGATATTACTGAGGAAATATTGTAGGCTTTTATGCTCAGTTAGGTATTACTGAGGAAATGTCCAGTTTGATATTACTGAGGAAATATTGTAGGCTTTTATGCCCAGTTAGGTATTACTGAGGAAATGCCCAGTTTGATATTACTGAGGAAATATTGTAGGCTTTTTTGCCCAGTTTGATATTACTGAGGAAATATTGTAGGCTTATGGACGAGATAAGTTTCTCGCATAAGCAGGGAGTTTGATATTGCTGGAAAAATATTGGTTGGCTTTGTGTAGATGGGTGAATCATTAAACACCACGTTTATGTCCGGAGGAATCTAATAAGGAATTTTCTCTAGAAGCTTGACATTGACCGTGACTGTAAAGCAAGTAGCATTTCTCTCAGACGACCGAGACCACATAATGCCAGAATTATCACCCCAAACTGTAAAAAGACAAAGGAAAAGTCATAAGAGGATTTTGGAGGGAGACTTCCAGTGTGCTCAGATGACGTGGCAGAGAGTGGGAGATAAGGGGGGTCAACAACACAGGAGAGGGGAAAGCAGTTCAGAGGACGCTCTGAAAGAATGAATTAAGAACTAAACCCAGCTGGTTTTAAATTTTAATTATTGAGAGCTCTGTAGAACAAATTTTAAGGGTTTTGTTTGATTGACAACAATCAATCAATAAAGATTGTATTAAACTTGATAAGAGATGAAGATGAATTCAGATTTTTATAGATGGCCAATTTTTTGGGGAATGTGATCACAGACAGGACACTTCCTGTCCCCGACATAGAATACAAAAGTTGTGTTTTTACGGTATTGTGTTTTTTGAGTGCACAGAACAAACCTACGTTTTGTTTTGTTTTATTTTTGGACTTGACAAAAAATTATCTTTTTGGACTTAATGCATGACTAGATGAAAGTATAGGACGAAAAGACAGAAGTGTTTTTAAATTTAGAATCAAATGCAGGCACAGGCCTGGGAGTGATAATATGGGTAAATGAATGACTACTGATGTTTTTGGACATAGGAGTAGAACGGGCAGTAAGTAAAGTGATAGTAAAAGTTATATCAGTAACTTGTTTATTTGTATTATCATGAGGAAACCTCGTATTGCGATGTAGACGTAAGTGAGGGAATAAGTTAAATAGTGATGTCCTCCTTGGAAAGACATGAATGTGTCATTAACTAAAGGCAAACGACACCAAGTCATAAAAATAGTCAGAGACAAGGGGCTATTGACTGGGAAATAATTTGGGGAGAGGACTCAGGATGGAGCAGATGTTGTTATCTTTACGGATCACAGGGACACCAACGGTTACACCTCAGGGAGGGTTGACTGATGAGTAATAGGGAAAGTTAACATTAACAGGGAAAGAATTTGACCTTCTAAAGTAAATACCTGAAGGATTGTTGAGATTCAATCAAGAATTAAATAGATTTAAATAAGACAATATCATCTAAATTTAGACGTTATAGAAGTTATGAAACCAGTGATAACAGGAACTAAACAGGAGGAGTGAAGAACAGTGGAATCACAGGGGATGCAGCGTCTGATAGTTATATCAGCAGCAATGAAAAAGTAAAAGCAGGTTACAAGTGAAGGTAAAGAGTAAGTGAAAAGAGAGAAAGAAAAAGCAGGTTTAGAAATTTGGAAATGGGTGTTTCCTCCTTTACAAGAGGAAGACAGAGAGAGACAGAGGGGAAGACAGAGAGGAAGACAGAGAGAGACAGAGGGGAAGACAGAGAGGAAGATGCACGCGTTACAAAGAAAAGACAAAGAAAGTAGGCAACAAGGGGAAAAACAGGTTGATAAAAGAGACTTGCCTTATAACCGAGGGGAAGGTTTAGAATAATTTTGATTTTAATACACATATAGACTTGCTAGAACAAACTAATACACAATGTTTGTAAAGGACCACATGAGCAGGTGTGAGAGATTGAGTTTGAAACTCACCTGAAGCACATATAGAAGATTAGCACATATTACATTAGATGGGTGACTTTATTCAGGCCACACCCACAGAGGAGATGTGAAATTTGATGTTAATACTCTAAGTTGTGAACTGACCCTTAAGGCCAGCTCAACGGGGGAATTATAATCAATAATTATTATTGTTTGATGTATTTGTATTGCACACACACACACACACACACACATACGCGCGCACACGTGGACACCAGACTTTTAGAGTTTGAGACATTTAGAGTTTGAAACATTTAGAGTTTGAAACATTTGGAGTTTTAAACAAATGGTGGTAAAACAGATAGGTTTGGCAGTGTCGGATTACAGACACACAGGGTGGGGGCCCAGCGCCGTGGAAGGGGGGGCTCAGCCAGGGATGTGACCACTGAACTGTGAAAGGTCAAGAGGTGACATTGCGGAGTTGGAGTGACAAACGCAATTCCATCTCTTCCTTGATTACATCCTGGATTAGTGAACGTTGTAAAATGTCTGGATTATTGAATTTTGTTTAAATGTAGTAGTTTGAGAAATGGGCAAGGCCATATCTCAAAAAGGAGGGATGTGTACTAGTAAACAAATATTCCGAATCAATAATTACTAAAAAAAAATTTTAAACAAGAAAACTGTTTGAAATACACTGAATTGTCGAAAAGACTTTGTTTATCACCGCAGCAAGTTGGTGATGTGGTGTTTACAGAGACGAGCCAAGTGGACGAGCCAAGTGGACGGAGCCACACCGTGTCATCCTCACCAGGGGAGGACAAGATCATGGGTGCAGCAGACAACACAGCACCAGATCCATAAGCAATCTACAAGACGCAGGACTTCGTTTGTATGAGTTTTGTCCAGAGTCTACGGTAGAGTACGATACTTTGCTACAATGGATGAGGAGACAGATTCTACAGTACGCAAAGTACTATACTCTGCTACGATGAACGGGAGCCAGAGGCTACGGTGCGCAGAGTACCATACTCTGTGGAAAAAGAATCAACAGTTATCATCATCACAGAGATGACGATAATATGGGTGCTGAACACCTGTATTATGCAATCGGGACAATCGGGACAATCAATCAACATACAATGGTGTGTCACAACTGTGTATACCGGTAAATGAAACATACACAGACCTGGAATAGAGGGAAGAAAATAAGTGATCAACTTGAAAGGTTATGAAATGTGAAATGTATAATGTATAATGTACAATGTATAATTGACATGACAGTAGCTGAAGAAACACAATGGCATATTATACAGCCACAGTTGTTTGCACTAACTAAGAGAGTGCCTTTTTATCTGCTACAACATAACTACATGCAATGTTAATGAGATTATGAATTGAGATGGGAAATGTACCAGTTTATATGTGTCATAGGTGTGACCGAAGCGAGCAGCGGAAGAAGGTCTCTTAAGAAACCAAGCGAGGACGTATGGTGGTATGGGGACACTTGTGGGACGTTGTGCCTATGTATCCCTTTTGTGGCCAGCCATGGTCATAACAAAGACCAGCATCACCCAGAACCATACCAAGGTCGAGACGTTAGTGGACAATCTGGACCCAGTAGCACCTGATACTACGTATTTGATTCTATTGGGGTGTCCAGAGAGGTCCCTGACGAGTCAAACTGACTGACCAGAGAGCAGCGGGTTTAAGGGCTTTCCGCTTGTACTTCTATATTTCCCATCACACCGCACAAAATTATGGACGGAATAAATTGTCTGTCTGTCAAATTACAGAGATTGACCAATCTGACTCAAAATTTAGGACAGCAATGCAGTAGAAATGTTGTGGGCCGAGAGAAAAGGAGTGTGTTCAATGTTGAGAAATGTGCATCACTTTTTGAGTGTAAAAGTGTCATTTTAACACCAATATGAAAGACATGTTGAAAACTGAAAAGAGTAATATGTTTGGCATATGAGACAGTGACTAATGCTTTGATAAACAGGAGGGAAATGTGATAAAATGTGAATATATGATTATATTTCTGTGATGTATTTTATCTGCATAATAGTGATATATTATCTGCATCATTAGTCAAGAGAAGAACGGGTGTGTGACAGCATTTGTTTGTGAAGGGGTCGTAAAGATGGGCCAAAGAATGTTGCCCCAGGAGGGGGTGTGACAGCCCAGAGGAGTTTGGGTGATGTTTACCCAAGGCTTGATCTCTAGGAAAAAATACCAGCTGTAAAACAAGTGCCTTGATGTGAAGCTGACCAATGAGAAATGTGACCCGCCTATTCCAGAATATCTAATAAAACCAACAAGCATGGGAAAAAACGGGGTGAGACGTAGGAGGATCACGCAGGCTGCGTACCACAGCCTGCGTGATCAGTCCCGGCGTTGAGTTGAATTGTGTTCTCGATGTGTTACGGAATAGCATCGGTGTATTGTCTGATTCCATGACACTGGAAGACCTAACGCCACTCATCTACGTCAAGGCCACCCGCTCCCCAGCTCAACCAACGCACCCAGTCCTGGCGTCGGCCTCCATGGAAGGACCCCTCTCCCCAGCGCCATCATCGCACTCAAGTGGCGTCCGCCTGTCCGTCTGAGAGAGTCAGATCCCTCACTTCACCATGGACTCTTCCAGGTTTCTGCGCTTATCCCAAAGAGGTGATGCAGTTTTTCCCAGCCAAGAAGGAGGGTGAAAGGACAGGGGACGTCTGCACCATGGCCCCCGCACCTGCTCCCCATCCCCAATCAACGCTCTCAAGTCACTCCTCCCCGCTCCCATCAGCGCCCAGGCGGTCACATTTAAGCCCTCAGGCAGATGGCTCGGCCGCTTCAAACAGTACTGCGACCCACCACCTCCCCTGCTCCTCCTCTGCATTCCCCTCATCCTCTACCTTCTCTCCACATCTACCACCACCAGTCTCCAGGCTCCGGGGGGAGACATCTAATACAAATAGATCATGGAGTGCCCATGATTGCAACGTCTTCCGCCGGGGTCTGAGCGCCAAATAACCCACGTAATAAAGCTCGCTAAACAGTCCTTTCTCGTGGTCTCTCCAGGGTGAATTGTTATTGTTAGGTCTCGACCGCTTTTCCCGTCGTTATATGATCGTCCCATCACAATCAAAGAAATCATTACGCAAAAGCTTATACAATTGTGAACATTGTGAACTTTCAAACATTCATGATGGATTGGACATTCATTTATGTTATATTTGAGTTGTAGATATTGGAAATAGTATATATTTTCCAAATGATATGCTGTCTTGAGCTGGTGGAATGGTACCAATTGTCCCTCATGCAATAATTGGCCACATGTGGTGATATTTCTATTTTTCACATGTTACAAAGTGGTTGACCACAGTTATTCCAAACGGGACGTGACTTGGTGTAGGTGGAGTCACTTACGGATGGATTTGACTATTTTACAAGGAAAATGTATTAGACGTTATTTAAATCATTTTGTCAGGTTTAGGGTTGTACCAATTTGATGCAGTGTTGATACAATTTGTTCCTCTAGCCAGCGCCAACTCCCTTTTTGGGCATCATCTTTTTTATTAGCCTAGGATACTGAGTACTGGGCATTGAGGGCCAGATAATAAAGTGAATATCAGGGACCCCCAGTCCGCCACTGGGTACACAGTTTCTTAAGACTGATCTTAGGTCTTTTTTACTTCCATAAAAATATGTAAATTCTGTATTGACTTCATTGAAAATGTTTTGGGGGGAATTTCAATGGAAAGTGATGAAAAGAGGAAGATCAGTCTCGGGAGTATGTTCATTGTGAGAACTTCTTCCTGTCCACAGAGAGAGCGGTACATTTGTCCGTCTCCATGATCACTATATTGAGGTTCAGTGCAACTCAGTGTCCAGACGACTACAACTGGATCTGTTCTACGATGGAACACTCCTGGATGAATGAGTGATTACACAGCAGCAGCAGTAGACAGAAACATGCTGCATGTCACAAGACCTTTAAGTCTTTAAGGATATTTAAACGTCAGGCGAAATAATGCAGATTACAGACACAAAGAGAAATTTAGAAGATTGATATGATCCACGGGAGAAAATCATGGCGAAAAAAGACCGCACACTTCACTACAATGATTTAAAACAATGTTGAGCTAACAAACCTAGTGCACCTAGCATCAGCCATTTCATGTTACATGTCCGAACTGTGTTATTGTCATTTTTGCGTGGATTAACACATTCATGTGAGGATCTACATTCGTTTAAATACGCCAAAGACCTGGATGAGAATGTTGTAGTTAACATTAGCTTCACGAGAGGTGTGTAATAAAGTTTATGTGTCCTGTTTGTTGTTCTCCATCCCTACTACACCTTTAACACCTTCAATACACTCTAGAGGTTCATACACAATTGTCTACCCTGTCTACCCACTTTGGCTGCATTTATGAGAACAACACTAACTGAAGGGACGATCAGCAGCCAATCAACAAGGCCAACATGGTCCTGTGATATATTTTAGCAGCTAGATTCTCATTAGTTTTATTGAAATGATCTGACATTTTAGCTCCATAAAAACTGCCCATTGCTTCTATGATCACATATTATAGACATGCACCTGTCACCCCTGTCCGCCCCTCCTCCCACCACCGCCGCTGAATATAAAATGGCCAGCATGTGACCTTATTTTCCAAAGAGGCATATCAACAATGCATAATCAAGCAGGCTAAATTTGCATAATGTCCCAAAGTGTGCAGCGCAGGTGAAGGTGCCAGTCATTTAGAATGGACAGCGGAGCGGTTCAGAGCTCTGGAGCGTTGTGGTGGCACTCTGCACAGCACGGAAGATGGATGAGCCCTCATTAAGACCTCTCCTGTTATACTCCAGCTACAATAAAGTAGCCATTTTGGGTCATGATATCACTATGTTTTATTACACCACTTTTGTTGCATACAACAGTGGGCTCTATTGAAAACGTTCAAAGTTAAATGTGCATGTGTGGTCAAATAAGTTGGTTGAGAGCATGTCAGCTGTTTTCTATATAAGAATGTAGTACCAAAAATACTAAATATTTTATCCAATCTTACTAAAATGTAAGGGAAAATACTACAATAATTACAAGATAATTGTCTTGTAATTACTTTGGTTATGCAGATCGTAATTGTGTTCAGTCTCCTTCCTCTGAGGCACACTTGGGGCTGATGTCTTCAGTGAGGAGCTCCTGTGAGAGATCTTCTCCTGGGGGTCCTTCACACAGAGGCTGGGCCTGACACAGTCAGCAGGAGCAGCAGGAGCAGCAGGAGCAGCAGCAGGAGCAGCAGGAGCAGCAGGAGCAGCAGAAGCAGCAGCAGGAGCAGCAGGAGCAGCAGAAGGAGCAGCAGGAGCAGCAGAAGCAGCAGAAGCAGCAGGAGCAGCAGGAGCAGCAGGAGCAGCAGAAGCAGCAGGAGCAGCAGGAACACACGCTCACAGAGACTCAGCTTCAGTCTGTGGAGCTCCTGCAGCTGCTGTGGAGACACTGCTTCAGCTTCAAGTGACTGTGGACTCCAAACCCTTTATACTCTTTATAGAGGTGTGTCCTCTGAGGAATATGACCCTACAACACTAGGCCCCAACTAAACATTTGAAAAACTCAACCCCAAGTTTCCCTATTCTGGAGATCAACAGAATGTCCTTTACCTTAACTTAACACACAGCAATGTTTATCAATTTCATTTCCCTGTGGAAATTCTCTTTGAGTTCGTTTGAATTTGCAAAGTCAGTAAGCATGAGCCATGACATGATATAACATCATGAAGCATTAGCCTCCAAGAGCTCGGATGTGCATTGTAATTACGTTTCTATTCATTCATGTGAAAGAGTTAATGCATTTGTCTGTTGGGATAAAACAAGCTTGTTTAGTGTGATCTGGTGTCAAATCTACTCAAAACAAGCTCATGTGGTGCCACTGTCTTTGTTCTAATGATTTGATCACAAAATGACTCCGATAACAAACAAGGCTGATGTGAGGGAGTTTCACCAAGAGGCCGTGCTTTTAAACACATTCATTGGGTTCTCCCTTTGTTAGCTTCTTTCTTTCAAAAACAGTCATTCTTAAATAGTTATTTGCATCTTAACATCTAGTTAATTAATTTATGTGATTGAATCGTTTCAGATGTCTTTATGTCTTACAATTTTTTTTTGTGTAGACTTCATTTGCACTTGATCCAGCCTGTAATGAGCAGATGGCTCTATAGTGCAGCACCCAGTACTCATCCTCTTATAGGTGCAGAGATAAGCTCAAATGACAAAGTATGTGTACAGTGTAAACTACACTTGAACAGCTCACACTCTATGACATAGCTACGGTGACAATGAAGTTGGTTTACTTCTCCTTGAACTTGAAGTAAGTGGCAGAGGTGCTTACAGCTCTACTGGAGATACACTGCAGGGGCCCATATGGCCTTGTTCAGGGGAAATGAAACCTTTTGGTTATAATATGCCTTTAGCCTTTATACAATAATGTGCAATACATATGCCAATGGAAGGGAAAAGTGAACTAGTGTCCTTTGAAAAAAATCATTACAAGTTTGAACACAGGCCAGACCAAGGCAAAGCAACAGTGATTTCACCATTACTTTTGCTGAGCTGTTCCTCTTTTACCCAGCAGAACACATTAGTGTACTAAGGGCTACATTAAGCCTGGTTTTATCCAAGCAGAATTCTAAATCTATGACAGGCAGGAAAAGAACATCTATGAGCTGTAGTAGATAACTTTATTCTGACAACACAAAGAAAAGCAATCTTTGATAAAGGCCTCAAAATGATTTATTTTGCTCAAATAACCAAGATGGGCTAAAATAACCTTCACAGAATTGCATCAAATGATGTCTAGAAGGGGTATTCTGAGCCAAAAGATGAAAAAGCTTTCTCAAAGAAAATTAAAACAAAATATTTCAGAGGCTAAACCTCTGGAGAGAAAACTGGCTAAATAGTGCCACTATTTTACTTTACATAAATTACATAAATGTACTTTATTGGTCAATGTTCGATCTTGTCGGATCTGTCTTTCCCTCTGCCGTTGGACTCATGAACACTTCTTAAACACTGTCACTCACAGTGCAGAGTGATTAAATGATGGTTACACCATTTAATCACTCACTGCACTGTTCACTTTCTGCACTACATGTAACTTTGTTTACATATTAATATGTATAATACATATTATATATATATATATATATATATATATATATATATATATATATATATATAATATATAATACACATAAACCCAATTCTAAATTAATTTATTTTAAAAAATCTGATAGCTCATTGTTATTCTCATCCCATAGTAGATTTAAAATGTTCCTCTTTTGACTTATTCATTGTTCATTGTTCATTGTTTTATGTTGCACCAAATCACCAAGACAAGTTCCTATGTTTGTGAATTTTGTTCATTGACAAAGGCAATAAACCTTTTCTGATTCTGATTCCGACCAAAATGATTCACAGATATCAATATCAATATAATATAAATATCAAACATAGAGTAAGTTCTCAAAATTGGTCAGAAATTATTTTGCTTTTAGTCCTTTATAGTGCATTTTAAATGGTTACTTCAATACTTTAGCTAAGCAGATTTTACCATGGGATATTATTACTTTCACTTGAGAAATAGTTTTTTTGTGCCAGTATCTGTGTTTTGCTTTAAAAGACACATTATGTGTAATGTTATTGGTCTTTAAAGGTCCCATAACATGCAAAATCGACTTTTCAGAGCTTTTAACCTTCTTACATTGCTATTTGTGCTTCATATATGTACCCAGAGTGTTTTTTTGATTGATTCCCGCAGTGTTTAGCTATATTACAGACTCCTTTCCTCGAATCTCCAAACTGACGGGGGGTGTTCACAAGACCGCGTCATACCCACAGGCACGCGTCATCATCCCCCCTCACCCTCTTCGCAAGGTTGGGGGCGAATATCAAACCAAGCCGTCTGCATTTCCGGGTTGGTGAGGGGGTCCAAGGTCTGGGTGATATTTCTTAACTATTATGTTAAGGGTGTTGCACAACCCTTATTATTATCAATTATACACTTAGGATAGACTACGAAACGTGAAAAAAACATGTTATGGCACCTTTAAACACATTTTGTGTTGTAAGATAATGTATGTACGGAAAGCATACATGACTTTATCTGTGTGAGGCGATCCTTGCACTGATAGCAGAGGGTTTAACAGAGCGTATACAAAGCTAGCTCTTCCCAACATGCTAATGTTAGCAAACAGTTGTAACTAGCGTGATTTGACAACAGATATAATAATAATAACTTTTTTTTGCATATGAAGACTTAAGGATCAGTACTTATGTCATCACAAATGTTGTTTTTTTTGTGTGGCTCAGAGACTGAGCACAGAAGACGACCTCATAAACCAGAGAATAAAAGCAATTTTGTATGTGTCTTAAGAAAATTGACTACCCTACTTTTCCGGACTTTAAACCATGTGTTTTATTACAATCCAATTCATATTCACTGAGAAATTAGTCTAATTAGACTAGTTAGATATGAAATATTACAACGTGGGGACCTGCGGCTTATTGACAGGTGCTGCCCGAATATGTACAATTTATTTTGTCTTTGTAAATCTCGTTTGGCGCCGCTTTGATTCAGGAGAGAAAAGTTCGGCAGTTCTTTCACCACTAAAATACTCATAGAGCTTCCAATTATTTTCCACTTTGCAGTATTTACCTTGCCGAAGACACATTGCCAAACTTGCTTAAAAAAGTCACAAAAATGTTTCAAGTAAAGGCAAATAAACCTCATTATTGATAGCTTGATATCTGGACTGAATCGGAGGACCACGGGCATCATGAGGCCATTAGAATACAATCTTTCCCTCTCATTCCACCCGCCCTCTGGCACTAACAGCTCACAGAATTTGTGTCCACAATAAAGAGACCATAGATTCTAGGTAATTTGCTCCACAATGAGGTGCGACCCGGGGCGCTCGAAGTGAGGGTCTGCTACAATTCCCCAGCACTTAACCTATTCATCGGTCAAAAGAAACAGGCCCCAGCGTCAACTTCCATCAGCGCCTTATTCCATAACCTTGGAGCTAAGTCGAGAAGCTAACAAAGTTGTATATATGGGCTTTAGTGTGGTTGCATGCCAGCCCGCCTGAGCAGCAATCCCTCTGATCTACAGCAATCTATTGATCCGCCAAGCTTGTCCAATCAATAGGAAGAAGAGGAGAGGGGAAACAACATTAGAAGAGAAAATAGGCTATTTAAAGGGACTGAGGTAGAGAAGGGATCTCCCTACACATTTTGATAAGACACTGTATATGGGACCAAATAATAGGAAATGCATTCTGGCACAGAAAAGGGACAATGCTTCTGTATTGTTCCTGTAAAATGTTAGGGCAGTAATGAGAAAAGGGGTGGGCGGGGGCGTCGGCGGGAGCGGCAGCGATATGAGATGAGGCAATGAACCCAAGAACAGACCACGCAATTGACTCCAATGCCACGTTACATGGATCAAATGCGCCACCTAGCCAGTTTGGGCTGATCAAGTGTGTCAGACAAGCATACGGATCTCTTCGTACTGGCAGTTTATTAGTATATTGTCAATTTTAAACTATTGGCTTACATTCAATTGCTTGTTTTGACTTGGGTTTTTGAGGAGTTAAAGGGATTTATAAGCAGATTAGCATGCACAAAGACCTATACAACCTCTATTGGGACTAGCACCCCCCAGGCCATGCTTGAAAAAGATGAATTTATCTCAGTGGGTTTTAACTTGTTAAAGAAAGGTTAGTACATAAATAAAAGGGCAAAATAAAGCTGAACATTCAACGTCATCTGAGAGGAAATTACAAGTTAATTCCAAGATGTATAGCTCCAATAATAGGGGGGTTCAAATTACATTTTGCAAAGGGAAACTACATTATATTAGGCTGCAATGTAGTACTGTTTACTGTTTACTGTTTTAATACTTTTAGCTCTTTGAGAAATAGCTGTTTGTATACTGTGCCGTGAAAATAAAATATTAAGTAAGTAATAAAGAAGAAGTAAATTAGAGAATGGAATAAGAATAACATTTGAAATTATTGGTGGAGAAAAATCAATGACTGTAGGGGTTACAGTTTCAGCAGATTCTGCTCAAATCAAGCTAAAGTATCCCACTGCAAGTTTAACTCCAGCCTCAGTGTAACTGTTTGTAAGAGTGTGATAAGGGCCAGATTCTGGCCGACTTGTGTGAATGACAAGGTCAGAGCCTCTCCAAAATGGCAGCTCTTGTGGGGTCTTTCCGGTCTACAGTGGTCAGTGTCCATCAGAGCTGTCAAAGGGAAGAAACAAACAGATGATGCACAAACAGACGGCCTGTGGTTGGACCCAATGAACTGAAGCTGTAAAATGCACAAGGAGTTGACAGGTTGAGTACACATCATACATTTCTAAACTGCCAATAGAGTGCAGGTTGGAATTATATGGGACAACTTTACTTTTAACTTTCCGAATGCTGCTGTTTTGACCTGGTTTATTGTTAATAACTCTGTAAGTACTGGACCTACTAAAGTGAAACCAAAAATGTCATAAAGGTCTTTTCCGTCAGAAAAGAGGTGGTATTATTCAAACTCAAAGGTATCCCCAACAAATAATGATACCGCTCAACATTTGTAGATCTTCAGTGTGGAAAATGAAGTAACTCTATGGTGCATGTGGAACTATGTAGACAAATAATCACAAGTCATATTTTCTGAATATACATAGAAACATCAATGGCAACAGAGTGAAAATTGTGAAATATGAAATATGTCAATCATTTCTAAATGGATGCTTTTTCTGTGCAGTTCAGCCTGTTGCACATTAAGTGAACGTAGTAAGTTTCCCTAAACACTCTGGTATTCAAATTTGTAATTTATATTTCACCAATACATTTTGGAATTTATGTTGTACTTCCTGTAGGTTGTTGTATTCACAACTGTTATTTTTATGGAGGGCCTCATGAATCGTGGCTGTTACACTGTAACCTGCTAATTTTTTTAAATTTTTTCATAATCTGTTTCAAATACTTTTTACAATAACCCTTTTCATTATACCGAATACTGTAAGGATGAACAGACTCCTCTTAAAAAATAAATACAAAATAAATCACACTTGCATCCACAGCGATTAACAGCCCTTTGTGTGGAAATAGTCTATATTTTACATTGACTGGGAGATGCAAAGCAGGCCATTGTGTGAGGATCTAATTACACAGCGAAGACTTTCTCTCTCCCTTCATTTCGTTCATTTATCAGAATCAGAAAAGTTGCCATTGCCGATGAGCAAAATTCAAAACACAGGAACTTGCTTTGGTGATTTGGTGCAACACAAAACAGCTTATATCAAATTAAGAAACCATCATCTGCGCTCGCAGCTTGGCTTTCCTCAGCTGCTGCAGGAAGTACGTCCTCTGCTGGGCCTTCCCAATGAGGGAGCTGATGGGGGGCTGCCACTTGAGGTCCCGGGTGATGGTGGTGCCGAGAAAGCGGAGTTTGTGTTTATGTACAGGGAGAAGAGCAGAGGAGAAAGTACACAGCCCTGTGGAGTTCCTGTGCTGATAGGCTGAGTGTCTGAGATATTCTTCCCCAGCCGCATGCTCTGCCTCCGTCAGGAAGTCAGTGCTCCACCTGCAGGTGGAGTCAGCGACGTTGAGCTGGGAGAGCTTGTCCTGGAGCAGAGCAGGAGGATGGTGTTTAATGCAGAGCTGAAGTCCACAAACAGGATCCTGGCGTAGGTTACCGGGGAGTCCAGGTGCTGCAGGGTGAAGTGGAGAGCCAGGTTGATGGCGTCGTCCACAGACCTGTTGGCTCTGTAGGTGAACTGCAGGGGGTCCAGCAGGGGGTCCAGCAGGGGGTCCAGCAGGGGTCCAGCAGGGGTCCAGCAGGGGTCCAGCAGGGGTCCAGCAGGGGTCCAGCAGGGGGTCCAGCAGGGGGGAGGTGAGGGACTTGAGGTGGGGGAGGACCAGGCGTTCAAATGACTTCATGACTACAGACGTCAGCCCCACAGGTCTGTAGTTATGAAGTCCAGTGATCCGGGGCTTCTTGGGGAAAGGGACAGTGATGGACGACTTGAAGCTGGGACATGGCATGACTCCAGGAGGTGTTAAAATGTCTTAGAAGGATTCAGTTCTCCTGCACAGTGACTCAAGGTGACGGGGGAGACACCATCTGGTCCAGCATCTTTTCGGGAGTTGGATTTTCATTTATGATGAAGTTAATATGCTCCCCCAGACTGCAGCTATCACCCTGTTTTTATCATGGCCAGAGATAGGCAGTAATACCTTACTCTTTTAACAATTTACTTACACTATCGTGTTGTGTGCTTATGTGTGCTTTGTGTGTGTATTTCTGCAGCTTGATTACTCAATAACAAACACAAATATTTCAAATATTTTACTCTGAGACCAAAGTTGGGCCAGTTTGTATGTGGATAAAGGTAAGCTGCTCCTACAAGGTTGGTGAAGTGTCTCACTAACAGCATGAAATATAGTGGAGTACTGACTTCTAGTGTCTAGTACTAACTTACCTCTGTCTTTTCAATCTCTATTTTGTCATTTTGTATTCAACTGCAGTAAAAATCCTCTGTACTATTAACCAGAATAAGCTTCTGCTCAGAGCACATAGAAAAAAAAGAAAACTGGCAGCCACTATTTATTTGGAAGATAAGGCATAAAACATATTAGCATAATCTGAGCCATGCTGCAGCTGCCCCGCAACAACATCACACGCTTAATTTTTCCCCTCATCACTTGTGAGCAAAATGGAGGAGTGAAACATTTATTAGCATGACTGCATCCATCCAGTCTCTCAGCTGCCAGCCTTCATTAGAACAGCACATCTTCTGGGACACGTCTCATATGCAGTTTTACAGTGGCAGCAAAAGGAAAAATCCATGGAAGAGGATGCAGCCTTTTAGTTGTAGGTGAGGCAATAGTGTGGTACAAGCCTCCGGGGAGCTCTTGTCTTTGTCTGAAAGCTGCTTTAATGGCCGAGGCATAAAACAAGGCATGTTAAAGCAAGGTGCACACACGTATGGGATGAGTATGGCCATTGTGACGTGACTGACGTGTTGGATTTAGCCCAAACACGTTCTCACTCAAGAGTAAAGAGTACTGACCCAAATAATGACTCTGGTACTATTTGGGGAAAAAAATCTGAGCACCGAGAAACAGTTTGGATATGAAATGTCTTTCTGTTACATGATTAAAAAGTTATACTTCTCAACAGAACACTAAATTGTTGTGCCATGTCAGTCGCTATTGCAGCAGCATTTCACTGTGGTACTATAAATAAGGGATACTCAGAGGCGTACCTATCCAGCAGGCAGGACAGGCCCCTGATCACCAGGGGTCCCAGAGAACAGTCTTTAGGCAACAATAGGCTCATTCCAGTCATTATATTTCATTGACAGATCACTCTAGTAGTTTTATACCAAGCCACATTAGGTGGGATGACGTCAGTGAGACCCATTTCTTTGACATAATTGTCTTCATTCAAGGGTTCAGCAACTGCAATATTTTTTTCTTTTATTACAGTGTATTTATATGGCCGTGGCTGGAGAGCCCCGGCGCGGTGAAATAGCCGTGCAGTTTCAGGGACCGCGGCATTTCCCTTATAGCCTCATGGCTAACCCTAACCCTAACCCTAACCCTAACCTTAACCCTAACCCTAACCCTAACCTTAACCCTAATCCTGATCCTAACCCTAACCTTAACCTTAACTCTAACCTTAACCCTAAACTTAACCCTAACCCTAACCCAACCCTAATCCTGATCCTAACCCTAACCTTAACCTTAACCTTAACCCTAACCCTAACCCTAAACTTAACCCTAACCCTAACCCAACCCTAATCCTAATCCTAACCCTAACCCTAACCTTAACCTTAACCCTAACCTTAACCCGGCCTAAAACGGCGCTAAAACGCGGTCAAATAGCGGCGCAGTTTCAGGAGCCGCGGCTCTGCAGACACTCCCTATTTATATAGCACTTTTATCACCTTCAAGGCACTCAAAGCGCTTTACTAACTGTGGCAGAATACCTATACTTATGTTTGTAGGCAATTTATAATTGTTGTTTTAAGTTCAAAGGTATGAGTCAAAGAATGAGTCTGTTTGGAAAGCACTTTGTGATCAGGCTAATCGGGAGAGTCGGGACACTTCCTGATCGGCCGGTCAAGCTGAGGGCTGGTCTTGAGATGCACGCTAGCAGCTACACAAGTCACAGTTTAAACAGAGCAGACAGATCAGGGACACAGCTGGGAACAGTTTTGATCTGCATATGTATTATACAAAATACATGGAGCAAAACAGTCTTTAGATAGGGTCCATATTTAAATAGAAACCGTGAAAAAGAGAGAATGAGTCAAGACATGTTATGCATCGAGTTGGTGCGGCGGACCTCATTGCTGCAACGTGACGTGCGCCGCAAAATGTCTAAATCATGCTGTAGAGGCTAATCCTAGTTCTTTGTTCCTTCGTTTTAACCTCTTCGGAAAATAATGACTGCATGAGCCTGTTTTACGCGTAGGACCACTGGTGTAGTCGCAGCACGGTAAAACGACCGTGTTGCTCCAGCCATCTCTCTTTATTAACAGTTTTACAAACAAAACTTCTTCACCTGTTTTACATGACAGGTAACAGTAGTGCGCCCCCAAGCGTCCAGGATAGGCACACACATGCAAACTTCTTTTAAATAAAACACAAATGAGTTATTATGAATAACATAAAATTAAGAATGTAAAATATCAAACCATATAAAATGGCGCTTACATTCCGGCCCCTAATTGTTACTTCTGGGGAATAACAATTACCAAAACAAAAATACAAGCGACATTTCGTCTGCAAATAAACATTTGAAACATGAAACTTGTTTCATCCATAACATATTTATGGCTTTAACAAACACAAATACATTACTCCATTTCAAGCAACAGACACAGTTTGTCTACTGGTCTTTCCAAAACACTGCTTTTAGTTTTTACCAAAACCCTTCTAACATGACCTTTGGAATCACAGATAGATTTTTCAACTTTTCCCATCAACCATGAACCTCTTGGTGCACTATCATCTACTATAAGAACAACATCACCGGGTTTCAGGTTTCTTTTGGCATTAAACCATTTTTGTCTCTTTTGCAAAAGTGGGAGATACTCTTTGGTCCAACGTTTCCAAAAAATATCTGACAGATATTGAACCTGACGCCAACGTCTCCTTGAGTACAAGTCCTCCTTCTGGAACACACCATTGTCCAATACAGGATCTAGTTTGACAATATGACTCGTTCTTTTAACCTTTTCACCCTTTTGCAAAGTTTGTATCTCATCTTTGTAACTTTGTCTTTGACAAAACTTCACAATCTCAATCTCAGCATTTTCCAATTCTGCTACTGTCAAATAACTTTTGATCGTTTTTGACTTAAGCCTTTGCTTTTTGTTTGTGACATTTTTGCTTGGACATTGAACATCACTAACTTTTCTCTCTTGAGTCTTTTCTTTAAGAAGCTGTTTTAGTCTCAGCATCCAGGCAACAGCTTTCTTTAATCTGTGCCAGTCTGAGTAGTGACTGATAAGTTTACTGATTGGATCAGCTTGCACAATGTCAACATTAACACTCATAACCTTCACCTCAGCATAATTTTGAACGTCCTTTGATATTATTGGTGACACAGGCCAGTGTGTACTGTCTTTACTTAGAAAGTCCGGTCCATCAATCCAAGATTTGTTTGAAAGGAACTCAGAGGTTTTCATGCCCCTCGAAGCATGATCAGCAGGGTTCAACTCAGAGTTCACATATCTCCACTGAATGACATTGGAATGATCTCTGATAAGTGACACTCTGTTTGCAACAAAAGTCTTAAATCTGAGACCGTCATTTGCAACGTACCTTAGCACTGTAGTACTATCATTCCAGAACACTGATTCTTTCAATGGCATTTGTAGCTCATTTCTCATTAGTTTGTCCATCTTTACAGCCACAGCAGCAGCCGTTAGCTCTAACCTAGGAATCGCTGTTTGTTTCAGGAGGTGATACTCTGGACTTGCCTATTACGAACGAACAGTGAGCTTCGCCCTTTTCGTTTGTCAGTCGAAGATATGTAACCACTCCGTACCCACGTTCACTCGCATCTGCAAAATGATGCAGTTGTGCAGATGTAACATTATCATATCTGACTGGTTTGAAACACCTGTCAACTGTGAAACCTTGTAGCTTTTCAAGGTCTGATATCCAAGCCTGTGACTTCTGAGCAAGTTCTTCAGGTATGTCCTCATCCCAAGAGAATTTCTTTCCACACAGTTCTTGCAAGATAATTTTTGCAGGGAGAATAACTGGGAACAGGAACCCTAATGGATCATAGATTGAACTCACAAATGACAAAATGCCACGCCTGGTTTTTTCCATTGGCTTTGCATTGATCTTAATTTTAAATGAGTCGGTTTCAATACACCAGATTACTCCTAATACTCGTTCATCCGGTAGATTGTCATGACAGAGATCTAATGTCTTGACCTCAGACGCTCTTTCTGTTTCAGGTATGGAGGCCAAAACAACTCTGCTGTTGCTATTCCACTTAGTGAGACGAAAGCCTCCATTTGCACAAAGTTCTGTCAGTTCTTTTACCATGGTACAGGCATCGCTTTCATTTGACACTGAGAAGAGACAGTCGTCTACATAAAAGTTATTCTGAACTGCACTCACAGCCATGGGTGCCACTTCTTCTGTAGCGTCTTCTGCAGTTTTCCTTAAGGCAAAATTAGCGCAACTGGGTGAAGATGTTGCACCAAACAAATGCACTGTCATTTTAAACTCCTGCAGGGGTTTATCCAAGTTTCCTTCAGGCCACCAGAGAAAGCGTAACATGTCTGTGTCCTCTGGCTGTACCTTAACCTGATGATACATTGCTTCTATGTCTGACATCAAAGCAATGTGATCATGTCTGAATCAAGTTAATACTCCTATTAGTGTATTAGTCAAATCAGGACCTTGTAAGAGTTCCAGGTTCAGTGATCTGCCCTGATATGAGACAACACGCAGCTTTCTTTTCTGTGGGTGGTACACCCCGTGATGAGGTATGTACCATACTCGTCCATCGTCACGATCAATTTGTTCTTGTGGCACAGGAACGGCATATCCTTTGTCTATTAGGTCAGACATGAATGCCTTATACTCTTTGAGTAAGTCATTGTTTTTGAGCATTTTCCTTTTAAGGCTTTCTGCTCTCTGCACAACTACTGAGCGATTGTTTGGTAGTTTGACAGATTTGTTCTTTAGAGGTAGGCCCACACAAAAGTGACCGTCAACCCTTTTAACAGTGTCCTTAACAAAGTCCATGAATTGTAAATCCTCACGAGACATTTCCTGCCTCTCATCAGTCTTTTTCTGGAAAGTCGTGATTAATCTGTTTCAAACACAGGGTTTCTATTTCTGACATTGAAATGCGATTTACAGAAGCACTTTGGTCAGTTTCAGAGTCATTTCCTTTCAATGGGCCATTTATTACCCAGCCTAAGATTGTTTTAACTGCATAGGGACCATCATCTATGCTGTGGATGATTTCCCAAGGTTCCATAGCCTTGTAAGCATTTGCTCCAATCAAAAGTCCAACATCTGCATCTACTTCTGGCAGTTCTACACCATACAAATGTGGCCACTTTTCTAAGTCTTGTTGCATAGGAATGCTTTCTTTAGAAACTGGGATGTCCTTGTGAGTGTACGTGTCAGGTAAATCAATGTACACATTCTCTTTTACGCCACAAACTTCTAAGCCTGAAACTATATAACTAGGCTCTACCTTTTTCTGACCCATGGTGCGAAGAAGGATTTGTGTTTTCTTTCCTTCTATGCCAAGTTGTCTCATAAGTTTCTCTGAGCAAAAAGTTGCTTCACTGCCATTGTCCAAAAATGCATAGGTTTCTACAGTTTTGTTGTTTTTCTTAAGCTTAACATGAACTGGCACAACCGCCAAAACTCTACTGCTGCTACCGGCCCCGGTAGCACCACATGTACCACCTGTGACTGGAATAGGACTCGTGACTTCAGTGCTTGAGTTTACAGTGGCATTGTTGAGATTGTCCTGTACAGCTTCATCCACTGTTTTATCGTAATGAAGCATATTTGGATGTCTCTTGGAACAATAGTCACATTGTATTCGTTTCTTACAGTCTTTACTCATATGCCCTTGTGTCAAACACGAAAAACAGAGTCCTTTTCCGTTAAGAAACTCTATTCTTTCCTTTTGAGGCAGTTTTCTTATTTTCTGACAATCTGCTAGTGAGTGACTTTTCTCACAGTACGTGCATGGTTTTTGAAACGCATCAACTGTAGGACGCAAGTTGCCTTTATTAGCATCTGGCATGCTTTCTCTTGTTGCAGGTGCCACACTAGTAGCAAAAGCACTGCCCTTTGGTCTAAATGCCCTATTTGGATTTATGTTTTGCTTGACTTTGTCATCAGCATCTTTAATGTTACCAAATAAAGGATCTGAAGCTATTTTAGCTTGTCTGTTCACAAATCGAACTAGATTTGAAAACTTTACTCTCCTCCCAGATGTTTCCTGAATGTCAAAGGCAAAGACTCTCCACATTTCTCTCTTCTTGTAAGGTAACTTGGAAACTACGACTCTTAGGTTTGTTGGGTTGTCAAGTTCCTCAAGGTGATTAATGTCCTGCATTGCATTGTTACAACCAGTAAGAAATAGAGAGTAACTGTGTAGAGTTTTTGCATCATCTGCCTTTACCTGAGGCCAGTTTACAGCTCTATTCAGGTAAGCATTTGCAATTTTGATCTCATTGCCATAGTGATAGTGTAGAAGTTTCATTGCCTCTTGGTACCCAAGCTGAGGCATCATGTGCTGACAACTTCTAACCAAGTCTTTTGGTTCACCTCTTGTAAACTGTTCAAGATAATAAATCCTGTCACTGTCATCATCAGTTTTGCTACCGATTGTGTGTTCAAATGCTCTTAGAAAAGGTTTGAACTCTAAAGGATCACCACTGAAAATAGGCACATCTCTCTGAGGTAAGTTTGTGAGTCTTTGTTGCTTTACCAACATTTCTGTAACGTCATTCTGTTTTAGCATTACTTCACACAGTAGAAAAAGCTTCAGTTGTAGTCATCTGGACTCAGTTTGAAAAAATAGACGTTTCGACTCTCATCCAAGAGTCATTGTCAATAACAGAATTTAGGTCGAGAACTCCGATATTAATACTATTCTGTGGTAAGACCCGCCCATTGGGAGGAGCCTTCCTGAAGTAGAAAGAGTTGTTTGTTTCAATAGAAACTCCCCCCTTGTATCTACCGAGCTAGCCTATTCAGAATCTTAAAGGGCTATTAGAATCCTCTTTGTCTTAGTGAGACCCTGGCTCAACCACCCTGAGTACCTGATTAGCATCTGAATGTCCTATACCTTTCCAGGGGTTCAGTAACCCATTATAAATAACAGGAAGATTAAACCTTAGCCCTCCATTTCTGTTTAAAGAAGGTCTTTCTTTTTTAACAAAAATAGCTTCCTTGACTCCTCTTTCAAACCATCTTTTCTCCCTGCTTAAAACCTTCACCTCACCGTCTTCAAACGAGTGATTAGAGGCTTCAAGATGGAGATGCACGGCACTCTGTGGTCCTGAACTTGTATTTCTTCTGTGCTGATAAAGCCTCTTGTGTAGAGGCTGTTTCGTCTCACCTATGTAACGTTCTTTACAACTTTCTTCACTGCATTGGATCGAATAAACTACATTGCTCTGTTTTTGAGTCGGCAACTTGTCCTTTGGGTGAACCAGTTTTTGTCTTAAAGTGTTTCCTGGTTTAAAATAAACAGGGACTTCGTGTTGTCTAAAAATTCTCTGCAGTTTTTCCGAGAGGCCAGACACATAAGGGATAGAGACACCCTTCCTTCTCTGTTCAGTTTCCCTTTTGTCCTGCTTCTTGGTTCTCTTCACTCTGTTGAGAGCCCAAGCGGGGTAACCACAGGCTGAGAGGGCATTACGGACATGTTTTTCCTCTTTCTTCTTGCCCTCTGAGCTGGTGGGCACACCTTGAGCTCTGTGTTGTAAGGTTCTGATCACCCCCAGCTTGTGCTGTAGTGGGTGGTTGGAACCAAAGAGCAGATACTGGTCCGTGTGTGTAGGTTTCCTATATACTTCTATTTGGAGTTTCCCGTCCTCTCCTCTGATCGTGGAACAATCAAGAAAGGCCAAGCGATTCTCCTTAGCGTCTTCTCTTGTAAACCTAATATGTGGGTCCACAGCATTGATGTGATCAGAGAAGGTTTCCAGCTCTTGTTTCTTAATTGTTACAAAAGTATCATCGACATAGCGGAGCCACAGTTTTGGGGCTATGCCTGAGAATGAGGACAGTGCCTTCTTCTCAAAGTGCTCCATGTACAGGTTGGCCACTATGGGAGAGACGGGCGAGCCCATGGCACAGCCATGAATCTGTCTGTAGAATTGTCCCCGGAATTGAAAGTAAGTGGTGTTCAGACAGATGTCCAACAGTTTACATATGTGTTCAGGTGTCAGTTTGGTCCTTTCCTGTAGGGTGGTGTCTTCCTGCAGTCTGATCCTCACCGCTGCTACTGCATCAGTGGTCGGGATGCAGGTGAACAGTTTATTTTAAACCAGGAAACACTTTAAGACAAAAACTGGTTCACCCAAAGGACAAGTTGCCGACTCAAAAACAGAGCAATGTAGTTTATTCGATCCAATGCAGTGAAGAAAGTTGTAAAGAACGTTACATAGGTGAGACGAAACAGCCTCTACACAAGAGGCTTTATCAGCACAGAAGAAATACAAGTTCAGGACCACAGAGTGCCGTGCATCTCCATCTTGAAGCCTCTAATCACTCGTTTGAAGACGGTGAGGTGAAGGTTTTAAGCAGGGAGAAAAGATGGTTTGAAAGAGGAGTCAAGGAAGCTATTTTTGTTAAAAAAGAAAGACCTTCTTTAAACAGAAATGGAGGGCTAAGGTTTAATCTTCCTGTTATTTATAATGGGTTACTGAACCCCTGGAAAGGTAGAGGACATTCAGATGCTAATCAGGTACTCAGGGTGGTTGAGCCAGGGTCTCACAAAGACAAAGAGGTTTCTAATAGCCCTTTAAGATTCTGAATAGGCTAGCTCGGTAGATACAAGGGGGGAGTTTCTATTGAAACAAACAACTCTTTCTACTTCAGGAAGGCTCCTCCCAATGGGCGGGTCTTACCACAGAATAGTATTAAAATCGGAGTTCTCGACCTAAATTCTGTTATTGACAATGACTCTTGGATGAGAGTCGAAACGTCTATTTTTTCAAACTGAGTCCAGATGACTACAACTGAAGCTTTTTCTACTATGGAACACGCCTGGACGAATGAGGGATTACACCGACATTACTTCACACAAGTTAAGGTGAGTGTTCACGTTGGCTGGTTACACTTCCATTTTCACCTTCTTCATACTCACATTCCTCCAGCACCTTTATCTTTGCTGTAGAAGCAGCAATCTGAGTTTCCATTTCTAGCTGCTCTTTCTTGGCCTTTAACTTCAGCTCCTCAAACTCCAAAGCTTGTTTTTCTTTAAGCTTCTCTGCTTGAGCAACAAGAGCAGCTCGTTCTGCTTGTTCCTTACGACGTGCAGCAGATGTAGATGATGTAGACGATGTAGTTGAACCGCAACAGCTGGCCCTGGTCCCGGACACGCAGGATCCCGGTCGCCGCTTCCTTGATACACTGGTCATCGATACGCTGTCATCTGGACCCACGTCGTCCTGTCTCAGTTGTCTTGAAGAAATAGTCCAGTTTTCAGCTTCCATGGTGAAACTGTTGTACTGGTCCTTTTTAGGTAGGAACCAGTATGTCTGATCAGCTTCCCTTTCTTCCTCACACAACAGCTGAAGTACATTTTCGTTTGACTGAACAAAGTCGTTCATAAGTTTTGAAAACTCGTTTAAATGTTCATCAACTGTGTCAGGATTTTCACTATTTTTCATCATAGTACTTATCTTGTTCATTTTCGCAGTCAATTGAGCAAGCTTTGCTCTTCTTGCGTTCATTTGTCTGTGCAGTGCGTCTTCCAACCCTTTTTCCGTGTACCTTGACGCCCTCTTGTGGACATCCTCGACACTGCACTCATTTTCTCTCGCTCTGGTTTCCTGCGTCATCTCGTCCTCCAGTTTGGCTCAAATTAGCCCGCAAATGTTCATTGGCAATCAACAGCAGTTCAAATAAAGTAGTCTATGACACAAAGCGTGCTTTGCTTTCTTCTTGAGTGTCATCTAACAAAGACTACAACATTCCTGTTGTCTCATATTCTCTTCAGCGCAGGTTACCAGTTCGTAGTTTTTTCTTGTTATCTTGCCACGATGTTGGGCTCCTCCACGGCTCGTGCTCTGGTTGAGCGTGGTCGTTTTACTTAATGTAGAGGCTAATCCTAGTTCTTTGTTCCTTCGTTTTAACCTCTTCGGAAAATAATGACTGCATGAGCCTGTTTTACGCGTAGGACCACTGGTGTAGTCGCAGCACGGTAAAACGACCGTGTTGCTCCAGCCATCTCTCTTTATTAACAGTTTTACAAACACAACTTCTTCACCTGTTTTACATGACAGGTAACAGTAGTGCGCCCCCAAGCGTCCAGGATATGCACACACATGCAAACTTCTTTTAAATAAAACACAAATGAGTTATTATGAATAACATAAAATTAAGAATGTAAAATATCAAACCATATAAAATGGCGCTTACACATGCTTTAATAAATGCAAGAGAAAGCGTCAATACTTTGCAGCCTGTAGTATTCTATAGAGCCACGATCTGTCCTGTCAGAAGAGCTGGAGAAGGGCTATGGGTGGCGCTGGAGCAGAACAGGGGAAATTGGGGGCTCTCATAATATAATGAGTTGCTAATAATATTACATCTAAAATGCAACAGAATACATACAATTATTTTGTTGAAAATGTCTTGCTTTCAGGGCCCAAGATCCTACTTACTTGTCACAGGTTTATTTATCAGATTTATTTTTTGTTGGTTTGGTGCTTCCGAAACTTCCAAAACATTTATTCTTACTGATGTTTACTTTTAAATTGGAAAAGATTGGGTTAGTGCAGACAGATCCATCAAAATAGTGTTTCTACAAGCAAAACTTTTGTCTTTCAGAAAAATAAACACTGATTTCGTCCTTCAAGTCCATGGATGCTTTGAGTTATTTCTGATTTATCCCATATTAAAGAATTTGTGGCTTCACTGCGGACATTCTTACACCATTATAAATATAGGTCTAATCAAAGAAAGGTATTACATTCTTAAAATGGTTAAATAATAATATTTTTGTTTAGGCCAACTGCTGGTCATTAGTTGCCTGACCAGCCATCCTCATCACGTTTTGGCAGACTACTTATCAAAACTGTGTGTGGCTCTGGGGCTCGACCGCTGAGGTTCAATTTCTAGGGCGGAGTTTAGAGAGCAGGGACAGAACCAATCACATAAACCCAGAAGTGACGCAAAAAACACGACACGCTTAACCAGATATTACTTAGCCCATGTCAACAAGGCGTGTTCCGCGTTGTCCGTCCCCAAATGCAGAAAATGTCTCCTGAATCGCGATGACGCCCTTCGTATAACCACATCTAACGCACGTTCATCACGGCGAGTGGAGCGGACTTTCCTGATTGTTCAAACCGAAGCGAGAGCAGAAGTAAACACTGAGTCACGAGCCAGGTCACGAGCCGGGTCACGAGCCGGGTTACGAGCCGGGTCACGAGCCGGGTCACGAGCCGGGTCACGAGCCGGGTCCGCCATCTTGAATGTTTTGGAACGGGGGTGGAAAGCGCTACTTCCGTATCTCAGTGTGACGCGTTGCCGGTAAATGGATTACCGACGATTTCATTGGCTCTGACTCCGACTCCAGACCCTTACGCATTCGAACAGAATGTGGGCGGGGGTTGCGGGTCAGGCAAGGTCATAAGGGCAGTACAGCATAGATGTTCAGGACATAAATGCAGACCAAACAGAGTGGACTTTACTCAAATTGAAAACGTAAGTCTATTTATCAAGTGTTAATAATCAATAAGCCTGCTGCTGATGTTTTGTCCCGGGACAGAGTGAGGAGAGCTTCATCTGGGCTGAGCTGAAGTTAAACGTGCTCCTGGAGGGAACAAGCAGGGCCATGATTATAGACGGTATAATGGCTCCTGAATGTAAGACTTTTTAATGTCCCTAATTTGAAGGCTGGCATATGATTATAAAGCGTAGTGTTATGCTGCACATGCTTTGAAGCAAAAGCCTAAACTATTCCACTATAATAAAGTTGCAGAGGAACTGTAGGCTATGCTTCTGTGTGAGGCTGCAGTGCAGAGTGTGTCACCCATTTTTTCCTCCAGTGTAACTGATGGTATCGGCCTGTCCTCCTGCAGCCCTGTGTGTTTGGAGGTTAATTTGCTCAACCTTGCCTATAGTTGGAACTTTTTAGTGATATGCAAATGATGTATTCAATGTATTCTAACTAATGGCAAAGAGCATCCTCTAAAATGCATCCAATTAAATCAAATAACATCTATCTTATTCAAATTCTCCTAAACCCAGCTATTTCGTCTTGTATGTGGTTGACATTGTCTTCTACTTGTACTGGAACCTGGAAGTTAAATGCTGTTATTTCAGAATCACATATTTATTTGGCTGCTAAGATGCTCTTTAACATTTACACTTTACTTTAAAAACTTAAAAGAACCATTATTATCACTTATTTGGTAAGAAACTGTGCATGTTATACATGATCCACTTGCTCTAAACACGCCGGACCGTTGCCATGGGCTAATTTCTGTCTGTCGTTCCACATTCAATCTCACAAACATAGTCTCATTCATACATGGACACTGGAAGCATGGTGGGTGAAGTGTCTTGCCCAAAGACACAACACCATATGCACTACCGTCCCACTGTGGCACGTGGCATTCCGGTGGTCTCCCGTCCAAGTACTAACCAGGCCGGTCCCTGCTTGACCTCTGGCATTGGCAGGTCTGGCAATGTCCAATGTTTACGTAATCAAGAATAAACCAGCGCTCAAATTGTTAGAAGTAAAAGTGACTGTATTTCATTTGTTTGATTTGAATACATTTTGTCTTGTCTGGAGACACAGATTGGTCAAGTTTATGAAATGTGAAATAAAAATGCTACATATCGGCCTGTAATTTCCCCTCCTCCAGCGCTCACACAGCCTTCACTCTCAAACTATTTGTCCGGTTGTTACACTTACATACAGATGGATGCATGGCCTGTCCGTTTCCTTAGCTTTTTCCACAGTTTCAACAAATTAATATGAAGCAGATTTCCATAAACTAGAGCAGGGTCACTAACCTTTTTAGGGTCAAGGGCTACTTTATGAGCACAGACTTGGTCGAGGCTGTTCAATTAGCCTAAATGGGTCTATACCCAAATTACATAACTATTAAACTATGAGTAACTATCTGATGAACATGAACAGTATATGGGGCATTTACGTGTGTTTATCATGTATTTTTGATCAATCTATTTTCACATTATAAAGCAGTGAGCAAAAAGAACCAGTTAAAACAGTTAAAAAATTAAAAATAAACTGTAAATCTGACAACTTTGTATTAAATTGTGCACTAACTCATTCAATGAGTAGAAAATATAGTCTTTGAAATTTGACGATTTAACCTTTGCAACAGTTTCTCCTGTGGCTCTGTTTGGACCTAGTTCAGTCCTGTGTGAGTCCTGGTTTGGGTTAGACCTGGTTCAGTCCTGTGTGAGTCCTGGTTTGGGTTAGACCTGGTTCAGTCCTGTGTGAGTCCTGGTTTGGGTTGGACCTGGTTCAGTCCTGTGTGAGTCCTGGTTTGGGTTAGACCTGGTTCAGTCCTGTGTGAGTCCTGGTTTGGGTTAGACCTGGTTCAGTCCTGTGTGAGTCCTGGTTTGGGTTGGACCTGGTTCAGTCCTGTGTGAGTCCTGGTTTGGGTTGGACCTGGTTCAGTCCTGTGTGAGTCCTGGTTTGGGTTGGACCTGGTTCAGTCCTGTGTAAGTCCTGGTTTGGGTTAGACCTGGTTCAGTCCTGTGTGAGTCCTGGTTTGGGTTGGACCTGGTTCAGTCCTGTGTGAGTCCTGGTTTGGGTTAGACCTGGTTCAGTCCTGTGTGAGTCCTGGTTTGGGTTAGACCTGGTTCAGTCCTGTGTGAGTCCTGGTTTGGGTTAGTCCTGGTTCAGTCCTGTGTGAGTCCTGGTTTGGGTTGGACCTGGTTCAGTCCTGTGTGAGTCCTGGTTTGGGTTAGACCTGGTTCAGTCCTGTGTGAGTCCTGGTTTGGGTTAGACCTGGTTCAGTCCTGTGTGAGTCCTGGTTTGGGTTGGACCTGGTTCAGTCCTGTGTGAGTCCTGGTTTGGGTTAGACCTGGTTCAGTCCTGTGTGAGTCCTGGTTTGGGTTGGACCTGGTTCAGTCCTGTGTGAGTCCTGGTTTGGGTTAGACCTGGTTCAGTCCTGTGTGAGTCCTGGTTTGGGTTAGACCTGGTTCAGTCCTGTGTGAGTCCTGGTTTGGGTTAGACCTGGTTCAGTCCTGTGTGAGTCCTGGTTTGGGTTAGTCCTGGTTCAGTCCTGTGTGAGTCCTGGTTTGGGTTGGACCTGGTTCAGTCCTGTGTGAGTCCTGGTTTGGGTTAGACCTGGTTCAGTCCTGTGTGAGTCCTGGTTTGGGTTAGACCTGGTTCAGTCCTGTGTGAGTCCTGGTTTGGGTTAGTCCTGGTTCAGTCCTGTGTGAGTCCTGGTTTGGGTTAGACCTGGTTCAGTCCTGTGTGAGTCCTGGTTTGGGTTAGACCTGGTTCAGTCCTGTGTGAGTCCTGGTTTGGGTTGGACCTGGTTCAGTCCTGTGTGAGTCCTGGTTTGGGTTGGACCTGGTTCAGTCCTGTGTGAGTCCTGGTTTGGGTTAGACCTGGTTCAGTCCTGTGTGAGTCCTGGTTTGGGTTGGACCTGGTTCAGTCCTGTGTGAGTCCTGGTTTGGGTTAGACCTGGTTCAGTCCTGTGTGAGTCCTGGTTTGGGTTAGACCTGGTTCAGTCCTGTGTGAGTCCTGGTTTGGGTTAGACCTGGTTCAGTCCTGTGTGAGTCCTGGTTTGGGTTGGACCTGGTTCAGTCCTGTGTGAGTCCTGGTTTGGGTTGGACCTGGTTCAGTCCTGTGTGAGTCCTGGTTTGGGTTGGACCTGGTTCAGTCCTGGGTGAGTCCTGGTTTGGGTTGGACCTGGTTCAGTCCTGTGTGAGTCCTGGTTTGGGTTGGACCTGGTTCAGTCCTGTGTGAGTCCTGGTTTGGGTTAGACCTGGTTCAGTCCTGTGTGAGTCCTGGTTTGGGTTAGACCTGGTTCAGTCCTGTGTGAGTCCTGGTTTGGGTTGGACCTGGTTCAGTCCTGTGTGAGTCCTGGTTTGGGTTAGACCTGGTTCAGTCCTGTGTGAGTCCTGGTTTAAACTCTAGCCCTACATTAGTCAGACCTGGTTTAGTTCTGGGTTGGTCCTGGTCTGAGACTGGTCCTGTCCTGTGCTGTCAGCTCCTCCTCTGCTCTCTGTAACCACATTCTCAAAGAAGCATTTTTCGTCTCCTTTTTGCTCGACTTTGAATTAAAACATTGCTCATCTAAACACGTCTCTTTCCCGCGTGCCTCAGATCCAGCACTGTCTGAACTTGTTACTTAAAGATGCGTCACTTTCGGTTTCGCGTCTCTAGCGGCCGGTAACTACGTGATTACTAAGTGTGTTCACATTTCCAGCTCTCATATAAACAGGCCTAGCAGCGTTTTTCGCGAAACGAGAACGCTTTGGCTGAGCTATTCTAAATTTAGAACAGGTCCACACGGTTGATTGAGAGAGGCCCAAAGGACGCCCATGTTCCCGCGGGCACCATGTTGGTGACCTCTGAACTAAAGACTGTTTTGCTCCTTGTAGACTGTAAATTGTATGTATTCGTTATGGAAGCGGCTGCACCGGTTTAACCATGTTCGATTTCCCCCCTTCTCATTAACCCAGGTTCTTCATGCCCTGGGTTAAACACTCCTGCTCGGAAAATTCTCAGATTTTTATTTTGTAATACACGTGGGATTCAGCCCTGTCCGGTAGCTATTTTGACACAAAGATAAAAAGTCTACTGCTCGCTAACTGTAAGCTCTCCAGGCCGGGCTGACAGCTTGGTACAGCACTGCAGCACTTTGACACACTGTAAAGGGCCAGGTGGAAATCTGCACCACAATCAGCGTGTTTTATGAAGTAATTTTAGATAAATATAAAATAAAGATCAACCGGGGTGAAAGAGTGTAACTACATAGCAGACAAAAGCATAAAAGGTGCACTATGTAACTTATCTGGAGGAGGCTCATTTCGTCGGAGATAATAAGGCTTTATGTTTCACAGTATGGAATGAAACTTATCTTTCCTGTGTTTATTATAGCGTTTTACAGCTCCAAGAATACCTTAAAGAACATGTATTCATACAGTGAAAAGGCTTGTCTCTTCACAGATCTGACATGTAACTTATGCTTTGTGCCTAGTGGCATCACCATCTTGTCTCTATGAAGATTGCCATGTTTAATACCATGAAAACAGTAATGCGAGCAGCCTCCTCCAGAAAAGTAACAAAGGGCACAAGATATTACAGTCGAACAGAAACAGAATCAAAAATCCAATAAGCTGTAAAGGCAAATATATTTGTAGAGTGCAATTTGTACACAGTGTAATTCAAAGGGCTTTACATAAAATGAAAATCACAGTACAATGAAATGAAAACATAAGTTAAAACTTAAAAGTAAAGAGTGCATACAGAATCCTTGGCCTGTCTCACACCTTCAAGAAGACTGTTCCAAACTGAGCTGTATAAAACTGAAAGGCTGATTCTCCATGTAACACACCGTGTCTGTTTTATGACATAATATGTCAATTTACTTCACACTCATGACACTCCTTCCTTTGATAAATTCTTCCATTGTTCTGCTCTTAACCTCTTTCTGTTTGAAGGTCGTCTTCTCTATTGTATTGTTTTGGCATGTTATTGGATTTTACAGATAATCTACAGTACACAATATGTTTTTTGGCATGACAATCCTTTTGATTTATTATATAACGGTCTGTCCTGAAGATCACAACAGGATGTTTGTCCCAGCCAGTACACCTGCTGCTCTTGGGCTTTTGTTCTAAACGGTTTTGTTCTCCGTTTGTCTGATTGTATAACAAACCGGAACATACTGGCTGAGTAGATGCTAGAGATGCTAGAACATATTAGATTGTACATTGCATTTATTCACAGTTAAAAAAATAATGTGTGAATGTTTGTTTGTTTCTTACTTTCCTTTTTTGTTTGAGATCTCAAGCCACTCATCCATCAGAAAGCTTTTTGGGCGACAAAAGCACTGTGCGCACCAATCCATGCTCCACCATCGAGGTCGTAAAATTACACTCCGCCCTGTGTCTTGTTCTGCTGGAACCAATATCCAAAACAAGCCAGAGTGTGACCAACCGCTCTACCAAGAGTTCTGCACATGCATGACACGGTATCCAAGGAAACCTGATAACAAACTACTTTGTTTATTGGAGAATAGCTGCTGTATTCCTCACTGTCCGACAAGAGCAAACACTGACTTGTATGAATTATAATAAGCCAAATACAGGCACAAAGACATGGAAGAATACAGCGAATTTGTATGAATATTTCTGCCAATAGTAACTGCGGGCTACATGCATGCAACACTGCAATGCAAGTGTTGCATACAGTATTTTAACATCTACAGAACAATCTTTTCTGTAAAGTCAACAACGTCTGTGACTGGACTTGAATCAGAAGTGCTTAAAATGCACATAATCCATAGGAAACATCTAAAAAAGGGATAAAGATGCGTTTGAATTGTATAACTATAACAGATTCAACAGACTTGGGACCAAATGGGACTGTTATTTTAATTTAAATGTGCTGTGATTTAGTTTGTAATGTTTAGTTATTTCCATTTGTGTTACTATTTACACTCTCAAGACCCTTTACAATTTTGTGTTGGCTTTGTTTACTGTGCTTATTTGTTTATTTAAAAAAAAAGAAAGATTTACATGATTTTAAAGTGTTCATAGCTCAACCAATGTTAGAAAGTTTATAAATAGTGGTTGATTATAAGTTATATGAATTGGAGGGCCACATATTTGAATTATACATATGGTTTATTTAGGTTTAACTGACCTGCCACATTTCTGTTCATCTTAAGATTGACAACTTGGGCCAATTCACCAGAAACAGGTCTGAGGGCTGCATTTATCCTCTGTCATATACACTGTGACTACACTATGTACCAAATGTGAGCAGTACATGTTCCATACACAAAGAAAAGGTCTAAGAAGCATTGTGCACCGTTTGATTGTAGCCCATGGTCAGAGCAGTGATCCCTTAAGCCCTGAGCGACCTCTTTCACATTGTTTGTTATGTAGGAAACTGTAGCCTATAAGAAGTGTCAAGGGCTGGGCCATGTGCACCGTGACAGCAGCCACGTCAATTCAGGCCATGATTAGGGGTCCATAAGGGAACATGTATCTATAGTAACATCTACCAAACACCTCAGGGGAGAAATAATGGAAAGTATCATTTATTGCTTCCATAATGTGTCTTGTGGGAGGTGAATAAAAACACTAGTCGGCTGTTTTCATTATTGGTTTAGGGCACAAAACGTCTGCATGCTAAATATGGAACTGGGGCAAATTAAGTGTGTCTTTAAACAACAATTCATTTGCATTGCATTGATATCTGAAAATGCTAACTACACTAGACAAATAGTCTTCAAATGAATCAAACTCAGTGGTAAGTTATATACAAAAAAACAAGAAACTAAGAGGGTTACCTTTAAAATACTATTCTTTGTTGTTGTTGTAAAAACCCAGCTATAGCAGTTATTGTGCAGGTGTTGGAAATGTTGAAGTCTGTTATGACATGTGCTGATGATTTATGTTTTTCCTCGGGGCTTCAAAAAAAAAAGAAAAGAGGGTCAATTGTGATTTGAGTGCAATCGAAAGCGGGTTCACGTTGCCTGGAGGAAAAGGAAATTACCCTGCCGCTACAGCTAGCCAGATATTGTTGACTTATTCAATAAAAGTGAATTTGTTCTTGAGCAACTTCTGCGCGGCGCTCTTCCTCCGCCGCCCCGCCACCACGTGCACCTTCACACTCCATAGGCCGCCGTCCTGTGGGTCCGCCGCGCCATCCTCATCCATCATCTTAAAGGGGGGGAAAGGGAGATTCACGCTTCCTGAGGGCACCAGCCATGGCACGGGCCCGTCAGCTAATCGTGATTGATGGGCGGGGTTAAAACGGGGCATCCGGGCATACAGCTTGTCCGGAGTTGAGCGTATATAGGCTCCACAGACGCAGGCGGGTTGCGATTGGCCTCTGCTCTGGTCGTCCGGGCGCCGAGTATGGGCAGGGGGTGAGAGGTCGTCCTTGTTAACAGCGGCGTAGTCCTGGAAGCAGCCGGTGTGGGACGCGCAGACACCCACCACTGGCATCGTGACACGCAAGCATGCACGTGCTACAGCTGCAACTCTGTAACCAGGCAACAGGAAGCATCGCACACTGACCGCTGACGCCCCGACGTAACACAAAATCTACAGTTTGCGCCTCTCTCCCCCTCCGAACTCTCCGTCTCGTCCATTTTCCGGCTCGTTTACGACTATTCCTGACATCAACCTCCTCTGCAGTTTCCTCTCCGCCTACTCTTTCTCTCTGCAACGGCGCTTTGCTCGTGTTATGACAAATGTACCTTCTTCGGTATATAACAATTGCTATATTATTCACTTAACTCATACTGTATTTCGATCAAACAGAAAAGGCATTTAGAATAAAGATTTAATTTCCATGGAGTGTTAAAACCGCGAGTCTGGTCTCCTTCTGGGACCTGACCACCCTTCTCCGCACCGCCTCGTATCCGTGTGGCCCTTTCTCATCCATTTTTATATCAACGGCGTCCTCCGGGGCTTGTGTCTCATCACCGGTGTGTGCTTCACATGCTATTTGTTTTGCTGTTGTTGTCATTCTATGGAGCAGGGGCCGTGGTGGTCATTATTAATCAGCCCGCTCCCTCTGGCTCCATGTTATTGTGACACACACACACGGACACACACACACACACACACACACACACACATGGACACACACACACACACGGACACACACACACACACACACACGGACACACACACACACACGGACACACACACACACACACACACACGGACACACGGACACACGGACACACGGACACACACACACACACACACACATGGACACATAAATAAAGCAGTGGCAGATACAGCTGTAGTGAGCTGTAGGTAACTATATGCGGATAGAAAAAGAACTGAAAAATATAATGATCGGCCGCCGCCACGCCGCCACGCCGCAAGAGGAAGATGAGTCTCACCAAATTTCAGGTTAATAGGGCTGACGCCCTGGGAGGAGTTGGTGAAAGTCCAAAGTGTAAGCATGTTCTGGTGATTTCCCCATTGGAATAACATGGGAGGTTTCGGTCATCGCTACAGCAAAGCCGTAACAATTATGACATGGGTCTCATTTACTTTTTTGATGGGGATGCCAAAATTGAGTTTTGTGTCAAATTTCAGATAATTTCGCAAAACTAAACATTTAACCTCCATATAAAATCTGTAGGGGGCGCTGTGGCGCCAAATTAATTAATTTCACTTCAAGTAGGTTTAGGGCAAAGAGTTTAACAACTGATTCTAATTTGACGCAATTCGGACTTTATCTGCGCAAACGGCAGAAATGTTAAATTTGGGAGATTTCTGAAATTCTAGCTAAAGTTTGCGGCTTCGCCGCACAGAGACCGTGAGAGGTATCAATGTAATTTGAATAACTTTTGATGTCCCACTCCTCAGTAGCATTTTCACCAAATTTCAGCTTTTTAGGGCCAACGCCCTGGGAGGAGTTCGTAAAAGTATGACATTTGGAAAAACTCCCGAGTCATGCTTAGCCATTTTTGAACCAATATGGCCGACATTCGGTTGGGTGGACGGCGTTGCCGTAGTAATATTTTTTACTTCTCTTGTCACCATCTACCTCTGCGCCAAATTTCATGATTCTACGATCAGATTTTTTTTGGGTCATTTCCCATCTCAGTGCATTTTTGGTACATTTGGGGGCGCTGACGCGCCAATTATTTTTTATTTTAGAAAAGGGAAATAGCCAGAATGTAGAGAGGCACGATTTTTAGAGGTGTGCAAATTTTTGTGACTAGGTGAAAAATAGGGGGGTTGGTCCCGAGAAGAAAGAAAGAAAGAAGAAGAAGAAGAAGAAGAAGAAGGAATAATATTCCGATGCAAAAACAATGTTTCCCATTTTTCAAATATCATAAACTATACATTTTTGGAAAGCGCTCGTGCTTTCCTACCTCATGGTGTGGGTCCCTGGTCACTGACGGGTACTTTCGTTAATTTTGAGTGGGCTCCGCCCACTTTGTGTTTTTGGCCCTCTATACAGTAATAATGTTCAATTTTTGCATTACATGCTTAAATGCATGGAACATGCAAGAGATGGGGAACGTATTCGTGAGCTACTTAGGGCAAATGAGTGCTTTATATCCCAATGTAAAGTGCTCGTTTAGTGCGCACTTTTGCACGGGCTTCGCCCGTTTACAACGGTAAAGTTCCATTTTCCTACAACTAATTAGTATGCACGGGGCGTGCGTGAGTGAAGGAGTGCGTTAGTGAGTGTTTGGAAGTGGGCGAGCGCTTCGCGCTCGATTTCGTGCGCACTTTCGCAGCCGTGCTTCGCACGGCCTTACGAGATTAATAGGCCTCTCGCCAGCTTGTGGCGCTCGGGCCTAACAACAGGTGTCGTATGTACTATTCATACTCTATATGTGCACTGCATAAGACATGGTTTTAGTTTAGTCTTTATTTGAAGGGACAATGTACAGAGACATTAAGCTCGCACAAAACAAAGATGTTCCGTTTTTGGTTTTGACCGAATGAGCAGACCAGACAGTGCTAAAACAAAGACTGGTATGAACAAAATTGAAAATACTTAATGTGAATTGGTTGTTTTGGGATTGGGACGTCTGGGTGCATAATCAGCTTTGAAAGTTTTATTCTAGGGATAAAAGTGTCCATTTAATTAGGTCCACCTTTTCTTGCTTTGTAAAAAAATTTAGCTAACTAAAAAGACCACAAATAACAAATAACAAGATATACAATAACATGGCAATGGATATAATTAGCATGTAATCTATCATTTGAAGATTAATTTCCCACAGATGAGTTTGATCATTGAATTTGATGTTTCTCAATATTAAAACACCAAAATATCCTTTGTATTTATGCTTAAGTCATGTATTAGATGTGTTTTTCATCTGATCTAAAAGCCATTTGATTCAGTGTCCGTACTTATAAATAGGTAAGTGATTGTGGTTGGACTCTGACATCACATGGCTTGTTTTTCTCCACTCAGAGTAATGTTTGCTGGGCCCGAGCGCAGTCGATGTATGGCGAACAGGGGCCATTTTCTGCCCTCCCTGATTGTCTGTGTGCCTAATAGCATTTACTGCACCGGCAACTGTTTCCCCACGGCCAAAGCTACAATACAATCAACAGTAAGTAGTTTATTCAAGATAAGCCGAGCTGCCATATATTTACGGCTGCAATTCTAGGGCATTAGTTTTCCTTTCATGACAGGCTTGTGCGAAGTTCTGGACTATTACATCTAATATATTTTAAAGTTTAACAGCAGGAAAAGCACTTATCTAGTTCTCCCTGACTGAAACCAGAGCAGCGGATGATGTATTTCTAAAAAACAACCGCATTTTGAGCTCGGCTGTTTGCCCCGGGCCACAAAATCAGAACATTTTTACACAGAAATATTAACGGCCAGAAGATGAAACATGTCATTGCATATCAAAAAGCATGTTTTTATAGCCTACTTTAAGTCATTGAAAGTATACCTATAATCAGTTAATACAAAACGTCAATGTTGCATTTAGCTTTTCATGATTCAAATGATTCCGTTCCTAATTCTGTCTCTTCTCCACAACTTTCAAGTGATGATGACAATTCTTGACTTAATTGTCTTGGGCCTCGTTATCTTTCAGAATTGTTTTTACTCTACGAACCCTCGCGGCCCCTGCACTCGACGGCACGGCGAGGCCTCTTCAAGTACCAAGGACCTCAGGGGCACAGAGAACGTTCAGGTTTTTAAGAGAAGCCTCAAGACCCATGTTTCAGCTCAGTGTAAGTGACCTGCATCTCAGTGACCTGCATCTGACCTCAGAACCCTAACAGGACTGGATCAGGAAGCATCAACAGAAGGACCACTGTTCTAAAGCCCCTTCCTCCAAATGAGATCTTAGTGAACGTTCTAATCGTCTCCTAAACAGACAGAGACGCTGCTGTTTAGAAGTGGATTAGACATTTGTTTCAAGACTTTTTTGAAGCTGGCTCAATATGGACAGGATGAAAGTCAATACAGTTAGAGATCTCATCTAATTAAACACTTCACAGGATTCCTTTAAATTATAATTTGTGATTTATGTCAATATTGCCTGCATTGCCATGTGAATATCTTGTGAATGTCTTTTTCTGTTTGTGTCATCAGGTAATACAGCCTATAATGCTGTACATAATGGACAATACATTACCCACTGCCTTCTCGGGACATCTGATCAGTTCTCCTGACTCAGCATTATAGCCTGGGTGCTGATTGGCTGAACATTAAGGCCAAACCCAGGGGCTCAGTTAAAACACAAGCCAAACCCACGCCAGTGCCACCTGAGTCTCAAAAGAGGCACCAGGAGGGCGATGACCTTTTCTCATCTCAACAACTTTTGAGAAAACCAAAGAAGCCAACTTTTAGTCCCTCTCCTTTAGAATTCTGCCCCCGCCTTAAGACGTGATTACACTTTAAAACTGCAACTCGCAAACTCAAGCGAAGGACCTTTTTTTTTCATTTTCTAGAATACATTTTTTTTACCTTAATCAGTGATAACTGTGAACCTTCAAGACCATTAATCACTCCGCTCAAGGAAGAGAGGCAAGTTTATTTGTACAGCACATTTAGCTGCATAAAACTGTCAAGACTAAACATAAAACATGCTTAGTCCTGACTCTGGCACCAGCAGGAGGCCGGTCCATGTTTAGTCCTGACTCTGGCACCAACAGGAGGCCGGTCCATGTTTAGTCTTGACTCTGGCACCAACAGGAGGCCGGTCCATGTTTAGTCCTGACTCTGGCACCAGTAGGAGGCCGGTCCATGTTTAGTCCTGACTCTGGCACCAACAGGAGGCCGGTCCATGTTTAGTCTTGACTCTGGCACCAACAGGAGGCCGGTCCATGTTTAGTCCTGACTCTGGCACCAGCAGGAGGCCGGTCCATGTTTAGTCCTGACTCTGGCACCAGCAGGAGGCCGGTCCATGTTTAGTCCTGACTCTGGCACTAGCAGGAGGCCGGTCCATGTTTAGTCCTGACTCTGGCACCAGCAGGAGGCCGGTCCATGTTTAGTCCTGACTCTGGCACCAGCAGGAGGCCGGTCCATGTTTAGTCCTGACTCTGGCACCAGCAGGAGGCCGGTCCATGTTTAGTCCTGACTCTGGCACCAGCAGGAGGCCGGCCCCTGAGGTCCTCAGAGTCTGAGATGGTTCATATGGCACTAACATGTCTGAGATGTACTTTGGTGCTAGGCCATGGAGAGACTTGTACAGAAGCAGAGCTGCTTTAAAGTCTCTTCTCTGAGCCACAGGAGCCAGTGCAGAGACATGAGGCATTGTACGGGGGAAATTATTGTTTATGATGTTTAAAAGACCAATATTAAAATGTTTGACATCTGTTGTGGGCTTTTGTGTTAACATTTTCCTCATTGAAGCCAAGTGCTGTTTGCAGACTGACTGTGGAGCTTAAAGAGAAGCACATTTCTGCACTTTGGAAAGATTCAACCTGAATCTTATACATTTTGACTTTATTCTCATATTATTCTCGTATTATTGAATAAAATGTTTACTTTAATCTCGTAATATTACGATATTTATGACTACGACTTAAATGTTGAAATGTTATGAGTTTATTCTCGTTTTTTGTCTAGGTTTGGTGTCTCTCATCTCTCTTCTGGGCCCTGTGTCACTTCCCTGTAGCTTCAAGTGACTCTTTGCTCCTCATACAGCTCTTCTGATGGTACTCCCTCAACTGGTTCATAGGAACTCATGTTCATTATCTGTGTGTGTTTGTGTGTTTGTGTGTGTGTGTTTGTGTGTGTGTGTGTGTGTGTGTATGTGTGTGTGTGTGTGTGTGTGTGTGTTTGTCTGTGTGTTTGTGTGTGTGTGTGTGTGTGTGTGTTTGTGTGTGTATGTGTGTGTGTGTGTGTGTTTGTGTGTGTATGTGTGTGTGTGTGTGTGTGTTTGTGTGTGTGTGTATGTGTGTGTTTGTGTATGTGTGTGTGTGTGTGTGTCAGGGTGGTTTTGTGCTTTTGTTTTTCAATTGAGCCTTTTGTGTTATTTCTTTTTAAATGAACAGTGCTTTGAAAAAAAGATAAAAAAATATGGGTAATGCAGACCCATATTTTAAAGACCACTAAAAATAAGACAAGATTAAGTCTAAAACTATTGCTATAGCATTTAATGACTATTTTAATAGACAGTAATATTGCTCCATCAATTCCAAAGACTCTTTCCTAAACCTCCTCCCTCCTTTCATCCCTCCTTTCCTCCTTCCTCAGCAGTGCTCGCGGGCCTTCTTTAGTGAGGTCAGGGAGGGCTGTGTGTCCCCTGGCCTGTGTGAGCCACTGTCCAGTTGGGATAATTATGATGGATGGAGTAATTTCCAGGGGTGCTTGTGGCCAAGAGGGGGAGCCCACCATGCTTTCTCTCAGCTTTAATGACTTTTTAATAGAGCGCTCTCCCAACGCCATCATACGCCCAGTGCCAGGGAGAGTCACCAACAAATCACTGCTGTTAAACCTGGTAATGGCGCAGCGGGAGACACGGGGGATCGTGGCCTGTCAAATACCCGCAGCCCCTGAGGCAAGAGCACGTCTCAGAGGGCGTGTTCTCTTCATGTGCGGCTGCCCGGGCTCAACACAGAGTGGACATACAGTACGTGGACTGCATGTACTCTGCCTGAGGAATCCAAATTCTGTGGCCATTTTTTATTATTTACAAGATTTGTTTTTGAGCTTCAAGTTGAGATGATATTTTGGTCACACTTTGTTTTCCCTAACATGATGTAACTCGATGTAATCCTTCATTTGTCCAGGAGTGGTCCAGGGTAGGAAAGGTTTCAAACGTGGACACCGCTGTTAGAAATCAAGATGTTCTGACTTCCTATGGGCGGGTCCAATATGTGAACAAAGGAAATGCTAGCTCTCTAAATCATAACCCTTTATTGAAATCTTATTATTATACTGGAGCTTAAATCGTAAATTTGAACACTTTCTCGTGGGTCAATGCAACTTTTGTGATACACTTTATGCTTTTGTCCAGGCGAAAACATGTTTTTTTCCCTGTAAGTTTGACAACACAAAAAAATTACTAAAATAAAGGCGAGTGTGGAGAAAAGTCGAAAAATCTGTATCTCATTCCAGTCAAAGTTTATTTAGAATCCACACAAAAGAAACAATTTGACCCATTTACAAAATACAACAAGTAACTGATCAGTCTCTCAGTGGTTGGAAGACATCTGTCATCTTCAAATCATTATAAAACTCTCTTTTTACACCAAAAATCATCAGAAAACTTTCAGATATTTATATTTCAAAATCCAATCGACAATGTTGAGGAAGTCGAATCTTGGAGTCATCCTAGACATCCATTTAAAATTTGAAGCACGTTAAAAATATATATATCTAAGGTCTAATTTAAATTGCTTCTGGCTAATAAGATCTTGTCTGTCCATTCAGCGCCAGCGGTAATGATCGGCCCTCGCCACGCCGCCGCCGCTACGCCGCCACGCCGCAGGAGGAGGGGGCGCTACCGCGCCCCAATGGTCCTTTTATTACGCCTACTGCTGAATCTGTGACGCTGTCCACCATCGCTTTTACCATCAAAAAGCAATTTTATTTTGAATTCTTGGCAAAATGTGCGGCTTTGCCGCACAGAGACCGTGACTTTTTGAATAAAAATGTGGATCAATGTAGTTTGAATAACTTTTGATGTCCCACTCCTCAGTACCATTTTCACCAAATTTCAGCTTTTTAGAGCCAACGCCCTGGGAGGAGTTCGTAAAAGTACGACATTTGGAAAAACTCCCGAGTCATCCTTAGCCATTTTTGAACCAATATGGCCGACATTTGGTTGGGCGGACGGCGTTGCTGTAATAATATTTTTTACTTCTCTTGTCACCATCTACCTCTGCGCCAAATTTCATGATTCTACGATCAGATTTTTTTGGGGTCATTACCTATCTCTCAATGCATTTTTGGTACATTTGGGGGCGCTGACGCGCCAATTGTTTTTATTTTAGAAAAGGGAAATAGCCAGAATGTAGAGAGGCACGATTTTTAGAGGTGTGCAAATTTTTGTGACTTTTCGTCAATGTTCACTGGGTGAAAAATAGGGGGGTTGGTCCCGAGAAGAAAGAAAGAAAGAAGAAGAAGAAAGAAAAATATTCCGATGCGAAAACAATGTTTCCCATTTTTCAAATATCATAAACTATACATTTTCGGAAAGCGCTCGCGCTTTCCTACCTCACCCACCAGGGACCCACCACTGTGGGTCCCTAGTCACTGACGGGTACTTTCGTTAATTTTGAGTGGGCTCCGCCCACTTTGTGTTTTTGGCCCTCTATACAGTAATAATGTTCAATTTTTGCATTACATTCTTATATGCACGGAACATGCAAGAGATGGGGAACGTATTCGTGAGCTACTTAGCGCAAATGAGTGCTTTATAAGGGGATGAATGTAAAGTGCTCGTTTAGTGCGCACTTTTGCACGGGCTTCGCCCGTTTACAACGGTAATGTTCCATTTTACTACTACTAATTAGTATGCACGGGGCGTGCGTGAGTGAAGGAGTGCGTTAGTGAGTGTTTGGAAGTGGGCGAGCGCTTTGCGCTCGATTTCGTGCGCACTACGTGCGCACTTTCGCAGCCGTGCTTCGCACGGCCTTACGAGATTAATAGGCCTCTCGCCAGCTTGTGGCGCTCGGGCCTAACAATGTCCCTTGACAGCATTGTGACTAGTGCGATATAGATATATAGATATAGTGTAAGATAGTATAGATCCCATAACCCACAGACTTTTTTTTTGCTGGTGTCAAGCCACAAAATGTCTTTATTTGATGTTAATCGGCCTCATATTCACGGAGAAAGATGCAAAAGAATGAAACTGACACCAACACACGGGAGTGCGCACTGAAAACTCAAGCTTGCAAAAGACAAATGTTATAAATTTACCTACAACATAAAACATCAATCGATTCAATTTAACCGTCCTGAGAACAAGGTTTGCAGCCTGAGTGTTACCAAGAGCATCTCGGTCCACAGGGAATGAGACAAAAGAAGTGAAGATGTGAAGGGGATGTGCAATGAAACTAGGGGTAATGGGGTGGGGGGTTTAGGAAAAACAAAATCACATCATGCAGTGAGTGAATCGGTAGTGACCTGCTAAAATAGTACCGGTATATCTCAAATTCACCAGAATTTAGGATCCACTGATTTGGGGGGTTGACAAATGAAGCCTGCGTAAGTTCACCTGGAAGACCTAACTTAAATCTGCGTCGGCCTCCATGGAAGGACCCCTCTCCCCAGCGCCATCATCGCACTCAAGCGGCGTCCGCCTGTCCGTCTGAGAGAGTCAGATCCCTCACTTCACCATGGACTCTTCCAGGTTTCTGCGCTTATCCCAAAGAGGTTCTGCAGTTTTTCCCGGCCAAGAAGGAGGGTGAAAGGTCAGGGGACGTCTGCGTCATGGCCCCCGCACCTGCTCCTCATCCCCAATCAACGCTCTCAAGTTACTCCTCCCCGCTCCCAATCAGCGCCCAGGCGGTCGCATTTAAGCCCTCAGCCAGATGGCTCGGCCGCTTCAAACCGTACTGCGACCCACCACCTCCCCTGCTCCTCCTCTGCATTCCCCTCATCCTCTACCTTCTCTCCACATTTACCACCACCAGTCTCCAGGCTCCGGGGGGAAGGTATCTAATTCAATCAGATCATGGAGTGCCCATGATCGCTACGCCTTCCACCGGGGTCTGAGCGTCAAATAAACGTTCCCTAAAACATCTTTTTTGCTTTCTGTGTCTGAGTCTCTCCAGGGTGAAATACACTGTAGCTGTATTTTGTACCTGCACGTGGAGGTGGTCGCGTGGGTGGTGGGTCGATCATTGCTGATTGTAGCTTTAATTTCAGATTGAAAATGACTTTTGGGTGGAAGTCGAAAAGTCTGGACCTGTAAAAACGGTGTCCTAACCATAACCTTAAGTACTGAGGAATGCAATATTGATGATTGAATTCTACTTGATGAGATGTAGGTACAAGGACTCAAGTGCACTAGAATATTGTCACGGTTAGAATATTGTCACGGTTTGAGTTTAGTCTGGATTAGTATGGTCTGGTTCTAGTCGCAGTTTAGTTCACCTTTCACAGAAAAAGGAAATCACTAATGGTTTATTCACATTTGCCATGATTTGGTCCAGTACAATCCCAGTTTTGTCCTGAAGTTGACTTGGTTTTGGTCATGTTCTAGATCCAGTTCAGCCCTCATCTAGTCTTGATCTAGTTCCAGGTTTAGTCACAGTTTTGTTGTGGTCTATGTTCAAATGGAAGAGCTTGGAAGAGATTTTGCCACAATTACGCTACACACATATTGCAGTCACAGCAGCCTCTCAAACAGCTGTAGTTAAACAGCTTGACCAAATATGAATGCTTTGAGACGGCTTTTGAAAGCACCAGCATAGCCCAGCGTGCACAGGGAGGACAGGTGATCGTTCCAGACTGGGAGAAACATGATTGGTCTCATTTTGTTTGAAAACTGGTGCGAGGAACCACCAGCGGCTCCTGATAAAGACACTTCAGTGAGAGAAAGAAAAGGAGGTGTAAAGTTTGAACAGATCGTCAATGTAAGATAGGACCTGACCATGCAAGGCTCCATAAGTCGGACGCAAAATGTTTAAATGTATCTGGTACGAGACGCGCCAACTAATGAGAAGCTTTCAGGGTAATGTGAGTCCTTCTATGTGTCCAGCTGCAGAAGAGACTGCTCCTTCTTGTTTTAAGATGAATGAAACATTTTGCACAATTATGAGTTTAGAGATTTTTGTGAACTGAAAGAAGCAGCCCATCATGAAACTAATTTAAGGGCTGAAATGACCAGATCTCGTGACATACTCAGTTCAGCTCAATACTAATACTGTACTGTGGCTTTAATAGCATCAGGTTCATGTACGTCCTGGACACGATGAAAAGAGATTTAGAGAAAATCATGTGTTTTACGTAGTATAAATGATGGTTATTACATTATATTTGTCATTGGGTGTTTTCACATTTGTCCTGGTTTTAGCCCAGGTTAGTCTTTTTCTAACACTTGTTCTGGTCCTGGTTTAATGCTGGTCTAGTCCAGGTTTATGTCTATTTCTTCTTTGCCCTGTGTCTTGACGATGCCCTGCAGATACATTGTTTTGCACGTAAGTTGGAATGGGTCATATCAGCCAGTGCTTCACTAGAGCTGGATTCAGGGTGGCTGTTCCTGTTGTTAGCCGACAGTGAAGTGACCTAATTCTAGTCTATGAGTTGTATTACATGCAGTAATTCTTCTCCTACTCTTTTGACATCTGTAGCAAACCATCACAGAAACATCTGAACAAAAACATATTGAAAATTCTATGCATTTAACATGAAAGGAGGGCTACTTTGATGTGCTTTCATGACACAATGGCTCTCCCTCGTCATTAGCTCACACAAATGCTCATTGTTATTGATTCATGCATGTTTTGAATAATGCTTTGTTTTATATTTGAAGCTCGAGTGCTCAGCCCTGTACAACTGGACACTGCATCATACACATACGGCTCGACGATGTAGTGCAGCTATATTTCCAAAACGAAAACACTGTGAAGGAAGATCAGCTGCTAACTTTGATACAATGTCGCTTAGAGAATCAGTTACACAGTTTTGAACAGTTTTTCTATTATTAGTGCATATGTTGATTTAGATCAATATTGAGCTATACAATGAAAACACATTCAAATAATTACGTGATTTTTCATCCCTAAATATCATAATATGTCCTGGGGCAGCATTATATTGTACAGTATTTCTTTAGGCACGTTTTGACTGGCTCTCGTCCACTAGACCTGTCTTGGAGCTCTTGGGCTCAGTTGGATTAATGGCGACCTGCGCTTCTATACTAAGAGAATGGCTCGCAGGGGTCACAGGGTTAATATGAGCTTTTTCTGCATTTATTCCACTTCTCTGTACCGCTACGTCTCGTTTTAACATCTTCAGCATCGACATCTAGCTGTTGTAGTTTGAATTACAATAGAACATGTGTCTTTTCAGCTGCACTTACTGTACAACAACCACCAATCATAACATCATGTCATCTATAGTTTCTCCTATTTAATCTAGTCCCTTGATAAGGAATTTTGTGTCTTTGTGAAATAGATGGAGAGATTCTTCTTTAGAACTATTTTTTCCTCCAAAGACTGATGTAAAACTATGATTCATATTTAGGTTCTGTATCATCTTAAAATCTTGGAAACCTGTCAGGCTCTTTATGATAATAGCTCTAGTAAAATGTATGTCATTTGGGCTAATAACTTTACATTAAAACATAAAGGTCAACAATTGGTATCATTTGAAGTTATGAATCAATCCATTTCTTTTAAAACAATATTGTATGTATTGTACTAGAAACATCTTCATTTGTAGTCTGGACACTGTTTTTGCTCTCATCCAAGAGTACGTATTTCACATTATACAATCTATATAATATCTCCCATAGTTACTGTGGTTTTCTGCAGCTCCGTCTTTACAGTTATTGCAGCTTTAAATGGGAGTTCTGATCTGAGAGCTGATTGGAAGTGAGCCGCGTATTTGTCATAGCTTGGCTCAAGAAGCTTTTTTCTTACAGGCAATAAAATAAGTAAAGGTCAGTGTTGTTTGTATCCCTTTATCAGCGCGCTCATCGTTTTAGATTAGCCCATATTCCCAGCTCTCATATAGCGGCTGGCCCTCCGTTGGGACTGTCCCATTCACACTGCTCACTGCACATAAATATACAATGAGTCCTGTCGTCTGCTCTGATGAATTAAGCAATCAGTGCGGTTTACTCACAGAGAGAGAGGTTCTGGAAAACTTGACTATAACTCTGCTGTTGTCCGAGATGTTTCCTGGGACTTCAAAACGGAGGGTCAGCATAGTCTAGGCTTCCATCCACCGCGCCTCTATATCACTCCTTCTCCACCATCACCACTCTGCTGAGCTCTGGACTCGTGGTCTGTAAAGAGGTTTAGGTGCAAACAAACAGGCTATTTAGTAGCATCTCTCCTCCATTTAGGCCATCATTAGAGGCCCTCAAGGCCCTGGCTCAGCACTGAATTATGAATTAAGTTGTCAGGAGAGCCCCAGTTTATGAGCTAAGGGGGTCATTTAAATTTAATTTGAAAAGGGATTCAGTTAAGAATGTATGCTCAGCAACCTCCTGTGGAACTTCTCCATTAGCCAAGAGCTCGGGCCCAAGCACTGACAAAGAGCAAGTGAAATAGAAATGGCTACCAGACTATTGGCAGACAGAAGTAATGCATATTCTTGGAATTGCGAGCCATTGATGTCTGAACAAAAGATATTGAATTGGTCATAAAAGTGTTCTGTAACCCAAAGCAGTTTTGTCAGCATTGCTCTGAGATCCCAATACATCTTTTATTATGCTTGTTCAGTCTCAGTATATTTTCTTCTTTACTCATTAATCCCTCCATAGGAGATTATCTGAAATCTATTGCAAAATGTGCATCATTCCAGTTACAAAGAGTTATTTTTGTTTTATTTCCACATGGTGTGATTATGGTTTTCCACTGTCTAATTTGCATTTATTTATTTTTGCTTCCATTACTTTTAAACCCAATGTTTTAGCCACTTACTTATCATTGACGACATAATTCCATATGTTTTGTCAAGCTATTATTTTAGGTATTAGGTTCGGCCTCCGGGCTGAGTGAGGCCTTTCTGTTTGGAGATTGCCTGTTCTTTAGATATGTTTCCTCTTGGCACAAACCCATGACATGCACAATAAGTAAAATCTTCCTGCTAAGTAGTCCTGAACTTGCCTAGAAAATCTTGAATGAAATCTCTGTATTTTTATACAGCTCAATATCAGTCTGGTCTCTCTAATCTCTCTGCAAGTTCAAACAGGCTTGATTGACAGGTGCATTAACCAACCAGGGACACGAAGGTTTCATCAGTAGCAAAACAAATATGGCAAAAGCTCCTCAAACGTAGGTGTGGATTATTTTAAGAAAACAGAATGAACGCTGTTGCCATAAATGCAAAACATCACAGGGGAGAGAAAGACATCGCAGATCTAAACAGCATCAATGAGCGAAGCACAAATCGCTGTCAATCTGTGGTGAGAGACATTTTATTTTGTTCTAAAAAATAGCAGACCAATGAAATTGTTCGTTTTACATGTTTCACAGAAATAAAAGCATTTGATTGCACGGTGCTGTTTGAGTTTGACTCACAGTGCAACAGAGGGAGGGGTGACCAGACTCACTCTCCTTAATGAGTTGAAAAAGTCTTGACTAAGCCTGGCTCGAGATCCCTGGACACTGTGTCTGCCCTCTGCCCTCTGCCCTCTGCGTTTTGCTTTGACGGATTTCCCCAACAGTATTTCTTGGTTAGGTGAAATGCACGGGGTAAATGTTCCTACAAGTAGCAAAAAATATGACGTTTTGGTCCACCATCGGTAGAGCTTGGTGTGCTGTGGTGATGGTGACAAACTACCATCTCTCATCTCTCCCTGACATACCTGTCTCATACGCCCTTAAAGCTATACTATTCCAGTAAGAGTTCACTGCACTATTTGATGTCTGTAGAATCACATGCACTATCTAACCACATACCCTCGCACCTCTAAGAGCCTGTGAAATGAGAAGGAGACTCTGAAGGATGCACTAAATGAGACTGGACCTTTTCCTATAAGCAACATCTGCCAATAGAGTACGGTATGAGATCCATGTTGTTTTGAAAGCCCCTCTAAAAGCAAATCAATGCTGCTACAAGTTTGGAGTGGAACTAATCGCAACTGTTTATCCGAAACACATGATTCAGAGAGAACTTTATTCCTCACCTCTGATTAACAGTTTAGTACTTCGCTTGTTCAATTGGCGTGAGTCTCTGCGGTTTCTCAGTGCTTTGTTGTTGTTGTTTTTTTGATCTGTTTCTAATAGTTTTCCATACAATGCCATGATTGTATGTTTTCAGGGCGGGCCATGCATTTCTCTGATAGGTTGCGTACTTCAATTCCCCATTGTTTGCAACTGCACAATTTTGTGTCTACATAGTTTTGTCGATGGAAATTGTGTGTGTGAACCTAAGCATACAAGGACATGCAGTGCTAGAACCATCGACTCTGAAACTGTTACTCCCGTGTCTGACGTTCTCTCCCTGTGCCAGATGTACGTCCAGCTGTTGTCCCTCTGCCCTTTGGGGACCGGTGCAGGGGCTGCTGCCAAAGAAACCTCCCTCGGGGACCAGTGATCGTCAGGAAGGTCTTTGGAAGGACTGGCCCATTCGCAGGCTGCAGTGTTTGGCCATGTGCGAGAAAAGGCATGGTAGCACTCACTTTTCAAATTGTGTGAGAGATTGGATTTGGCGTTGGCGGTTGTTGTGCATCCGCTGCTCTTTGATTATAAATCAAACTGCTCCGTCTCAAACCCTCGGAATTTATTATTCAGCATTGACCACTGAACCTGTGCCAGCCTTTCCCTGCGCTGTGAGAGTGGATGCACAAAGAATACTCACAGATATCAACTAAACAATGGACATTTTTGTGTTTTAAAATCACTTAAAGTAATGACAGAATAAGGTCATTGTTGTTGTTGTTGTTACACTTCTGTCTATATTGACCTACTGCCCTCTGTATTCCATCCAAATGTCCGAACCATTCCTGGGATGTGGTTAAAGCCAGTCAGGGGTAGAGAGGGGGCTCGTCACACTCTGACACTGAGCCAGAGGAGGAAGTGACCTCCAACCTTCTGTTGTCCGTTCACACTTTCCTCCTCGCCTAACTTCCCATTTGTCATGACTCCATCCTCCCCTGCACTCTAGCACAAGTCAGACGGACAGCTCAGGGGAGGAGAGGAAGTGACACGTTTAGAAAGCTCTGGGTTAATATCAGGGGAGGAGAGAAAGAGAGTGTGGCGAGGGCAGAGTGCAGTGTTAAAATACAAGAATAGATGGAATACCTCTAAACAAAAGTGCACAGCAGTAACAGGAGGGCTCAGCAGATAGGGTAATCAGATCGTCAGGGCAGTTCGAGGAGAGTGAAAGCCCTCAGGACAAAAGTGTCGTGCAGAAGAAGGGAAAGGTGAAAGGAAACGGAGGATGAGAGGAAGAGGTGAGAGGAGACTCGGGGGACCAGGGGAAGAGGAATAAGAGAGGAAGAGGAGGGCGGGAGGAAGTGTGCATGTCTGAGGCTTCCTGCAGAGCTGAGACTGGGACAGGATGGAGCACACGGTGCGTCTGCCATCTCCAACTGTTCTCTCCACTTTTTCTCTGCTCAATGCAAAGCAGCTGCCGCCTAAAGTCAAACATATACAGCATTCTCTCTGAGCTGCAGTGAGATTAAATAATTATGCTTTTTCTGGGGGTATAGCATCAAACTATGGCATTGATTTTTACATTTTTCACATTTTGCTTATTACAAAGTGCCATATTAATCTAAAATAGCTTGTAGAAACTGCAGTAAGCAGTATATTTACCTTTACTTGTTTTTGCTGTTTGGCTTTTTGGTCTGACCTGGAGTATGAGGCTCAAAAACATGAGTGTAATGTGATGCCAGAGGTCCCTGAACAGGCCTGGCAGACGACAAGCGGCTGAGTCGTCTGGAGGAAGTTTAGAATCCCTGGGCAAAATCTGTGTTTACAACAAAGACATTAAAATCTTGGTTGGTTTATGACCAGAGTTTTAAGCCGAATAGCACCAACATGAGATTTAAGATTTGGAAAACAAAAAGCAAAATATTCTTGTTAGCAGATTGTATAAGAAAATCAAAACCCTTTGGCTTGGATAGATGGAACTTTTATAGGTATAGAGTAATTATAATCGAAAAAATTAATTAAAAAAAAAAAACAACGATTATTCTAACCCTCTGACTGAAATTACTATCAAGGCATATAAATTAGAACTTGCAAAGGGAATAATATCTAAAGTACCGTATATAAATGCCTGCCCTTGACAGCCATTCAGCTAAATATATAAAAATGTAATGGGAAAAATAGGGTAATTTTTTTTGGATGGACGAGGAGTGGGAAAATGTATGTACTTTATAATGGAGGACCACAAAGTCCCATGTTCGGAAGGAAATCTGTTTTTTCATAACACCATGTCAAAATGCTCATTATTCACAGGGAGGGGCTGAATGCTGGATGTGGGTGTCAGGAGGCCCATCGTTATCATGTATTTTGAGACATTGTCATACCACCATCCCACTCAAATTCAGAACTATGTATATGGGTCATTGACAACATAAATGGATCCCTTTGGAACTTGCTTCTGGCAGCTGGGGAACAAAAAGGCCATCACAAAATAAAATGATATATAAGTTATCATACAATTTCATATCCCAGTAGAAATTCTTCAGTAGTTTCCACACTTTGACCATGTTTTAAACGCTTGTGAAGACTTGCTGAAGAGTGCAGTTGTATATTGTCTTTTTTTTCCAACCAACAATTGTCAGCCTGTTGTTTCAGTGGGGGTCCTGGTGCAGAGTCAGACTGGAGCTGGAGGAGGAGGAGGAGCTGTGACGGGCTGAACGTGTGACTAAGCAGGGGGTGAAAACAACCATCTGAACCCATTCTCCTCATCCAGACCAAGCAGCAGCAGCAGCAGGTACAGCACAAACCCCACAAAGACTGGGACTTGTGAGCAGGACTCTAGCTGGCTCTCACAGTCTAGACAAAATAATGAACTCACAAGGTCGATTTGTCTGATTTTTCTCCAATTTGTTTTATTCTGACAACAACATTCATCATTTTTATGTGACTACAGTGAATTGTAACATGAGGTGTTACAACAATACACAGTTTCATTAAAAAGGCAATGGGGTTTGTGTCTTCTAAGGTATTATACACATTTCAACAAGATAAAGAAGAAATGATTAGATAGTATTAACCTGGCCTTGACAATTTTCACATAAATATACAATATGTTGTCTGGGACCTTGTCTCCTGGAGAGCCAGGGCCTGATTGATGGGCCGATTAGCCAATCAGAGACATGCATGGTACATTTATATCATACAAAATGGCATATTCTTTGTAAAATAAAAAATAACAAAACTAAACGATGTCATTCTGAAGTGAGACATAGTTGATTTTGTTGTAAATTCATTGGTGATTCAGCATTGAAATAAACAAACCTAATTGACCAGCTCTGATAAGTGTGGACCAGACTAGATCCTAAAAAATGTCTGTCTGGGTCATTCTTACAGTCTGCATAACATATTACAATGGCACAACTTAAAACACAACCTTTTTTATAATATTTTGTACTCTTTTGCTAATACTTGTACTTCCACAACTGTATATGTCAACCAGGTCTTTAAAAAAAACAATTGATTTGTTACTGTTTCCACAAGGACATTGTTCCAGAAATGCAGCAACTCCCACAATGCTTCAGCAACTTAACATGCCTTTTTCATGAGTATGGATTTAACCGTGCAATTTTACTGTGCAGACTTTACATTGAAGTCACGATAAATAATTAAAAGGAAGGCATCTGCAAAACACCAAAACTACAAGAAAGAAAATGAAGGGAAAAAAAGACATTGAGCTGTCCAGGATAGAGTAAATTACAGCCCGTAAAAGCAGAACATGCAATCAACCATTATGAATGAGGCAACTTGTTAACAATGTACCTATAACCTTCCACGCAATTATACCAACAACCCACGAGGGAGACAGGTACACACTCTACATAGGAATAATTCATGCCTTGAGATACCGGTCGTAGCTATAGTGCAAAATGCAGAGGGAAAATGGTGTGGAATTATGCAACAGCTTCTATATCAGTCAATACATGGAGTGAAAAATGCATGAGCAACGCAGGCGGACGGCTGCAGCTTTCACCCGGGCTTTCAACCCGCTGTTCACTCCATCAGCAGATCCAGCAGAGAAATTCTTTTTGCATGGACATATTGGTTTGTGATCATCATTCGCACGGTCAAGATGCCGCGCGTGGCGAAGACATCAAAGCTGGCGTCGTTTCACCGACGCCAATGCAAAGAGGACAAAGAGAGGAAATGTTTAATTGTCTAATAAATACAAAATATAAGATTAAAAAAGAAAAGTGTGCAAACCATGTGCATATGATGGGTTGTTTCTATTTACGTTGGAGGGCGTAGTTTTACACCAGTGACAGTTGGTGTAGAAAAGTGAAAAAAAACAAGATGTATAGAGTATTAGGTCAAATTAGAGTAGTATTTTTTTTTCTGGGAGTTTAAAAATGTATTTAACTTGGTAAAATCCTCAAATAATAGCGCTTGGGATTGAACATTAAAAAAAAAAAACATGCCAAACGTCCATAAAGATGCATTAACAAACAATAAATAGTAATAAAAGAGCCTGATATGCTGCTTTGCATTTTCCAACTAGGATATAGAATTATTCATTTCATTAAAATTGTCTACCCAAGGAAAATTAGGTAAGATATTTAGCAACGTCTTAAATATGTTAGAACATTGCAGTGACATGGGAAGGTTAACATATGCACAGGTAAGCGAGGTGAACTAGGTAAACCTTGGCACTTGGTAGAGTTGTCAAATGTGTGATGAAAATAATATGATATGTTTGTTGTCAGAGCACTTTTATTTTCAATGCACAAACTGCACAATTATATTTTAAAGGGAAAGAATGGAGAGGCAGAGGCAGTGAGGAGGAGTTGTGGAGTGTTCAGCTGACTTTTGTTGCATAAATGTGACAAAATTGTTTCGTGAATATTGCTCCCAAGTATTGCTGTATGTATAATTATGTGTTCTTTATTTTCTTCTTTCCATTCTGCAGATCCATTTCAGGAGATGTACTATATTTATGCATTGAGTATGTCAGCATTGGCTCCCCATTGAAGTGTGGCATTGGATAATGTGCACATTTACATTTTACAATAACATCTCAAAGCTTTACAGAGGACCTATTATATAAAGTTGACTTTTATTTATTTCCCTCGTCGTTCATTTATTATATTTTGATTGACTTATGTATGCTTGAGTAATCCTGCATTGTCCTGCATTCACCTACCCCCTAGCTCTGCTCGCTTACTTGCAATTATTGAAACATTTCAGACTCTGGGTTATTGGAGGGTTCATAAATGTTGCGTAGCTTTGAAAAGGAAAATCCACTGCTTTCAGTTAAACACTTTGAAGAGGCATTTGCCGTTTGAACAGGAAGTCTATAGAATTATTCCTATTATGAAACCATTTTAGATCAATATTGCTGTTCACAAGGAACAAAATCTAAAATATAATCTATTGTTTTATAGTTTGATATTAAATACTTGAAAAATGTACGCTGCCACTCCAAAAAATACATAAGTGGCCACTTGGAATCAACTAAGCAAATACAGTAGGTCCTGTTGTGCAGCGGTCACTCTCTCCATCATCAATACAAGATCAACTGGTGAAAAAGAAATAATGCAACACTAGATGGAAATAAATCTTCGAAACAATGCCACAGTGAATGTGCTGTAATCAAAGCTAGAGGAGGTCTTATGAAACATTAGAGCGTGTGCCCGTTTTTTCTGTGGCCACTTTTCATTTGGACAAAGTATACACATCACCACTGCATGTTCTACTGTGCTATAAAGCTTTCCTAACGCGCATCATGAATCTACATCTGATTATTTAGAATGAGCCAGATTGAGTAAGTGATATTAATCCCATTAAATTGGAAGAATCCTTCATGCCCATTTAGAAGCCTGAGCTGTCAGTATATGATGCCTTTGAGTCTGGCGTTCGCTAACACTAACCTATGTGTCATGTTTCCGGTTGGCACTGCCAAAATGCCTTTCCACTAATTGCCTGTTGCATGTGGGGTGATGGCTGAATGAGATCTGAATGTATATGCACACAAAGGCACTGTGAGGAACATTACGAAGGGTCTGATCTGTATTTAGTGTCAATGCTGAGTGGCAGCAGCCAGATCCTGCTGTATTATCACCATCCAGGTTTGTTGTTTATCTCCTACAGGGCGACATCAGCAGCAGCAGTAAGTCATGTCTTTACATAGCCATTCACCTCAGAACATGGATTTACAAGTAACTTTATAAAAGGCTAGAATATAAACAGTACTTTTCCATTTTCTTCAGCTTTTGATTTATGTGTTGACAAGCCTTGGAGCAGCTAATGGAAACTATGCCTTATTTAAAGTACTCAGAGTGACCAAGACGAGCAAAGATTTGCACGAAATGATAAATAGTTTTTCTTTTTTTCATATAAAATTGGAGCGCCTGATTATAATTGGATGTTTGAAATTGCCGTGGATTTTTATTTTCCAAGACACTTCATCAATAATAGTTTGTTTGTTTTGTATTTTACACATGTCAACTGAGAGGTTTGAGAGGTCATCCTGTAACTGGAGGGTTAGTGGTTCGGTCCTTGGGCAAGACAGAAGAAGTTATACGTGTGAAGCTGTCAATAGCCTTTACACCCTCATTCAGAGAAACCTGCTTATGTAATAAACTTTCCATGCAGTCCAGGGTCAAATATTGAATTGTGAAGACAGCTATTATTCCTTGCACCAACAATAAGCCATAAAATGTATTCATACAGAAAATAAACTACTAAAATGTGCCCATTGGTGAATTCTAAGACCTTTCTTGGCCCTTTGACAGACATAGTCATCGGCCACTGCAGTTTGGGAATAACCTCAAGAGTTTTAGTACTCTAATACAGAGTTGTAGTACTCTAATACAGAGTTGTAGTACTCTATACGGAGTTGTAGTACTCTAATACAGAGTTGTAGTACTCTAATACAGAGTTATAGTACTCTAATACAGAGTTGTAGTACTCTATACAGAGTTGTAGTACTCTAATACAGAGTTGTAGGAGTTGTAGTACTCTATACAGAGTTGTAGTACTCTAATACAGAGTTGTAGGAGTTGTAGTGCTCTAATACAGAGTTGTAGGACTCTACTACAGAGTTGTAGGAGTTGTAGTACTCTAATACAGAGTTGTAGGAGTTGTAGTACTCTAATACAGAGTTGTAGTACTCTAATACAGAGTTGTAGGACTCTACTACAGAGTTGTAGGAGTTGTAAGATAAGATAAGATAAGATATTCCTTTATTGTCCCACATGGGGAAATTTCATTGGTGCAACGCAGGTAGATACAGAGGTAGATACAGAAGAACAGATCACTTATAGGAAGTCTGAAAAACACTTTTAGTAGAACAGAGTTGTAGGAGTTGTAGTACTCTACTACAGAGTTGTAGGAGTTGTAGTACTCTAATACAGAGTTGTAGGAGTTGTAGTACTCTAATACAGAGTTGTAGTACTCTAATCGACTTCTTTTTTCCCCTTGCGCATCAACTCTGAGGATGAAAAGTGAACAGCTTCGATTGCTGATTTCACACACATTTTATGACATTATGGAGTTATATGGATTCTCTGCATAAGCTAAATGCAAACTTACATTACATGTGAAGTAGGATAAATCTTTACGATCAATCTGACGGCAGAATTGAGAAAGCAGACATCTTGGGCGAGGTGGTTGTGTACCCTCTTGAGTCTGAAAACTCATCTCTGAGAGTAGATGAGAATCAGGGGCTGAAGTAGCACTTTATGTTGCTGTGGAGTGGAAGAAGACTGAGGCCTCCTCAAGTCAATGGGCCAGCTTTGATTTGGAGTTGACGAGGATGCAAAACTGGCAATGGTCAAATTGGCACACAACAACACAGCCTCCTAACTGCTACTATTCGTCAGCAATCTTCGACAACGTTAGAGTTTATGGCCCGAGGCTTGAACCGAGATGTGTGCCAGCGTCTGAGGGTGACACTGCAGTCTGTATGGGAGGTGGCCAAGGGCTCGTCACACCAGGAAACGAGAAAACTGAATGTCCCTCCTGAGAAAATGACTCCTCTACATTAGAGTGTAATAAAAAAAGGGAGGCCAAGCTGTAGTTGCTAAGACACGGCAGATGCAGGAGATTGGGTGAATGTGTCAAAAAACAACATCCAAACTACCAGCCATTTCAATAAAACATTTAAACAAATTAATGCATTTGTTTTATAACAAATAAAAGAATAATTTGAGTATTCATGCTTTTTGCATTATTATTACAGTCTCCAGTCTTTAAGTACTATACAGAAGTAGACTGTGTAATAGTCGGTTCAATGATAATAGTTCTTGTATCTTTATGCTGCAGTGGACAACTTTTCTCTGTTCTTTTTGGACATTGTAAAAGCAGCACTTAGTGACAAAATCAGACCACTAGACAATGTCTACGTCTAATATCAATACAATAAAGAGCATAATATGTTGCTACGTTCCGTTACGGCTTGATGGGGGATTGACTGCACAACAGCTGTCACCCCTGCTTTGCTGTGCTAAAGCTGTGCCCACGCACAGACCTATGCATGTGTGAACACTGGAATGAATGAAAACTGATTTAATTACTCCCTTCTTCCTTTTACGGTTTGAAAATCCGGTATATAGCATTAATGCAGTTATTATGACCTCATTAGCAGCAGTTACACATGTGTGTCAACATGTAACCCTGATAACTGTGAGGTTTGTAAACTCTGCAGCGTGACTTAAATTTAAACCAAGCAATCAATAAAACCCAATTAATGATTTATTTCCTCACAACTTGACCTTTTTCTCCTAATATAGCTCTTGTTGGACAATAATCACATTGTCTTTGTTGAAATGGTCATTATCCTGTTGTCTTTTAAAACATTTTTTTAATCTAATATCCGTTTCATTCTAATCGAACTAGTTGCAATATTCTGTTTCAGTTTTGTTCATACATTTGTTCAAACTTTTTTAATGCTGCTACAATATTTGAAATGCACGTACCAGAAAACATCTCATGGTTTAAAGTCTTTAGAAGCTGCACTACACCCCTCCCTTGTCTAATTAGCCCCGGCCGACTCACAGTCTCTCATTAACTGCGCTTATGGGCTCCTTTATGTTCAGCTTGGCCCTTTGAAGACTCTCTTCATACAGTGTGATTGGATTGACTCTAGTAGACCAGCTGATCTGTGAAATAACTTAAATCTCACTGCAAACACTGACTGGACTCCATTCGCCTTTGTGCAAAGGCTCCGATCAACAAACCCAGATAAGGAGCTGGGCCGGGCCACCACGATGAAGGCCAATGGCTTAAGGCTCTATTAGATTTGACTGGAGGTTCTTCTGAGAGGTGGTGATGTGTGACAGCCACTGCAATTATGCTGCTGTCCGCTTGAAACCGCAGGGATATCCAGCTGACTACACTCAAGGGGCCACTGCAGACACAGACAGAGTCAACTTTGCCCAACGGGGTGATTATGGGTTAAAGGTGAATGTAGAGGGTTCCACAGCTGAAAGTAACAATGGGCAGGAGCGGGTCAAATGTAATTAGAAACTGGGACTGTGTCTGGGCAGTTTGGTAACAGGGGTTGAGATGTTATATTTGGTGGTAACAGGGCATAGGAGAGTGAGATGTAAATGGGTGATGGGGTTAGACATCTATTAATCAGACAATATTTATGTATAAAGCATGTTTCATACATAGAACCTAATACAAAGTGCTTTATTGTGCATTAAAAAAAGTCCCACATGCCCATCCAACCTCACCCACTTGCCAAAATACATAAGACTGAGTAAAGATAAACATGAGACTGAGTACAATGAACCATATGAAGAAATACCATCAGAGGAGCCATATACACCAGGAGCCGTCACAGGAGAGTGACACAGAGGAGGAGAGATGAGGGAGACACCAGACCTCCACCAGGGGCCCATGAGCCAGGCCCCAGCAGCAGACACAGCTGGCCACCGCACCTGGTGCATGGGGCCCCACAGAGGAAACACTGGAGATCCAATAAACGGTTAAAAAAAAACGAAATATATGAGTGGACGCTAAAAACAGAATACACAATAGCATCAATAAAATGTGTAGTATGTGAGTATAAGTAGAATAATACTTGGACATGGTTGCATATGACAAAATAAGAGGTAAAAAAGATAAACCAAAAAGTTGGGGCTTGAGCTGCTTTTGAATGACATGAACATTCTCTGTGGCCCTGAAGTCCTCCTAACTAATGAAAATGCCTTGATTTTTATTCATTTTTTAATAGATTCTTTGGCCCTTATAGTCTTTATGGGACAGGACATATAATGTCACATTAAGTTAAGACAGAGGACAATACAGAAAAACTTTAGAGAGCCAGATTTGAACTCACAACGCTGCAGGTTGTGCGTGTTCTCGACCACTGAGGGTGGTGAGATTTTAGCAGCATTAGCTTTGAAACTTAAACTAAAACTTAACTAAAACTACTTCCAAATGAAATATTACTACATGTTAGAAACAACACATTTATTATGGGACAAAGTTAATCTAAGATTTTTATGTAACCTGCCATATTCCAAAATGTGCATCTATAAATGAATCCAAATTAAAAGCTATAACTTCTCAGTTAATAGAATGTTTTAAACAAGACTAATCCCATCTAAACCTCTGTGAAACTGTCTGTAATGACGCTTCATTAGGCTCCTTTGGACAGACAACAGAAGGACAATGACATTCATTTCAGACATTTTATCTGAAAACTACAACGATAATTATAAATGGAGATTAAATCAGCCCCATCCTGCTGTTCTCCAGTGCCGAAACTTCTTTTTGTCAGAACGCACAGTCCAAAGATTAGCACTTAAATCAGTACCCACATCTAATTATACAAGCTAATCTTATTGGACTCTCCAAGTGGTGCTAAGCTCTGCGATGCAATGATTATAAGAGCAAAAAGTGAAGTTGGAGCGGAAATTCTGTTAGAGATTTAGTAAATGTAGTCTTCATTGCCTCAATGTTTATTTTTAGTTATTACAAATGGCCTTTCCTTCTGGGCTCTGCTCCTGAGACATGGTTCATGGGGCACACTCCAGGCTTCCAGCAGAGAGAGATTAACACAGTGTCCATTACATGTATTTGACTAATGAAGGCCCGGACTGTTCCATGTTCCTGTCAGAGGGGAGGCACTGGGGGAACAAGTAACAAGTAACAACCACCACAACAACAACAACAGTAACTATGAGTTTTAAGTTATGGCAACGGCCCTCCATTGTTATAGCAAATATGCAGTTCAAATCAAATAAAAAAAATATTCTAATAGAAAAAAAAAATCCTTCAAATATTAATTAATCAGTCTACACTTGCTAAAATATTCTTTTCCACATTATTTTAAATAGCACTACCTTTTGTATGTAAAAAAAAAGCTTTCTGGTACATATTTAAGCTGTTCACCAGTTAGTCGAATATATCTAGACTAGACGTTTCATTGGCTCTTGAATCGTGACAGAATGCATTATTTTTCCATGTGTAATTGATCGGTTCCATTAGTAAATCATTGCACTTTACCACACACACCTACATTCCATTTAACGTGATTGCATTCGCTTTCAAACACACCCCAGTCAATAATAACGGAAGTGCATTTGCATAACCACGACGCTTGTTGCGTTTCATTCTCCCACAAATCGTTTCCCAAACATCAAAGGCATTTGTCTCATCCCGACCCGTCCTTCCATAGACATCTGAGCCCCGCGCAGCCCGTGCGTGACGTGCGCGGTGCGGCTGTGAGCGCGGCGCTTGCATGCGGCGGCTGCAGGTGTCAGTCTGACTGTAGCCGGTAGGAGGGACTTGATGCTCCAACTTCTCATTTCGCGCGAGCGTCTCCTCTCCAGCCAGTCGTCCTGGTCCTGCGCGGAGAGACACGACGGGCAAGAAGCAGCAACACACCACGGCACGGCTTCCCGCACCGACACCACCATGCCTTCTACACCTCAACGCCAAGTGGATCCTTATAAATCGCTTTGTTCTTTTTGATCTTTTTTTTTTTTTCCTCCTTCCCCTTTCCCCCCCTCTACTCTTTATTCAGCGAGGCGCAAGGACACTACAGCATCAGCAGCAGCAGCAGCAGCAGCAGCAGCATCAGCAGCAGCAGCATCAGCACCAGCAGCATCAGCAGCAGCGGGATCCATCCACCGCTCACAGGGCATCCTCTGTACAAACGCACCATCCACCTCCTCCTCCTCCTCCTCCTCTTCCCTTCCTCCTACACCTCTCTTTTTCCCTCTCTGGACCACTAGACATCGGCTCACCTCGTTTTTTTCCCTTGAACCGGAGACATGGATCTATGGTTTTACGCGACGCGGATTTGCTGGTGGAAGGTTTTGTTTCTCATGAGTGTATTCCAGGACTATCTGAGCTCCATGCTGGACTGCCCGCCGACCTGCACTTGCTCCCAAACTGAGATCTATTGCAATAAGTCCGACAACGGAAGGTTTTTCCCTTTACTGGCCGTGCAAGACAGTGCCAACAATGGGACCACTGTTGAGATTGCGGAGTTATTAAAAAACATCAGCTCCATGTAAGTAGCCGCGATGGTGACACACGTTATTCTTTCTTTTTTTCAAATAATTTATTCATGACTTCGCTGCGATTATGCGTCTGTGATTTAGCTGTTGCTTTTTTTGCGTGGTACTTGTTGGATTCGGCCGGGTTTGCTTTTCATGTGTGACTTTCTTGCGTTGGCTGTCTTCGCGCGCAAAGTGGACCGTTAAGTGGCTCCGCGTTCCTCCCCCGGATCTGCCCACATAAAGTTGTTTCTCCGCATCGGCACCGCAGGCCTCCCCGCACGCTCCACAAATGACACGGGGATGTTGCAGAGAAGCTTGTTTCATCCCATTCATCCTCTCCTCTCCCCCCCCCCCTCCATCTCTCTCTCCCAGATTCTGTCCTGACGCACCGCTCCATTGCGCGAAATGAAACGGAAATAAATGGTGCAGTCGGGTCAAGCGCTCCCAATTCGTGCTTTTTTTTTGCTTTACTGAAACTTCATCACGTCGCGCAAGGCCGCCGGGTGATTTTGTGTGTGTTATTCTTTATTTTTTTGGGTGCGTTCCGGGGGTTAAATTAGACATTTTGTTACAGGACGCGACTGCTTTTTTTGTTGTTGTTGTTGTTGAAAGATGCGCCGCTTAAAACGCAGGCTCTGTCTATGTATCTGTGCTGATGACGGGGCACGCGGCACAGGCCCTCCTCACCCACGCGCCCACGCACCCTGTGAAGTAGGATTTTCACCCCCCCCCACACACACAATCCTTCTCCAAAGCGCTCCCTCTCCCATGCGCGTGCGTCTCTTTCAGGCATCGATCCTTCCCCTGCAAACATCAAAAGCGCTCTGTTTTTTGAAAAGTCAGGGGAAAAACATAAGCAAGCATAAAGATAAATAATAAATAAATACATACATAGATAAATCAAACATGTAGTGTCGACTCTGATTTGCATTTAAAGTAAACAGCGGCTGTGGCATTATGACAGGCGCACTATGGAATTCCCTTCAGCTCCCATACAGGCCACAAAGGACTTTATTTTATTGACTTTCCTGTGCGTTTTTGCAGCTCCAGCTTCTTCATGTTTCCATGGTTCAGAGCGTTCTCATGCCACTAGAGGGTAGCCTGATTCCCTATATGTTTCTTACATGCTACCCCCCCACCCCCCTTTCTTTCTTCACATTAACACAACTTTTTAGACAAATGGGCATTACTGTAACAGCCCCAGCAGCATTTATGCACCAGTGAAGCGTTATCCCTGTAAGTGATTAGTGTGGTTGAAGATTCCCCTGAAGTTTCCCCCTATAAACTTTCAATCCCAGAGTTTTAATTCTGTCTGCATCGATCGCCGTTTCGCCTTTGATTAACCCTAATGGCCGCACTCTGGATTAATTGTGTATTATGCAGGCGTAATGCCAGAACCCCGCTGGTTTTCCACGCATGGACGTTTACCTACAGCCACCAGCCATAGCTCAGTGTCAGCCTCTATCCTTTCAACATAAACATCTCTATTTCATTACCATTATACATGCACTTTACATAATCGCGTGTTCTATATATAGCAATTACGTTGTTATTATGTGTAATGACTATATTACGGACATAATGGCATAATCACAGTGCAATGCATATACGCTCTTCACTATACAAATGCTAATGTGCTAAACTGTACGGTCCGGAAAGGCGTGAGCATCCGCACAACAGATCCTGATTGAGGCCATCTTCAACACTGATTGTTTTTTGGTCCCCTTCTGTGTAAACCGTCCAGATGCATGCATTTTCTTAACAACAACTCGCAGAGAAATAGGTCCAATTTGGGGTGGATGAGGATACCACTCTTTGCAGGGAATTGGCCACCTTAAAAGACCCAGGCCAGTGTTTTTCTATTTTTCTTCACAATAGGGAGTTAGCCATTGCGGTTTGAAGGGGATAAAAGAAGGCCTTGTTGTGATCGACAAGGCCTGGAGTATAACCAAAGGGTATTTCTGGGCATTGTTCTATAATTGAATGGAGAAATTCAATGAAATCATCCAAAATGTCACGTCAATGTGAGTGAAGAACGAACTCCATTTGTTCTTGGCCTGTTTCTAGTCTAGTGAATGAGTAGTAGTAGTAGTAGTAGTAGTAGTAGTAGTAGTAGTAGAGATTGGTAGTAATTAAATAAAATGCTACTGTTTCATACTCTTACTTCTACTTGAGTAATCTTTTTTTTTTTTAAGCAACAGTACTCTTACTCACTCACTGACACGTTTTGGTTAAAGTCTAAAGAGTAAAGTCTACAAGTGACAAAAGTGAAATGTTGACGTCAAATAATTTGTACTTCTTGTGTTTCTTGCGCCGTTCCTTTTGATATAAATGCATTCTTCTCTTTTTTGTGTTTTATGGCTTGAAAATACCAGATTTCGTGCATTATTTAACCTTAATACTTGTTTCCTTTACTTGTAATTCCTTGGATTTTACTTTATACATTTACTTGAAGAATATGAATAAGCATTTTGGCTACTCTTTGCATGGTGGCAGAACGAGTGCTAGTAGTAGTAGTTCTTGATGTACACGGTAAATAGAATTAGAAGTATTTTGTATCTGTTCTTCCTGCGTCGCAGCAGGACAAAGTGGTTAGCTCAGGTCTGGTGCAGGTGTTGCTTTGTTTGCACAATCCAATCAGGGCTTCCACCTCGCCTTATGACGTGTGGCCCCATTTGGAGTTTTGCCTCTTTTTGCACCTTCAAGAGAGTGTTTTAAGCATATCCAGGTGCATCCCCGTCACGGCGCTCATTACTCAGCTTCCTATTGGTAAATATTTCTAAAAAGGATTCGCGGAAACAGCTCTTTCTTCACCAATCACCACCTCTGCTTTGAAGGGCTTTGTTCTTCTCAAATAGCATCCACAAGCTAAAAAAGACTCTTTTCATCATTATCTTCAGATATACACACATCTGCATATTTAGTCAAAATGTCACAATTCTGAAGACTAATAGTATTTAAATGCTGTCCTGAGGTGCTGCATTTTCTATTGCTCAAGTCAAAATAACTCGTCCTTTATTGCCTTTGAAATACAAAATCTTCCAAAACTATTGTGCCTCGAGCTACTTTAGCGTCAACTTTCTTCGCAGTCAAAGAGATTTATACCCACTTGTAAAATTGCCATCTGTTTATGTGCAAACAAAGCAATGGTTGGCAGTCTAAAATGGCTGCCTGTTTAAATCTGCAGCCAAATAGAGCTTGAGGTTCATCATTTAACGTCTTGCTCACCGAATCTATAAACAGCCTCATTCCTTATATTACTAGACGTCTGTTTTGAAAATGCACATTGCTGTTTTCTAGTGCACTTATCAGACATGAGGTACCATTTCGGTTAAATATAGGCTTCATAGTCAGAGAACGTAGTCATCAAGAACATAGTCGGTAAACAAAACCAGCTCAAGTGAATCAATACTTCAAATGTGCATGCATTAACCAATGTGGAATCCAACATTAAAACACATGTACAATCTAAAAGAAAGTTCCTTGACTTATCTTCTAAAATGTATTCTAATAAGTACCAATATTATTATTATTTTGCTAATAGTGATTATTTGACTAATAATTGCATAGTAAGAATCTTTAAAAATAAGTAATTTCAATTCTGCACATAATCCAAAAAAGTAAACCAGAAATGTAAAGTGCCCTTTTAACTGGCTGTGTGTCTTTCTATCAACTTTATTTTAAGCTGACAAGAGGAATTGTAATGTGTCAGGGCTGTCGGCTTTGAGTTGTTCGTTCTGTTAATTGGGCGATGGAGTCACAATCGACCAACGTTTGACTTAGTTGATTCATTATTTATTTAGATGATAACGATGTATATGGGCAACAGCAGAAAGGAGAAGGTATCAAGTGAGTTAGCTGGAGATTCGGGTGCGAATCAGCCTTTTTAGATACAGTATAAATAGTTGTTTTTGCATGAACTCCCTGTAGTCTTTTGAGTGCAGTTTGGTGCAGATACAATGGTCCTGGGACTTTGCAAAGCATGCGTACGTACAAAGACTGCAGCGTACGTGAGTTTCTACATTAAGTTTGAGATTTAGAGACTAAAAAGAAAACTTGATATGGAACTGAGCCAAAAAGTCCAGATCCATAAGTGCTGATTTGCACTTCGAGGGTTTGAGAAATCAAGCAGAAGGTGACCTGAGAAGTTAGCAAGTTTGAAGAAGCTTGTGGATGTTTGTGTTTCGTCCGTACGTACAGTTATGAAGACAAGTTAAGTTCGGGAGCAGGACCACACCCGTTTCACGCCCCTTCCTGCGGCTACACTATTCAAACATCCAAGTCATACACACCGGTATTCATGATTTCGTGCCCCTCCCTCCTATTCTGTTTTAATCATTCAAATTATTCAAATGTATCTTCTCGATGGGGGTATGGAGGCCCAGGAGCCTTCAGCCCTCATCACCAGAAGCCCCAAAACGGCATCCACTTCTGTACATTTGTGTTCATGTTTCTCGTATGCCAATAAACACTTTGCATCGTAGCTGGGGTCGTGGTCCTTGCTAGTGAAAAGTTGTATTAATGAGACGCCAGATCATAGAGATATTGAATCATTTGGAGAAGCTTTGCCATTTCGTCAAGCCATATCTTTAGTTGACCAAGAATTTCTTTGATCAACTACACCTGTAATGAATTAGACACATATGATATTGTGACATCCCCTATTACAACGCACTGATCAGATCGATTTTTAGTTTAGTAACGCGAAAGTAAAAGAAAATCGACACGAAAGAATCTGTGTAGAGTAAATGAGTTCTTTGAATGTTCCTCTGTGTGCCAGCTTTCCATTCCAATTTTAAAATGATTGTGTGATCTGCCATGTTGGCTGAGATGCACAAAAAGGTACTTGAAACCATCCATCACAACCACATCTATGCTTTTTCAACCTGTCACTAAACTTTCTTAAAATTGCTTTAGATCTTCGGGTCAATATGTGTTACCGCACTTCTTTTAAAAGTTGTAAAAGGAGATTTTTCCCCCCCTCACTTTCTACAAAAAAGAACTCAGCTCTCTGCTTTAGAATTATTGATCTTTGGATGCCTTCAACTACACATTTTATATGAGCCCTGCCAACTCGCTCACGCTGCCAAGAAACCTGCTTTATCCCAAACATTTTTTCAGGTCTGTTTAGGTGCATTGTGTGGGCAGAGAAAAGTCCTGTGGTTCAGACACTGAGCGTTAGAGCGTTACATAAAATCACTGTTTTCTCTCGCTGCTCAGATTCGGAGCTGCCCACATACTGCAGGGCCAACCACTCTGGCCAATGGTGATATCATATTCATATTCTCCAATGACCACTTGCATAAGACTTTTCAATGGAACTGTTCAGAACTGGCCACAAACGGACAGAAGAGGATTTCCGGATTAGATACATGGACTGTAGCAAATTTACAGATGCTTTTGTCATTATGATAGTGGTTATATTTTGTGAATATTTTACCTAATTTTTGGTACTGAAAGTAAACTTCTTTCCCTTAACTGCTTCATACATGTTATTCTGCAAACATGGAACATTTTTCTTGCTGTTCAGTGGTCAGAATCTCTCTAAAGAATCAGAATCCCTACTCATTTTTGGCGCTGAAAGTAGATATTTCTTTCCCTTTAAAAAAAAACAAATAATTCATCAACCGCTTCATACATGTTATTCTGCAAACATGGAACATTTTTCTTGCTGTTCAGTGGTCAGAATCTCTCTAAAGAATCAGAATCCCTACTCATTTTTGGCGCTGAAAGTAGATATTTCTTTCCCTTTAAAAAAAAACAAATAATTCATCAACCGCTTCATACATGTTATTCTGCAAACATGGAACATTTTTCTTGCTGTTCAGTGGTCAGAATCTCTCTAAATTGGTTCAGAGAAGAAACAGCAGTGAACTGGAAGAATGAGAGGAATGACAATAATGAGCTTAGAGAGAAGATGTATCATTGAGATTGGTGATAGGTTGACAGACAAATGTAGCAGAACGTAATTGGCAGACGCAGGTGATTTAAGGTAGGAATAAGTCTTTGAAACGAAGACTGGTTGAATTAATTCTTCAGCTTCTCCTCAGGCAGCTTCTGGTCGTCCCCTATCCCACTCTGATTTACCCAGTCAGTGGCTTTGTTCTTTAATCTGCCTGTTATAGAATATACTGCACACACATAGCGCCTTTCTTCTGTGTCTCACGTATTTATTCTTCCCGCTGTTGTCTTTGTTCTCCTCTGACTGAGAGCGTAGTTTGAAGTCTGCCCGGCTCACCTGGATCTGTTGTTGTCTTGATACGTTTCCCCTCGTCACCTTGATTCTTTGTTTTTCAATTTGATTTTTATTGTGGGGTGCAAATGTTTTCATGCCTGTTGGGTTTCTCTGTGTGATCTGCACTTTTTGATTTGTTTGTATAATCTGGGAACACAACTAAATTATTTCCTAAACGGTGGTTAGCCTTGGTTAAATGCTGATGAAAAGCATCGCTCTTAGCATTCTCCGACTCCAGCCTTGGATATTTGCACATTCTGTATGTTTCCATTCAAAACTAAAGTAACTCATTCGCTACAGTAAGACCCAAGAGTGCCTTCGGCCAAGCAAATCTATGCAGTGTTAAGAAATGGTCAACCCTGGATTTATAGCTTTGAAACATATTCGTAATAAAAGGCCTTGTTATGAATTGTGGCAGAGGAGTGCATACATTCATTCAGATCTATTTGGGCAGGTAAATAAGGACCATATTCACTCTAGTCACTGCATCCAACAGATCAGTGTGTGGATGCAAAACGATGTTCTCCAGCTAAACTCAGACAGGACTGAAATCACTGTCTTTGGCCACAGAAACACAGAGAAAGTGTTAGCAGTCACCTCCTGTCTCTTGCTCTAAAACCTACTAATCAAGTTAGAAATCTGGAGGTAATAATGGATGTGTCCACTGTAGGTCAGACTACTGTAACGTCCTGTTCACTGGCCTCTCCAAACGAGCTGTAAAACAGCTGCAGTACATCCAGAATGCTGCTGCTCAGGTCCTGACCAGAACCAGGAAGTATGATCACATTAGTCCTGTTCTCAGGTCTCTGCACTGGCTCCTGTTGCTCAGAGAAGAGACTTTAAAGCAGCTCTGCTTGTGTACAAGTCTCTCCATGGCCTAGCACCAAAGTACATCTTGTTAGTACCATATGAACCATCTCAGACTCCTGCTGGTGCCCAGAGTCAGGACTAAACATGGACCGGCCTCCTGCTGGTGCCCAGAGTCAGGATTAAACATGGACCGGCCTCCTGCTGGTGCCCAGAGTCAGGATTAAACATGGACCGGCCTCCTGCTGGTGCCCAGAGTCAGGACTAAACAAGGACCGGCCTCCTGCTGGTGCCCAGAGTCAGGACTAAACATGGACCGACCTCCTGCTGGTGCCAGAGTCAGGACTAAACATGGACCGGCCTCCTGCTGGTGCCAGAGTCAGGACTAAACATGGACCGGCCTCCTGCTGGTGCCAGAGTCAGGACTAAACATGGACCGGCCTCTTGCTGGTGCCAGAGTCAGGACTAAACATGGACCGGCCTCCTGCTGGTGCCAGAGTCAGGACTAAACATGGACCGGCCTCCTGCTGGTGCCCAGAGTCAGGACAAAACATGGACCGGCCTCCTGCTGGTGCCAGAGTCAGGACAAAACATGGGGAATCTGCATTTCAGTTTTATGCAGCTAAAATCTGGAACAGTCTTCCTGAAGATGTGAGACAGGCTTTTACTCTGACAATGTTCAAATCTAAGCTAAAAACAGTTTTGTTGAGCTGTGCATATGACTGAAATTATTCTATTTGCACTATTCTCTTTTATGTTTTAAGCTGTTTTGGGATTTCTTTCATTTCTGTCAGTTCTTGGTGATTTTACTGCATATTTCCTGCTCTACAAATAAACTTGCCTTGTCTTGCTTTACAGTCTTGCTTTCTGGTTAAATCTTTGAAGCTTGTCCAGAGCTTTACATTACAGGCTACTGCAGTTCATAAAAACGCTTGGATCCATGTGATCTTATTATTATTGATTTGACAGGCATGTTCCACAGTATAGCACGGCACCTGTCATTTTACATGTATGTCAAACTACAGGTGTTTTAATTGCATAAATATACCATGAAAAACATGCATTGTCACTGCGGGGTGGCCAACATGCCCTGGTTGCCTCACTTCTTGTCTTCATAGTGAGAGATAAATGTAAGACCTCTGCAGAACATTCCAGGTAAAGTAATCTGTTTGGAGTGAAGCAGGAGGTGGACCCTTCATTTCACTGTATTGCTTTCCATGAACCTTTTATATATCTACTGTCACTAAAAGGTTTTCTTCTCTGAAACGTACAGTTTATCCCCCTAAACAAAGCTTAATTTGAGTGCTGTAAAACTGTTTTTTTCGGTTTCTGGTTTTCCTTGCACAAGATGAATTCTTAGCTAAATCACAAAGTCTCCAAAAGCCATCTGGCTCAGAGTCATCACAAATTGTTGTTTAACCAATAGTCAGGCAGTATAATTACTTTTTGAACTGCTGCAAATGTGAAATACAAGATAGAGTACCCATACTATTTTAATTCTTAGAAGTATATTGTAATGAGTTCATTTATATTGGTCGGTGATCACAAGTTGTTGCTTCAAACCACTCTGAGTACTCTTCTTTAGTGGGAGCCATAGTTTGCTATAAATATTAAAATGTTATGCATGATTTAGCTCTGTTATGCACAGCAACATTTTATTGAAGCTGAAATATGTCTTTATGTTTAACTTTGAAGATGACACAACATGAGAATAGCGGCGTCTTTTGCAGCCTCACATATCAATGCCTAACCCTCTCTGTTCCTGGCAGACCCCACACTCTGCCCCCCTCGGCCTTAGCGCCATCATCCGTGCTAATACGGGCCAACCGCTCAGGACGGAGCCGCTAACACACGTTTTGCCCGGCGCTTGTCACCACGCGGCCCCCTGCTGCACGGCGTCTCCAGGCTCACCTCCGGGGCCCTAACGCGACGTCCACCACTGTTATCCGCAATCATCAAGTTTGCATGAGACGTCTTTGTGAAAACTGGGTCATGGCTGCCATCTGAGAATTAGGAGGAAGAAGAGAAGCAGCACTTGTTTTTTTTCCTCCCCAACTCAAATCCTTTGCCCTCCTCATGCGGAAGAGTGTCGTGCCGAGCTAACTGGCCAGGCTTCTCCCACAGGCTGTCATGCACCTTCACTAGGGCATCTGCAGGCAGCCCACTGGCCCCTAAGATGCATGCTAATGAGATTTCTCCTCCCCCATTTTAACAATCAAAAGACGCATTGAGGAGGTTTGGGGAAATACTGAGGGCGCTGCTGTTTCAGACGGGATTAAGAAGCCTGCAAAGTCTCGCAGTGGTGGTACCAAGCAGACGTTTAGTCAGAATTTGGCTTTCACTATATGAGTACATTGTCAAATTTGTGCTATTGTTGTGAGTTCTGGATCTAGAAAAATACAGAATCAAGTAGTTTCAGGTTTTTGAAGTAGGTCAAATTGTGACAATGGCCCAACGATGCACTTTTATTTTTTTTAATACTTAAAACAACCAATATATACATATAATATTTTGCTCAAGGACAGTTAAAATGTATTGGTAATAATCTTGTGTCGTATGGTAGGCAATATGAACAAAGTACCACTGCTTATTCATACATATATATTTTTAAATCTTTTCTTTTGACTCATCAAACCAATTTTTTTTTAATTTTCCATGGCAATCATAAAAATGTAATTTGACGGTCATGAATCCATAACTGTCTCCATGAGTTAACATTCTTCGATTATCCATTTTGAAACAATGCAAATTCCACAGAAATTCAATTTACATCTGTTTACATGCATGGGGTTTTAGCCTGATTACAAGAAGGCTTCTTCATAATCAGGTGCGTGCTGACACTGGCACACACTAGCGACCGCTCGCTCTTCTGTCGTGTAAGATGGGCTTTACTGACGCTCTGTGGCAGATCATCTTGTAGAAACATGGTATTTCCTAAGATTAGCCAAGTCGTACTCCAACAGCATTATGGGCTAATTCCACCTTGTAGGATATACATGAGTGAATCATGCTTGAAGATTTGTTTTTCCTTTTTTGTGCTTGATGAACAGAGGAGATGACAGAGACAGAGAGACAGAGAGACAGAGAGACAGAGACAGAGAGAGAGACAGAGAGAGAGAGAGAGAGAGAGAGAGGGGGCAAAGGGCACAGGGAAAGACAATAGTGTTCAAATTAAGTCCGAATGCAAGTTTTTCCATTTGTCTAACTTCTTGATTGTTGGTGGGCTTCAGGCATCCATCTCTTTGTGATGGTCTTCTTTCCTGGAGCCAAAAGTACAGTCCAAAGGTTCGTTTATCGTGTCCACGGCAGGAGTTTTTAGGCCCAAATATACAGCCCTAAAATTGAGTGGGATGGCAACGTCAAAAAACATCTGCAGAGCTTTGTTCATTTCAATTTCAAGTAACTGCTTCTTCAATTCCACCATTGTTCATCTACCTCAAATAGCATCAGAATCAGAATCATAAAGGGTTTATTGCCATTGTCAATGAACAGAATTCACAAACACAGGAACTTGTCTTGGTGATCAGAGCAACATAAAATAATGAACAATGAACGACAAAGCCCCATCTTCCGTTACATCTTAATACATGTTCCTTGTTAATTGGAAATGTTGGTGGAAGGGCAGGGGCCAAGGACTAGCCCTTAAATTTAGGTAATAATCTATAATAGTGGAACTAAAACCAGGCGTTTGATAGGATTACAAAACTGCAAGCCTCTGAGGTGGGTCACAAATGGATTGTCCTTGTCCTTGAGCTGATCTTTCCAACACATTTCCCAAAATCAATGGAGAAGTAGTTTTGGTGCATTCTTCCAAAAATGGTTTCCCTCTCACAGTGTTTACAATAGCCCCTAACTTCCTCTTTTGTCTATTTACGGCAGGTTTTCAACTTATGTCCATGTATTTTTGTGAAATAAGTGTTTGTAAGAGAAAACACAAAGTAAAATACTGGTTCACGGTTGGCAGCCGTCACCTACTGCAGTTGTGCGTCTTCAAAGTATGTGTTTGACGCTATCCTGTATTTTTCTTTTTAAAGAAGGAAAGAGAGAAAGATGAAGAGAAAGAGAGAGAGTAAGAGAGAGAGAAAAAGAGGGAGAAGGAGGAGCACATATTGTTGTGCTGCTCATGCAGAATTGAAAAAAATAAATACAATTTAATTGTGGGAAAATGGGCCGCAGGCTTCCTATTGGAGACCCATGATCTAGTTCATCACAAATCAGCTTAAGACGTCTTGTTAAACATGGCTGAGACCCAGTGCAGGGGCAGCATCACTTACCCTTGCGGGGCTCTTGGAGGGCAAGTCTGTAGATCCATGGTCTGAAGCCTGTTTAGCATTTGCGCATGAATCCATCATGGCGTATTATCAAGTCGCATGCGTCACTTCTGTCCTGTGTGTTAGTGCTGACACGTGATATAGCTGAAGAATGCCTCTTGTTCTTCATAGCCAACATGTTGACAGATCAGATTTATTCTCCAGTTGTGTAGAAATTGTGTTGTTTGAGTGGTTTGTGCTCGATGTCTCATTCAGCTGTTGATTGACTCTAATTATGTGGCTTGTCTGCCCGTGAACTCGGGCTTCTGCTGTGTCGAGTTCAGGGTCACTCGGCAGATAATCTTAATCCCAGCACATACAGCACTAAGTTTGATTTTCACCGTTCATTTTCTCAGTATTCCCACCAAGCTAAAGCAGAGGTTGGTGAAGTAATCTTTACCAGAGCAATTTTACAGTACGGTATCTAATTACAGACACTCCAGACTTTGTACCAGACTCTTGGACAAGCGATTCATCTACCTATTAAACAGTTTGTACACTTTGTACTAACAGTAGTAAGTGACCGGCCAAAACGTACCCCTTTAATGACACACCGTGACTCTCAAACCCCAGGCTTCACGACCCCTAACCCCATATGACAGCGGGACTGACCAAACGTGGACAACAAGGTGACTGACAGTGGGGCTTATCAACCAGATACACCCAGGAAGACACAGACATCAGGCAAAATAAAGCTAATGTAATGCTCTGTACCTTTACACGAGAGCCAGAGTCATATCAGTGTGAAACGTGAAATAATCAAATACAAGCGAATATTCAAGCCTCGCGCCCTTTTAATAGGTTCCCCCTGGAGGCAGAACGAGGCCGGCGCGCACTGCTACAGTCGTCATCATGGACGTAGAGTTTCTCTGAACATCCAGCCTAGTTAGTTGCTCATCAGTTTCAGAAAGTAAATATTTCCACAGGAGTTATTTCAGTTTGTTTTTAAGACTCCAGGGTACAGACATCCAGCCTGTCACACAATAAGCAGATTTTCTCTTCCCAGTTACAGTTACACACTGGTCCCACTGCGTGTATCTTGGCTCTTGGTTGAGGGCACAGCGCGGGTAGAAGCACAGGTGGGCGGGGTTAGTGCCAGCTAAAGAATATTTCCAGATGTGCTATTGGCTGATAGCGGAGGACTCTTCACACACGTCATGCATGTCGATTACTGTACGCTTATTTGTCTTCAAAAAATAAAAAATAAAAGCAGTAAATATATGCAGTGATACATGTTTTTTACTCCAGCACCCTCCCTCGGTGGAGGAACTGTCACTGTGCTGGCCCCTTAACTAATCTACATGTTTCTACCACAACCTATTGTTACTATGGCTTTGATTATTACATTTTATTACCACCCACTTTGCCAATGTGGTCACTTTTTGAAAAATATCTCTTCACACACAGAAAACATGTCTATTTGCTTCAAGTGTAAAGCGTACGATTACGGAAATTGCTTCAATATCACGGCACAGAACGACTTCTACGGGCACATTATTTGAGCTAAACTGTATTTTTCAGTCTACGTTCCAAACTCAGCTATGTGCTAGTGTGCTTCTTCTCAATCCTCGGGCTAGTCTCAGGTCAACACTCATCATAAATTAATGTCTACACTGCTTCCCGTTTCCATTTGACCACCAACACCTCGTGCAATAACCGCCGGACAAAGCGGCGCTTGTTCTCTCACACCCGCCATAAGCTCAGATATATATATACACACTGTGACCTTGAACATGGTTGGTGGCCTGTATGTATTGATTACCCCAGACGATGCCTTGATATCTATATTTGCCGCGCTCTGCTGACCGCCGATGCGAATACGCTACATCAAAACATTACGAGCCTATCAGGGCATTGGTGCGTACTGAGCGATCGTCCTCAGCGCGGCCATGATTCTTGGCGGCCGGCGTTCGTTTCCTTTCTTTTTTTTCCCTGGCTGGCTGGTAACTTGCGTGAAGGCAGATGAGGAGGCATTAAAAGTAAACGGTCTACAGAGACTCACCTCTTTCCTCGCGACCTTGGGCGTCCATTGGAAATAACACAGCCACCGTCACGCTTCTCTCAAAAGAAACACGGGTCATCAAATAGAAGCCCACCATTCTTCTCTTCACTATGTAGCTTGACATGAGCGCAGTGTGGTTGATGGTTTTTTTAGCTCTGATGTGGAAAAATGGTTCTTCTTCCTGTATAACCAACCAGTCACAACGCTTACATGCACGCCAGGAAAACCAAATCTCTGGCCTAAATGGATTTGAGCGTTTTCAAATGCACGTTAACGCAGAACTTTGATTCTCCACATGTGATGCATGCAAAAGACACTCTGAGGCATTCTTTCAACCGTGCAGGGCAAGAAACATCCAGGAAAACATGCCGTATTTTCCGGACTATAAGTTGCACCAGCCAAAAAATGCATAAAAGAGAAGGAAAAAACATATATAAGTTGCACTGGAAGTCGCACTTTTTGGGAAATGTATTTGATAAAATCCGAAACCAAGAACAGACATTTAATCTTGAAATGCAATTTAAAATAATAACAGATGAACATGGTGAATAGGTGTACGTATGCTAACGCTAACACCTTCAGCTACATGACGCACAGACAGAACTGTGGTAAGTGTCTGGTATGTAAACGTAACATATTAACAGTTATTCAGATAACTATAGCATAAAGAACATGCTAACAAGTTTACCAAAGCATCAGTTTTACCCCAAATCACTAAATCCATTGAATTCTTCTTCCTCTGTGTCACTTCTAAACAACTCCACAAACTCCAGAGGTAGAGGAAGTGCAGACACTTCTTCTGCCTCGCTTAGAGCCTAGAGCGCCCTCTTGTGGTTGCCAGTGTGAAAACAACAAACAAAATGATATAATAATGTGTTAATAATATCCCATATAAGTCACTCTGGAATATAAGAGGCACCCGGCCGGAAAATACGGTAGTGTGTTTGTACATGCTCATTTTAGATCAGTCTAGACACATGTTACCGTCACGCAAGCGTTTTGTTGTGTCATGGTTTTGGTTTATTACTATACAAGAGAAAGCACACATGGCAGCTTTAATCACTACATTTACATGCAAAGGGAACTCCGAGTGCGCTAAACAACCAAACTCAATTTGTCTTTGTTCCAAAACCTGCCAGACCACTCTTGTTCCAGTCATGCAGCTAAAAGAACTGATTAGGTACGAGCGGGGGGCTGAGGGACGTTCAGGGATGTCTAGTAATTCAGCATTATAGCGCCAAATGTTTGCAGCTTTAATTTCCAATGAAGCAGATTTTATACATACAACCACACTTTTTGGACAAACATAGATAAGCGAATCCTCATTTACGTGGAGCATTGAATTTTCAGAAATACTCGGGTGTGATATTTGCTTTCTGCAGCACAAATACACACATTGCAGCTCCGGTAGTTTTAACATTCATTTTAACATAGTCAGATCAAAACAAAACAACACGTGCTTGTCTACCGTAGTTTGTCGTCTCTGCTGAGCTAAAATGAGTGAGCACACATCCAAGCACATGCCTTATAATCTTTTTATTTTCTGTTTTTTACCTTGTGCAGTTGAATGCCTCTCGTAATCCGCTCCTGTCTTTACCGGACTGCACCAGACTATCAATCGCTCTGGAGTATAAGTCACACCAGCCAGAAAATGCATAATAGAGAAGAAAAAAACATATATAAGTCGCACTGGAGTCGCATTTTTGGGAAATTTATTTGCTAACTTGTGACCATTGTATTTCCTGGCGTGTCTAAAAATCAAATATTCAAGGTATATGAGTCTGATGCTTGCAAAAACCTGGTTGAATGTTTGTTAACAGTTTTTTCACTTTTTTTTTCCAAATTATAGCTTGAAAATGCATGTCCCTGAACATCCTTTATCCTCCTGTTCACACTAATGTCTCTTTTTGACCTGCATGTAGTGCTCTGACCTGTTCCCTGGAGAAAAAAAGACCAAAAAAACCAATGAATCTCTTGAAAACAGATCAGTAATTATTTGCTTTTCACACTTCGTGCAGGATTTTCTGTGCACTGAGGCTGATATTAACAAGCAGGGTAAATTAACACTTGTTATATGCAACCAAGACATGCATAATGAGTCATGTCAGCGAGGTGTAAATCTGTGGTTAGCCCAAATTAACCCTGCTACAAAGATAAGTGGAATAATTGAGAATGTTCCATCAGTTTACATTAGGAAGTTCACCCATTGGTTGTGCATTGTCCTTTGGTTAAACTTTCAGTGTTGTTCGCTTAACTATAGTGTTCACCGCATATATTAAAGACTGGAGGATTATCTTGGTTATTTATTAAAAAAAAGCACAGACAAATAGCTGGTTCTGCATAAGATTAGCATTACCAAGAGACCGCTTGCATTAATGACTTGGATATGAATCATAAATTAAAAGTGCCCCAATTAAATCTTTTCTTGTTTTTTAAGCACAGGTCACTTAATCCATCTCATCTTATTTTGAATGAACAAATGTAAAACAAGAAAATCCCAAATGCACTAGTGTGTTATTCCATTTCCAAAAATACTGTTTGACCTTAAGTTGCCTTTTTCTGTGAAGAATTTCTTGAAATGTCATCACCCCAAGCATTCCAAGCACTCCATCGTAAAGTCGAGCGTATAATTCATTACATATACATAGTCCGACACTCATTTTTTTTTAGTTCATTCATATTTATCAGACAATGTCAACACTCCATGCATTATTAGCGGAGGTGCGGGGCCTTATCTGCGGTCTGAAAATAAGTATGGCCGCTTTTGCCTGGGCTTCCATGGCTGAACCGCGGGGTCCGTCACTCAATCAGAGAAAGTGACTTGCACTGGCAGCTGTCTGCGTTTGACACTGAACTGTGGAGGCTTCTTATTCCACCACATCACCTGCCAAAGCTTCACTAATGTGTTTGGGAACAGCGAGGAGCAACCTGTTCCTCTGCTAATGCCTCTCCATGACACGTTCACTCAGAGCGGGGTTAGGGTTACTTAGTGGTGATGAGCAATCACCACTTTTTTTTACTTTTTAACAGTTTGAGCCGAATTTCATCTGCGTCGTGTTTGATTTATAGTTACTTGTCCCCAAAAGTAATCGAGTTATTCACTGCGTTATTGTGTAATGAAAGTAACTAATTACCAGGTAAAGTAAGTAGTGAATTATAAAAATAAATCTCAAACAAATACACCACTGCTGTTAAATTAAGTTACAAAAAAGCTATATTCGACCTTATTTTGCCTGCAAATCACTAAATGCACCATCTGTCCATATAACAGCTGTAAATAAGAGTTATTTCGATTAAGAGTATAAGAGTTTTTTATTTTTTTCAGCAGTTTTTTTATAAGAGTTTTTTTATAAGAGTTTTTTTACAAGAGTTTTTTTACAAGAGTTTTTATAAGAGTTTTTTTTTTAGGTTATCTGTTTTTTCTTTATTATACTTCTGAACCTTATCTATTTCTGTGTCTAATCTGTGTTGTAACATTGGATTTTCACCATTGTGGGACAAATAAAGGTTATATTATCTCATCTAGAACCAGCCAAAACCGAGCTCACAGCCTTCAATCATCGTCATGTCAACTGTACAGCAACAAAAACACAACCGTCCCTCTCCGCAGCAGACCCCGGTCAAACAGCACTTTTACCACATTCATGCTGATATTAGAACATAATATATGCACACGACCACTTTTTAAAGCTTGTGAAACCAGAGGTGAACAGCCAAATAGATATAAAAAATGACTGCACCTGCAAGAAGACGGCTGTATCCACATTCGCCTGGCTCACTTATTATTCTAAGTGGTCCGTAAACTCCAACTGCAAGTGACACTGACACTTTTGTCATCTGTTTTTATTTCCATCACCATCTGTCTCCATCATCAAGCGTCCCCAAATAACAATGTATACTGCATATCCTTAAACTCCCCTCATATATAGAAAAGTATACTTTAGGAAAACGTAATTAATTAGATTACTGATAAAAATAACACTGTTGCTAATGCCATTATACTTCAACGTATTCCCAACACTGGTGTAAAAAAAAAAAAAAGAAAATCTAAAACTGACCAAGTATTGATTAAAAAATGACATTAATTGGACATTTCGACTTTTCTGGTTAGCTTTAGAATCACCTTGAGCTATAATAAGATAAGTTAAGATGATCCTTTATTAAATAAAATAAAAATAAAAAAGATAAAAAATAAAATAAAGCAAAAATAGCTAGCATAAGACGAAATAATACTACTAATAATGGTAAAGTAAACACTCTTATTTACATCAGTTGTATGCACATGAATATGGCATTAATTGCTTGTGAGCATGACAGTAATTGCACATGAATATGACGGTATTGCACATGGTTAAGTCAGTATTGCACATGAATATGACGTTATTGCACATGGTTAAGTCAGTATTGCACATGAATATGACGGTATTGCACATGGTTAAGTCAGTATTGCACATGAATATGACGGTATTGCACATGGTTAAGTCAGTATTGCACATAAATATGACGGTATTGCACATGGTTAAGTCAGTATTGCACATGAATATGACGTTATTGCACATGGTTAAGTCAGTATTGCACATGAATATGCCGGTATTGCACATGGTTAAGTCAGTATTGCACATGAATATGACGGTATTGCACATGGTTAAGTCAGTATTGCACATAAATATGACGGTATTGCACATGGTTAAGTCAGTATTGCACATGAATATGACGGTATTGCACATGATTAAGTCAGTCAGTATTGCATAATACAACTAATACAAGTCCCGTACCCATCATTTTGTAACAGCACAATAGCAATTTAGTAGGAAAGCGTTAGTCTTGTGAGTGTAGTAAAAGTGGAGATGAAGTTAGATTAGATTAGAAGGTTAGTGGCGGTGATTTGCCAAAGAGGTATTTCCCCATTCACACAAATTTACTGAGAACCATGTGTGAATTGGGCCCTATAGCACCGCTCCCACGTCGACTCCCAACGCATTTTCAACGGGCGAGTTTGCGTCACCACAGTGCCCACTACAGACCCGCAGCTAAACACGTAACTCCTTGTTTAGCAGCGATTTTAAAGTTCTGCACGGGCCGCCAAGAAGCACCGGCGTTGTCTCGCGGTGGCCCTGCGATCCGAGAGGACATATCCTCAGCTCACCTTGTCTGGCGGCGCACATTAGCAGTAGGCCCACAGCGCCCAGAGCGGGGAGCAGAGCACAAACATATGTGACAGAGACAGCTTGGCAAATTGCATACAAGAAAAAGAAAAAAAAGATAGCAAACAAATCAAATATTCAACAACCTTGCGCCCGATCTGCTTCCAGTCCTAGATCCAAGCGCCGGCAAATGAGATGGCACTTTGAGAACAATGGAATATGAGGTTAACAAGAAGGTGTGGCTTTTGACAGTCTGCAAACAAAATGAAGTTTTTTTTATAAATTGTCGGCATGGAAATTCAATGGAGGCCCCCGAAAAGGTAATACATATAAAGTAGTTTGTTCACACTGTCGCAGATGTGAAGTCATTTAGAGTCAACAGATGAGAGAACATGGTGAATAGGTGTACGTATGCTAACGCTAACACCTTCAGCTACATGACGCACAGACAGAACTGTGGTAAGTGTCTGGTATGTTAACGTAACATATTAACAGTTATTCAGATAATTATAGCATAAAGAACATGCTAACAAGTTTAACAAAGCATCAGTTTTACCCCATATCACTAAATCCATTGAATTCTTCTTCCTCTGTGTCACTTCTAAACAACTCCACAAACTCCAGAGGAAGAGGAAGTGCAGATTCTTCTCGCTCAGAGCCTAGAGCGCCCTCTTGTGGTTGTCAGTGTGAAAATAACAAGCAATATCATATTGTGTTAATGATATCACATGTAAGTCGCTACGGCCAAACTATGAAAAAAGATGCAACTTTACATTTGACATTGATATTTTCAGCCTTCTTTGACTAATAAATTAAAGACAACTTACTTGGTCAGAAAGATGACATGCCCAGATTTATACAGCAGTAATAATTTGTTACTGGAAATTAAGCTGTAAAATGCAGTAGCTGTTGACACGCCCATATTGTTCATTGCTATAGCTCCACAGACAGTTTACTTTTGCCTTATTTCTTTAAAATCTTCAGATGCTTAGACCTTGGACATTTTTTGTTTTTTTGTGTGTGTCGCATTAAGACTGATTTTGACTCCATCTTCCTCCTCTCAGAGTCTACAATATAATGCGAGGTGATTGAAGTTTATGCACAAGCTTTCAACGTCCCCACGGTCAAATGGTACATTACGCACAGCATCTGTCAGCCTTGAAGAAGTAGAGCGACTGTTTGGCATTGACTTTGGTGTTCCTGGCTGCAGATGGACCCTGTGTGGTGAATATTTTACCCTCTACCAAATATATCTCGCACAAACACGAGAATACTGCAGCAGTCCGTCTCTCGTGCTAATGAAACTTAAAGCGACGCAGTCATTTTGTCCAAATAACTTTTCTGACCGTACATATTCTTACATAAATGAGAAATGGAAATGAGACGTCACACTGGATTATTGCTGTTTGAAGCAAAAAGAGCTAAGGGCCTTGCCAAGGATGTTTACAGTTCAATTACCACTTTGGCAAGTACACATAAAACAAAACCATACATTGTATAGTTTTAGAGTGGCGTTGTAATTTGTGTTTAGCCAAAGTGCTTAACAACATGCACATGGCAAATTAGTTTCTACTTTACTGACTAAACATTATAAACTATTCAAGGAGACATATTATGGATTTTTGTCAGGTACTTTTTTCAGGTACTATAACATAAGTAGATCATAATGATACATTTTGTTCATAGTAAACCACAATATTGATCTAAAAATACTTAATAATCGAAACAGGTCCACTGACTTCCTGTTCAGAAGTGCAAAACTGATAATCTCCGCCTTTTTAAGATTACATTTCACCACGACAAGCAGCAGATTTACATGTTTTTATTTGTGAAAAGTGGTTATGTGACATTTTAGAACCCTATGTCCCTCAGAGTCTTTTAGAAGAATCAAAGTTACGTGAGCGCAGTACAGGGATGTGGGTGGAGATAGGGGGTGGGGGAAAACATGAATTTTCTGAGCACTGTCGCTTCAGTTACAGAACAAATCAAGATTACTCAAACATTCATGGATCAATCAAAATACGACTTTGAGTCGGATAATGATGAGGAAACGCCGCTATAACAAGTCTAAAAGCTCATTAAAGTTGATTTTGCACATATATCCCCTTTAAACCCCACTTTGGTTGCATTCATGACACAACATTTGGTTTTAAATACCTTTTTGCCTCTGCTTTGGTTTAACATAGAGGTCCTCTTTGAATCCTTTTGCTGCTCATGACCTTTAACTTTGAGAATAAATTCAAAAATAAAATCCGACATAACAACAAAAACTTTTCAATGTTCGCCGTGTGCCTTTTGTTCACAGAACCTCAGAAGTCATAGCCACACTTAACGAGTTCTTATTTTCTTTATCCCGTCAGAAAACCTTTTAGTCTATTCATTGCGTTTTGTCAAGAAGTGCCCTGTAACACTGCTCACGGATAACGCGGCGGCTCGGTAAATATAGACCGGATCCACCTTTTAATCCTAATCTTTTTGCGGCGAAACATGAAATAAATCACAGCCTTTGAACAAAAAAATAGTGTCTGATCTTTCTTAAGGAAAATGACAGCGCTGTTTGTCACCTCCGCGTTTGTTACACCAGCGACGCAGGACACGTTCGCTCACTGTCAACCCGCTTAACCTCCAACAAAAATAGTCCTGTGGTTGACACCTGCTTAAATATCACTGCGGATCGGGCCAAAATCCAGCTGCGCGTCGTGTTTTTCCCGATGCAGGTGTCGAGATCCGCCGTCCTTCGTCGAACCCGCTGACGCTAATTCGCGAGCGCTCTTTTAATTACGGCGAGGACTCAGGTGGAAAGGTGCCACACACGCAGATCGGCTTACCCTTTCACTTTGATTTCCCCGAAGCCTGGTAAATACCCAAAACAAGCCACATGTTGCCAGTTAATACGCTGTCACATTTAGACCGGGTTCTGTGACAAATTAAAACACGGGGAAGAATTAGCTGCCTCTCACTTCTGCATTGATCCGTGTTCCTTTCTGTTTGCTTCACGCCATTATCTACTTGTTCTTCCTTTTTAGCGAGAAAGCATAGCACTTAAAAATGACATTCGTGATGAGTTTAAAGCGTCTTATGCAACTGTTCAGAGTGATTGCTTGAATAAGTGAGCCTGAACACTGGTAAAATGTAGAAAAATGAAGGCGATCGCAATAGGATGTATCCGTGTTATTCTTATCCATGTTAAGAAACACAATATGTTTGCCCTCTGACCCAAAGTTTGGTGGTTCAGTCCTTATTATTTGCAACTAAAGCTACCACGGAATGAATAACGCACAGCTATAAAGAGCTCCGAGAACCTGTCAAGCCCAATGTGTCTGAGGCCTGATCCATATTTTAACATGATTTACACTTTTCAGTTTTAAATATTGACTGTAGATTTCCACATTATTCTAGATGAACAAAACAAAACTTTCTTATTAACAAAACTCCACTCATATCTTAATACGGAATGGAGGAAAAAAATAAAATAAAAAGATAAAGATAAAATAATAATAAAATAAAGTAAATAATAATAATAAGTAAAGTAAAAATAGCTAGCATAAGACTAAATAATACTAATACTAATGGTAAAAAGTAAAACACTCTTATTTACATCAGTTATATGCACATGAATATGACCTTAATTGCTTGTGAGTATGACAGTAATTGCACATGAATATGACGGTATTGCACATGGTTATGGTATGGTGTCAACCAACATTTCTATTCGTTGACTGATTATTTTATTTAGATTGAAAGGCTTTATGTAGAACTACAGCGAAAAGGCAAAAACGTGGAATGAGTTCGCTAAAGATTTTGGGAATGAATGAGTAAATAAATACACAGTTTCAGATACCTATATACTTATATTTGAGGGATTTTGCCACGCCCCCTTGTCTTTAGTCCACCAAGAACGTCTTCAGTACAAGAGTGCAAACTGTAGTGTGTATTGAGAACGGCTTTGCTCTTGACTTGCCAAGGTTAACTCAGACATTGACACTGATGAATACAGCTTAAAACGGTTTTGCTATTCCAGAGCCGTGTGTTTTCTATTCTTATAAGAACAACGTATAGTTTGTATTGTGCAGTGTATTTATAGCTTCTGTTGTTTTTGTAACCTTATGACAAATGCACACTGTCTCGTTGGTCTCATGGGCCTCTTGACATTGCCGTTGTTCTCAGAGAGCTTTAGATCATGTGAAATCCAAACACAAGCTGCTGCAATAATCTCTCATTACTCGTGACAAGGGCTGTGATTTTGCATTTTTAACTTTATTTAAATGGGTTTTGTAGAGACTGCGGAGAATTCGTGCTCCAATAGCGTGGCGGCACATTTGTTTCTAAGAAAACAAGGCATATGTAAATCAATGTCTTTGCAACATGATTGAGTGAGTGGTGACATTTTGGAGGAATGCTACGGTTTATGCTGCATTGTCACGGCGCATGCAGACGGAGGCTAAAACAATGGGCTCGCGAGACGTGATAAATCCTTTCGGGCCCCACTTTTCGACACAGCTCGGCGCTCAGAACTCCTGTGCTGCACTATCCTGGCCCCGAAAAATGATGGATCACACAGTCGGGGCTTTTTGCTTTCGCCGTACATACAGCGCGGGTCAGCTTTTCCCCGGAAAACCCGTCCAGATGGCCAACGCTCTTCCCCCAAGATACATAAGAATCTACATGAGTGCATCCGAAATGGGGCACCGTCGATATGTGCCCACGATGTAAGCACTTCCGAAGGTGCAGTCCTCGGAGCCCTTCAGGAAATGTCAAACTCTGGCACAGGGGGACACTATTGAGTCTCTAAACAGCTGCGTGAACGTGTTCTGGCCCATTGACTTCACAATCAACTCCAGGAAGATGCTCGGCTGCAAGTTGTTTTACGAGTGCGGACTAATTTTATCCGGACACCAATAGTTTCTCCGTTGTCCTTTCCAGAAAAGAAACAATATCGTTTTCGGCAAATCAATTCGGTCTAATGAAGATTTGTGTAGAAAGTTAAAAGATTGTCATTAGGCCGAGCATGTTTAATGAGGGCTATTTTAAGTATTGCTTAGTTTGTACAGAGACAAAAGCATTCAAAATATATATTACATTAGTTCACGTTCTACCAATTGAGTCATTGGATATGTAGTTCTTATATTTGTATTAAAGCAGGTAGATATTTAACAATGATACCAAGTGTTTGCATACAATGAATGTCTTTATTTGACCAATTCTAAATATATAAGACTTACTGTATATTTGTGTCACAGGTATTATTAATGAGCTAAGACGTGTTAAAATAGGCGATTAAATAGTCATTCAAGTCAGTCACACGGCAATAACAAAGACTGCTTTGTAAAGTGTCTGTAATGATAAATCAATGAAACCTGTCTGTGGTTTCTGGACAGATAAATGTGATTAGAGAGTAAAACTGACCTTGTCTTGATTGCTGGACATTGTATCAGAACCCAACCCGAGATATTACCTCATATTGAGACAAATCATTGTTCGAGTCGACTACTGTCCCTAATTGAACTCAAAATCTGGATTTATTAGCTCTTAAATACATTAGTTTAAGCCTCTATAGCCTTTACATAATGACATGTCCAACTTTAGCTACAGAGCAAAGCTTTTAACTGCAGCTAATGACAGTGGCTTTAACGCTAAAATCTTTTGTGAACCTCTCAGTAAGTGGATGTCAGACGCTGTAATTGCGAGAGGCCGTTCTTTATGCATCTCGGCTAAGAATCTAAATCGAGTAGGTTTAACTTGAATCTGATAAACTGACCCCAATAAAACCTAATGCAAAAGAAGGTAACAGATTTAGTGAGGCAGAACTACACAGACATAAATATAGCCTCTTTATGTTTTGTTTGCATCTTTGTATTAGATTAGAAAAAAATGATATCACAACTTTCTTAGAGCCTTGAAAACACTTCTGGTACACTTTACATTGTCTGTTGGAGGTAACTGAAGGCATCTTTTTCTTCTGAGAGTCCAATACCCTCAGATTATGACGGGGACTGACCACCAGGGCGAGTGGGTGAGGAAAAGTCTTTGTTTTTTAGCGTAGAACGGCATTAAAAGGAGAAACGGTGACTCACAATATGACGAATACCACGAAAATAGCATCGTCTTTGATCACATTACAATGCATTTTTCTTTCTTTTTTTTCAACTTTATGAACATTGAACAGAAACATGAAAAAACAACAACAAAACAAGACCAGAGATAGAAAGACAAACATAAATCAATCATCCAAAAGACCAAAACACAAATGAACCCAAACAAACGTCCCAGTCTGTCAAGTTTGTCCATTTTCAAATTGAGGCCAAATTACAAATGCCCATTATAATGTCAGTCCAGTCCTTAATAGTCAGTGTGTTTTTTGTCATCCATTTTCTTGCGAGTGCCTTTTTCTCTGCAGCCATAGAAAGCCGCCAACTGTGTCCACGGCAGGAGTTCTGAGGCCCAAATACAGAGTTCTGAAATCCATAGAGATGTTATCATAAATTGTCATAAATTGTCTGTAAGGCTTTGTTCATCTCAGTCCAAAACTTGTGAACAACAGGACAATCCCAAAACACATGACAGTGGTTTTCCTCCTGCTGCCACATCCTCTCCAACACTCTGCATTTCCCTGTGAGTAACATGCACTTTGACATGTGTTATAAAGAAACAAGACACACTTTTCCAACAGAGTTCCCTCCAAATACTTGATCCCGTGGTTCTCCAACACACGTTTTTATCGTCGCATCGCACAGCCCTTAAAAAAACCCCAATATATTTCTTCAGTCTCTTGAAAATTAGCTCGAGGTCTTCACCGTACTGTTAAAACTACAGTACGCGAGATAATGATTGCTGAAGTAGGGGATTTCACCTGTGTAATTTCATCTTCACACCGATAAGAGCAGCATCCTATTCTCATAACAGAGATCTTATCAAACACCATTAAAGCTAATTACCACAGCTACACCTCCTTCAGGCTCACTTTTTCGGATGGTGCGCTCGAGTCAACCTCCGACGCTTCGTGCACGCAAACGTGTTTATCGTAAATCTCCAACCCAAAAATACATTGCGCAGTTGACCGGGGCTTGTTCTTTCGGAAATAAATTGTGTTTGTACTGACACGGAGGACATTTACCTCCCTTTTAACCGATAATCCAGAGGTGAAGCAATTACAGGCTGCGTTATTGATCAGAGGTCGAGCGCATTCGTCAAGTTCGCTCGACTAGAAAAGATTGCAAACTCCTTTAAAGGTTATCTCAACATTTTGGCAGGTACAAGAACGGCTGCTGCTCCCATTTAGTCCAGTCTGTCAGTCAGATCTCATCAACCCCCGAACTTCAAAACTTCACTTCGCTCGTGGACGCCCCCGGATTTCGCGAAGAGTGGCGTGAAGAATAAGGACGAACCGGGGGGAGCTATAGTTAAATCAATCCGGTCACGGTGCCGGTTCATTACTGCGAGGGGAGCTCACCCATCAGACTTCTAATATGACGGTGATCCTCCTCTCTTCACCCTCCTAATTGAATTCTCCAGGAAGAAATACCCCCTCAGCCCCAGATTTATCATATCCTGAAATTGGAGGCGACTGGGCGGCATGAAGGACACGCGGCGAACATTTAATCCACTCGGCGTATATAAGCCAAAGTCGTGAGTTATCCTTATAGTCGCTGTTGGAACAGGTCCACCGCCTGTCATGGGATGTAGGAGTGCGGCTCTCACAACAGATGCCATCATAATCACTGAGCAGTAGGGGCAGTAAAGTTAGCTTAACGCACAATATGTTTCTCCACTCAGACCGCCATTTTACACTGATTTGGATGTATTGAGGTTTTCAAATAAGGCAGTGAGGAAGGACCCTCTCAGAGTGTTTGGCGTGAAAGGATAAGTTATGAGAAATAAAACTGAAGCTAAATCCGTGGCATGAAGAGATTTTCGTTTTGAATTCCGTTTTGAATGTAGCTTGACCGCTTAACTGTTTCAGCATGGAGTCATATCAATCACATTAGGATGACAAGGCATGAAGTAAACCAATCAGGCAAGTCAAAGACAAATACAAGACAATACATTAGCAAAGCAACAAGGACACAGGTTGAGTGTTTCCTTGATTTCCACCTAGCGTGACTCCAAACTAATGACTGGAGGTTTAAATTAAAATGTGATGGATATGGATTCATATTCATATGGATGTAATTGAATCAGTGACAAAAAAACACAAAATAATCAAAAACTTTCACTTTTTAAAACTAAATAGTGTGATTTTGTAATATTGTATGAGTAAAAAACATGGTCGACACTAATACATGTGTGAGGAAGTGGAGTTTACAAATGGAGTTGTATATTTTTATGGTCATTTTTTAATACAAATGAGAGAAATGTGATTCATAGCGCAATTATTGAATATTCTGTACTTTAGACCGGTGCTGAAAGCCTTCTGTGGGCATGGGGTACACAGCAGCTTGTGCCCTGGAACTCAGACAATGGAATGGAGAAAGAAAAGCGTATTTGTGGTGAGAGATTACCACAGAACTGAAGTCCAAGCTATAGTTGTATCGTTAAGTCGTGAATGAAAACATCTTATAATAAAGAAATGTGTTCGGCAATTAGGGCAAACAGGTTTATTACAATCCAATCATAATTTGAATGGTCGTAATTGAGTTTTATTATTTCTGATTTACGTAACAAAATTTTGCTGTGGAAATGACATCAAATCTCATAACCCTGTAGTTTAGACCTCTACCAACTGAAAAACATTCTATTCTTGTATTAGTTTCGCAGTTTGTGTTTTAATCTTCTCTCAAATCATCAGTTGTAGTTCAATCACAATGCTTAACAAATGCAGTTACCGTAGACATGTCCCCCCAAATCATACATCCATACTGAAAACAACATTATTATATCACAATATCGGCAAATAGGGATGTTTACGGCGCAATTATGACCACAACTATGATTAAACAGCGATTGAGCCAGTGTATTTGGCACGCTCTCTGTTCTTCACTCCTATTTTGTTTTCTTATCTCTTATCCTATCTTATTTCTGTGTAAATCGCCCACACTTTTGCAGACTTTGAATATCCAAATTGCGTTCTGATTGTGTCTGGTGTATAGGAGGGACGGATAAGTGGAAGCAGAGATAATCTTCATACATAATTGAGTCTGTTATTGGCTGACGTTTGAGCACGCCGCCAATGCAAGCTGAAGGTCGCTCGGATCCGAACGCGCTATGGCACCTCTGGCACCAGTCCAGCGCTATATATGATCACGTATTTGATTAAACGTTATGGTATTCAGCAAGCTTCCCCGAGCTCCCGAGAAGCGAAAGCTGACCGAGCGAAAAGCCCTGTAGATGTAACGCAGGTGTTATGTAACCTGCCTGGACTTTTGCTTTGTCGTTGGGTCAATTAAACGGTCAATGGTGTCTTAGTTGACCACATTTCTTACTAGTTGATGATTATTTTTGACCATATTTTCTGTCTCACCAGCCAAAAAATTCATAATAGAGAAGAAAAAACAGTGGAGTATTAATCACATTTTTGGGGGGGAAATGTATTTGATGAAATCGAAGACCAAGAACAAATATTTAATCTTGAAATGCAATTAATACCAGATGAGAGAACATGGTGAATAGGTGTACGTATGCTAACGCTAACACCTTCAGCTACATGAGGCACAGACAGAACTGTGGTAAGTGTCTGGTATGTTAACGTAACATATGAACAGTTATTCAGATAACTATAGCATAAAAAACATGCTTACCAACAACAAGTTTACCAAAGCATCAGTTTTACCCCAAATCACTAAATCCATTGAATTCTTCTTCCTCTGTGTCACTTCTAAACAACTCCACAAACTCCAGAGGTAGAGGAAGTGCAGATTCTTCTTCTGCGTCACTCAGAGCCTAGAGCACCCTCTTGTGGTTGTCAGTCTGAAAATAACGAATAATATCACAAATAAGTCACTCCGGAGTCTAAATCGCACCCCGGCCAAAACTATGTAAAAAGGTGCGATTTATAATCCAGAAAATACGGTATTAAGATTTATTTGCAATAACAGCACGAAAGAAAACACATTGAGTCTGTTAGATGGAATAAATGGACAATTTAATGAGCCTTTTTCACTTACGAATATGTTCCTCGTAATTTTAGAGCTTTTTTCCAGTGCCATGTCTCGCCCATTAGTTAGAAGAATGGATACATGGGGAACATACTGTAGTTGACCCTGGATTTCTGACTTCAGCCCTTGCCAGGTTCAGCACTGAGTTCAGTCCGTTATTTTCTAGATTTAATGATCTTGGCAATGCTGTAAAATTCCACCCGAACTTGTTTTTTTTTTTTACTGAAACTGAATCCTCTCTGTGCCTAAACCCTTGTGTTGTACAGTTTTTGTTCAATTATGAATGCGCTTCACCCCCTCCACTGCAGAGCGAGATGTAACGTGAAACAAAAGATAAGCAGTGTTTCATTTCAAATTCTCCTTGTTCTCATCCAACGGGTACTCAGGAATTCTTCACAGCTTTATCTCTGGTACCAAGATTGAAACTGATACTATGAGACCTCACGTGTATCATTAGCAACACACTCACTTTATTTGATTGACAGCATATGGATTTACCAACCGGCAGTGGCTTAACAATCCCATATGAGTTTTCCACAGAATTATAAATGTTGTATATTTCGTATTGACTACCTGAGCTGCCTGGCAGGAGCTCCAATCCATGAGGAGTAATTCCAGTGCATTTCACTTTACTCTTCAGGGCTTTTCTTTACAGCTTGTTCTGACATGTTTTTTGCTAATGCAACAGACAGTTTTTCCAGTGTTTAGCATTTAACAAATTAGTTGCGCCCACTTTTATATACTCGGGTTATTTGCACATTGAGTTAACATTCAGCAACGAGAGTTAAACATCTTGCGGCAAATTGGTTACAACAATAAATGTCAGCGTAAATAATACTCATGTAGTAACATTGTTCATTTCAATTAGCCACAGTTTGGCCATTAAGTGTAAGTGCATTAAAAAGTTATTACAGTGAAGATGATTCTGCCACTCCATTCTTTTCACTAAGCCAGTTAAATGTGACTGCCATTTGTCAGTGAAACAGTGGACTGATGCCGGGCGGAGAGCAGAGGGATCTCTGATGTGGATATTTTGAGTCAATATGCTAGCTGATATTTTTCTTGCTGCTGTGGATGATAAACGATAGTTACCAATACTAATATGGAGCTTTTAAAGTAACCGTATACTTTGATTTGAAATATCATAAACTAGACCCATCCCCAGATACAAGGTAAAGATGCTCATGTCAAATACAGCACTTTGTAATGTTGATTTATTCATGAATACATTGGACATGATGTCAAATTTTTTTATGTTGTAATGTGGTGTTATGGTTCTCAAGACGATTATCTATTCAGAAAGCAGCTTCATGAGTCTCTCATCTGGGTTGAAGCTAGTGCAGCCTCTGCAACTCAGTTAGGGAAGTCTGGAGGTTCAGCTTTTAAATGAGGCATAGCACATGGATATGTCTCTATCTGCAGGCGCAGGCGCTGGCTACACAGGTTCAGTTGTGACTGTAGTTCCTTTTTTTAAACCAGTAAGAGCTCAGGCTTCACATCGTTCCTTTAAAATCCATAACAAGGCACAAGGGTGACTAATACATGCAGCCATATTTCTGAGCATAATTGCTCTTCTATTTCCATTTGTATTTATTAGTCTGTTAAAAAAGACAAATCTGGTGCTCTCAGGACAGGCACATGACACATGGACACATGGAAACTGGGTCCAAAAATCTGTGCCCGATATCTAAATGTTCTATGGCTGAAATGTGGGAATGTCCGTTGTGACAATACCGTTGCACGAGTCGATATATTATCCATCACAGAGCGTTCCAACCAGTCCGGAGAGGATCGTAGCCTGATTGCAATTGGCAAACGGTGCACTAATTATAGTCCTTCTGTTTTTTGGACACGGCGTGCGGTGTAGATACCTTCCAGAGCATGGCTTTGTGTGCTTGTGGCGTGATGCAATGCCAGGTCACAGTGGCACATGGGCTGGGCCTGTGGAGAGGAGACACACTCACGGGGTCAGGCAGGTCCACCGCACTGAGGGGTTGGACACAGGACAGCAGCTCTGGGACAGTATGTGAGTGTGACCGCTTGTTTCTTTTGATACACAAAAATCCCATCCCATCTCTCCAGAGTTATTTGTCCTTGAAAGTCGGCTCTGCTCCTGTCATCCATTTTCTTGTTATTGCTCTTTTGCTGTCGCCAAACGTACACTCCACAAGTCTCCATCGTTTCCATTGTTGGAGTTTAACATCCAAGATACAATGTTTTAAAGTCAAATGGATAATTATGTTGAAGAGAGTGTGCAGTGCCTCATTAAACTCAGGATTTATGAATACCGTAGTTTCCGGATTACATAGTTTTGGCCGGAGTGCAATTTATACTCCAAAGCAACATATATGTGACTGACCATGGCCAATCCAGTTACATGTCTACCCGGAGACATTTTGAGTTATTCACATATTCTGAAAGTGTGAATTCAAAGCTTTCCAATGATGTCTCACTCATGTAGATCTGATAATATTTGAGTAAGTTGTGGTCATTTGAATGTATACAACTCTCAAACCCATTCACTGAGAAAACGGCTTCCAAAGTTTCTCACCGGAGTGAGCCCAGAGTCACAGGGGGGCTCATTTGCATCTCATTGAGATAAGCCCTCCCCCCTGTCACACTGACACCACCTCCCCCTACAGCTGTCACTCAAGACTCAAGAGGAGTGTTGTTATTGATGGTAACTGGACTTGAATCAGAATTAGAAGTTACTATATTAAAATGGAAATACTTGGATTACAAAAGGCCCTGAATAGAATCAAAGAATCAGAATGAGAATAGGGTTCATTGCATTTGTCGATAAACATAATTCACAGGTGATTCAGTGCACCAACAATGGTGCACTGAATGATTCAACACAAACAACAAAAGATAAGATAAAATAGCCTTTAATGTTACAACGCAGTAGATACAGGGGGAAAGGACAGATAATTCATAGGAAGTTTAAAAAACACCCTCAATAGAAGAACTCTTATAAACAGATGCCAGGGCCAGGTATACGAACTGCAACATATGAGATAATAGACATCATAGGTACACCATCAGAGTCCAATTACGTCCGCAGCCTCTTTTGCACATTCGTCTTCTGTGCTGTGACTCTCGGCGCTGGGCATGTGATGTCTTTTGCCTCGTCAGCACAGAAAGGCCTGATTTTTTCATGCAGGTAGGTCTGCCTGTCAATGTTCAATCCAGGTGGGACCAGGACATGGAAATTGTCAACCGGAGGCAGAACAGCTGTAGTGCGTAGTAGCTGAAATTCCACTGGTTCTGCTCCACAGTGACTTTTCGCAAGCACCACACCTGGTCTCTTGGCATCAAAGCTGTAAGCAAATAACAGGACATTTAAGAAATGGCTAACTATTTCACATGAAACACTCATTAACAATTTTTTTTTGTTTGAATATAAATACCTGAAGTGCTGATAGCTCTTGATCTTTGGAAGCCGTCTGAAGAAGGGACTCAGATGCTTCTGCCAGTCGAAGTTCTTGACGAACACTCTGCCATCCGCCGTTCCAACAAGCTGTGGGATATTGAGGTGACTCTCAGGAGAGCTGTTTTCCACTACCTGATGACAAGGGCGACAATGTAAAAAAAAAATTAGAACAGAAGAAAAATATCTGCACTGAAGTTTTGCCAGGTTAATGTTTACACATTACAGTAGTCAAATAACATAAACTAACCTCAGCGATGTCTTCCAAAGTGTCAACCCTGGTCTTCATGTATGCTTGCTTGATAAGTCCAAAGCCACAATCAGGGGAGAATTATGGAATGGACTTCTGCATAGTTTTTGATAAACTCTACAACGGTGTGGATGACTTCATGGCTGATGAACCTGCGTGAACGTGGCTGTGGCTGTGCACGCTTCTTCCTCAACCGTGGTGTTGCTCCATTTTCATCATAGTGTTTAATTATGTCAGTCAGGGTGTCTTTGCCAATTCTGAAAAGGGGGAAAAAAAGGATTAGGGTTGAGAGTAATATGGGAATAACACGCTTCACGTGGCTAGCTAGCTTGTGATATCATGGCTCACCAGGTTTAGACCAAAACAGTCACTCACAACACAAACACGACCACACTAGCACACCAAAACATAACTTTCAAGCGTGTTTGTGATGCCATTTATTCTGCATTATTCACATTCTGACGTTTACGTTGTATTTAAGACTTAAAATGCGGAGGAGCGGGACACGGCCGGGGTTAGTGGCGCTACGTGGCTAGCTAGCTTGTGATGGCTCAACAAAACAGGCACTCACAACACAAACACGACCACAACAGCACATCAAAACATAACTTTCAAGCGTGTTTGTGATGCCATTTATTCTGCATTATTCACATTCTGACGTTTACGTCGTATTTGAGACTTAAAACGCGGAGGAGCGGGACACGGCCGGGGCTAGCGGCGCTACGTGGCTTGCTAGCTTGTGATGGCTCAACAAAACAGGCACTCACAACACAAACACGACCACAACAGCACACTAAAACAGGCGTATTTAATATTAATCATTACTTACGCCATGAGGAACAGGAAAGTACTTCTGCAGACTTCCGTGCCTCCTATGAAAAAGCTTGTCCGGGCAAACTTGCGCTTCTTCTGGGGCTTTTTCGTGGACGTCGTCAGCTCAGAAGTGACAACAGAACGTCTGTTTGCTTCCATATGTCCGATAATCCTCATATCCTGCCACTCTCTTTCTGCTGCTAATGAGTCGCTCCGTAGCTTGTACATGAGTTCTGGAGAGAGTTTCCCGCTACACGATTTGCTTGAGAGTAGAGAATTTTCTTTTCTTCTTGAGTAACATTTGCAGTCAAAGTTACGGATCTTTTCCAACTCTTCGTTCTCTCCTGCAAAAGTAACCGTGGCTATAGCGTCTGTTATTTCACGCTCCAGCTCTTCGGCGTGACCGGGCGCTCCTTCCTCTGTCCAAAACCCATCTTCCTCCTCATCTAAGGTCAGCCGTAGACTAGGGATATTTTCCAGCTGGATGAAATCGCACTCTTCATCTGTGACCTCATCTTCAGATTCAGAACTTAGATAGTCATCTGGATAAGCGGACTTTTCGCAGAAATAATCCAAAAGCGTGGAGCTGTAACAACCTCTGTTAAGCTCCGAAGCGATAGCAGAAGGATCCATTTTTCAACTGATTTTACACAGTGTGTGTTGCGTGTCCCTGTGTTGCTGCTTATCAAGTAGCCATGCGGCTGGCGGCTCAGCCCATTGGCTGACTACAATAGCGCAGCTGTTCATATGGAAATGCGGTCACACCCATTCTGCACGTCCAGAGAGCGCCCGAAAACACCACATTTTAAACGGCTTTATTTATGCTTTTAATGCTGCAAATACTGTTATCTGATACATCGAATGGCTGGTCCATATCTTCAACTTTCACATAGTGCAAAAAAACGAAAATCACAAATTTGGGGAAAAAAAAGTAAAATGCTGTTTTTCTCAGTTTCACCGAGGCCGACATGGTCCGACAATTGCCGTGGCGAGTCACATATGTGATTTTATTTGTTATTTTCACACTGGCAACCGCAAGAGGGCGCTCTAGGCTCTAAGCGACACGGAAGAAGAAACTGCACTTCCTCTACCTGGTCTTTTTTTTTCAAATACATTTCCCCCAAAAAATGCGACTTATATATGTTTTTTTCTTCTCTATTATGCCTTTTTTGGCTGGTGCGACTTATACTCCGAGCGAAAATACGGCAATAAAGCAGTCCGACAGTTTCTCCAACAATCAGTCGTTTTTTTCTAATAAAAAAATTGTAAATTAAAATCTATTTTCCACTGCCTATATTTAATTCTTCTTCTTCTCCCTTCAACAGTGACCTCCATTACACTTTTACATAATTGGTCATTGGAAAGAAAATTAACGTGCAGCCAAGAAATCATCTGCATTTTACACTAAACAGGACAAACCTAATCAGAACGTGAAACAACAAAGCTTTTCCAAGTGTATTCTTCGAGGTTGCACGAGGACGTATCAAATGCAATCTTTAGTCATTTAGTCAATTTAGTCATTGGTCTGAGAGTTCTAACCAATGAAACATGATGGTGAGTTTTAGTGATGTGAAGCGTGCGTTGTTTTTGTGATCACTTCTAAACCTTGTCTGTGTGTCGTCCGTCCAGCGCCCCAGGACACTCTCTTATGGCTGCTCTCCTATGATTGGTCCATAATCCCATAATTCTGGCTGCCCCTCTCAGAGAAGTGGTCCCTGGGAAGCCACAGATGACTGAAGCACGAATTGAAATTTCATTTTCAGACATTCCTTTCATTTAGTTTTTAGTATTGAAACGCTCTTTGTTCAACTTCCCTGGCTCTCTCTACCTCGGCTGATCCCCACGGATTTTCTGCAGCAAATGCCAGAAAAATTGAGCTATGCTTTGTGTGCAAACCATGAGAACTATTTTAAGTATTATAGCTGTGATTTGGTCAATCTTGTCACTTTCATGTCAATGTTATAATCCCCAACTCATTGCTTTAGTGCAAATGACAGGCTCATGTTTTTATAATTACTACTTCATTTGATGGGATATGGTAAATATTTATCAGTTTATGTTTTCCATCCGTCAAGAATGAAAAGTAGAGCTGAGTTTTAAAAAGGAAGCCTTTTATCTAAATTCCCCTCAAAATAATGGGCAGTTTGTGCATAAGGAACATTTTCTGACATTTTAACATTTTACTTTACAGCATAAAGGTTATATATGTTATATATTTCTATCCGTCAAATAATAATGGTTGCTAGGCAGCAGTTTTTTACTTCACATCTGCTGTTTAAGGAAGTAAAATTAGGCAAACTAGGAAAAACCAGGCAAGACTTTTTTGTAAAAATGTAACTAAAGTCATGTTACAGAGGCGTTAGTGAAATGAGTTGTCTGACGTGTCATATGTACTTTAAGTGAATTACACATTATTAGTGATTGTTTTATGCAATATAACATCCACATGAATAAAAGGGAAATCACATGTCAAGACTAATTCACTTCAACATGTTTATCATTAACATATCATATTTCCACAGTATCTTAGCCGTGTACTGTATGTAGGCCTAATTAGACTATAATATGCTTCATTTAATAACTCCTGGACACATATTTACCCAACATATAGCTACAAACATTTACTCAATTGTCAAACGGGGAATAAAAATGAGAGCCATAGATTATCAAAAAGGAACACAACCTATTTAAGATACAATTGAAGTGTGTGAAGTCATCTCTGTTTTCTCACATATGTGTTTACGGTAATGGTGCTGCATTTCATCAGCTGGAGAGAAACTGAGCTGTTCCTATATCCGTTTTATTTGAATGGCAAATGTGGCTGATGATTGGTTTGGAGGGTGACTCACATGTGCAGTAATGCGTGACCGACTCAAACTAACGCACACAAATTTAGACTCTTTGCATTAAGCCGGATATTACTTTTCCTTCCCCCTCAAGATTTGAACTGCTGACGGTCAGACAGGAACTACCAAAAATAATCAGATGTAAGCGATTAAGAGGTTAAAAAACAAAAAAACATTTAGATCCACATGAGGAATTACAAGGACGCAATAGCTCTCGCAATTATAGATGATTTATGAAGATATGGTTGTTATCTTGAGTTCGGGAGCAGGACCACACCCCTTTCATGCTCCTTCCGTTGGGTACACTATTTAAGCAGAAATACTAGTCTGTCTTCCTTTTGTCATTTAATCAATTCCTGATGACGTTGAAAATGGTTCTAAGCCATCTTCACTACCTTCTTCTTTGCATTTTGAGCCTGTCCCTCCCTAACCCCGTCCATACAGGGCTACTTACTGCATGCACTCATACGCCCAGCATTACACAACATAAAGACAAAATGCTTGATGTGATTGATGCGCAGGGTGTGCTTTTAATCTAGCGGAGTGCTACTTCACCGCTGCTCTCTCCCTTCAAGTGTTTGGGCCTCGGCTCTATGAAAACAGGAAAAAAAGCCGCAACGTAGATCAATATCCTTGGAACACACCAGAGACATTGTGTTTTATTAAACATTTTCCCATTAAGGCAGGAGTGCAAGCACTGTAGATCATTGCAACAAAGCCATAAATCACCGCGACTGGAGACAATGGGCGGAATCAGACGACATGACCAAAAAACACGGGATTCTCGATGCTACTGTGGAGAAAGTGTGTCTTCAGCTAGCAAAGTGTCCTATAATCATCATAACGCATTCGTCTACATGTGAGCGATGGCCTTGACAACATTTGTCTCCTCGTTTCATCACTGAGCAGTAATTGATGCTTGTTGGATGCATGCGTTTCGTGAGAGAGGGACGAGGTTATAGAGGGGCAAAAGAGAAGAAAACCTGCTTGGTGTTAACAAAGGGTCATGTTTGCTAACTTCTAGGACATTTGATTTCTTCTGGGCCCAAAGTGGCTGTGAAAGGAAAACAAACTAGCTTCCTATTTCTTTGTCATGACTCTAAACGCATGCCAATGTTGTACCGGTGGGAAAAAAACCTTACTGTGCACTTGTAAACACTTTCAGGTAATGCTGGAAGTTCATAGATTTAACTTGTTTCAGTGGCTCACCTTAGAGAAGTCTAAAAAATATCAATAACTAGTAGTCAATCACTCCATGACAACTGAAGCTTGTTGCAGTGAGCTGAAAATGTGCTCTCGATTGTGAGCTGCAATAATAACGTGCATTATAACGTTTGCTTGTCTTCGTTCTGGTCCGAGGTCGAAAGTGTTCCACAATGTGCAGTTCCACTTGAATGATATTGTAATTAAAACAAAAGGCCTTTTGTTCCATTGTGATTGTGTAAGTCTTGTTCTTTGGATACGTTTCTTTGTGTTGGCGTCAAGCAGTCAGTTCTATTTTGTCATATTTGTACATATCAGTGATGTTGATGAACATTTATTGTGCTTCAGCAAATCCTTCTTATGTACAATGTTATGTAGAGTCACATGGTTGTTATTTACCACTTTACCACTGAATAACACTTATTAGTCACTTCTTCGGCAGAGTGAGAAAAAAAACACACCTACAATGAATGACTATTTGAATCCTTGCATTATTAATTAGATACAGAGTTAAGGACAAATGAACAGAACACAAACCAATCTTGCATTTATATATATATATATATATATATATATATATATATATATATATATATATATATATATATATATATATATATATATATATATATATATATATATTTTAAAGTTACACGTTAATCAGTTCAAAAACACAATGTTGATTTTCCCTGGATACTTTACATTGTAGTAGTACATTATTGTTCAGCATTTTATCATACACAAAACAAAACTACACAGGTAGAAATACACATGTAATAACGAGCCATCATATTAATACAATGCATTATTTGACTGAGCGACCTTTTTTAACGTTAATGGATTGTTGTGTTGAATTCATTAAATGCCCAAGGGTTACGTGCGAGCAAACACCTCCAACACTTTTACTGTCATTATCATTTTAAATGTGTCTTCTGAACCACGACCTTGCCTGATCAGCGCATTGATAACAGCTCCTCTCATAATCTTCTTCTTCTTCTTCTTCTTCTTCTTCTTCTTCTTTTTCTTCTTCTTCTTCTTCTTCTTCTTCTTCTTCTTCTTCTTCTTCTTCTTCTTCTTCTTCTTCTTCTTCTTCTTCTTCTTCTTCTTCTTCTTCTTCTTCTTCTTCTTCTTCTTCTTCTTCTTCTCGTAACATAACCTGGCTTCCTGCACAGTGTTTTGGCTGCGACTTCTTATGGGGACATGAAAATGAGGTTTGGTCCCTGTTGCTCCACTCTTGTCGCCCTGGGCCACCTCGCCTCGACAGATGGCTCGAGCAGGCGCAGAATCTGTTACTGTTTGCTTCCAGGGTTGTTCTCCGTGCCGCACTGAAACCAGCCAGCGATCCCCACTTCACATTGTACTTCGTCGGAGGCCATTTTCCGAAAGCAGATGGAAGGAGGCTTTTTTTTTTGCTTCTCCTTTTTTTGTATGCTAGCCGGCGAATGAGCTGCCAGTTTCATCCTTATCGCTCCCACATAATTCCTTTAGATAGAGAACAGGTTTCGCCTCTGATAAGTGTTAAGAGAATGAATCTCTCAGCAAAAGATTTTCACGACAGATGCGTTAATCGCCTGAGAACACTGAGATCCCCTTGTTTTTGTTTTGTCTGGGTTATTGTGCCGCTTCACCCGTCGAAAGAGAAAAAGAGACAATGGAGGCAAATGTAGAATGTCTTTATTACTCCAAAAATGAGGTTGGTTGCGGTCGAGATGAAACGGCCTCGTGTTATTGCGGCGTAGTTCGAGTGTTGTGGACGATCGGAGTGTGCGAGCTGACAGTGAGGTGCGCCAGGGGGATCTTTCGCCGCTTCCTCTCCCCCAATTTCTATTTACGGACAGTGGCTTGATGGAAATGAGAAGGACGCTAAATCAAGTTGCAACACTGCGGCAAAAAGGTAGCGTTAACGTGGCAGGACAAGCTTCTAGAGTCTGTCGGTCGAAATGGAGCACGATTCTATGGTAGAATGTTCTGTTTAACTGTCGGATTGTAAATGTGTTGACAGCTACATTCTCGAGAATGTTCTTGTCGGATGATGTTGTAGTTCAATAGATGTAAAACACTTGAATAGAAAATAAGAATCAAACATTACGCACTTTAGGCAATGACAGTGTTTTTATCGTCAAAGCTCTTATGACAGGATCTCATGTTTTTTTAATCATGATGTTGTTTGGTGAGATAGTCCTTGTGGGGAGTAAATATCATGGTTTTACATCAGTCACGTTGCAGTTTGTGAAGAAAATTTGACAAATTAATGTTGAAAATTACAGGAAGAAGTGCTGCGTTCTACAACAGAATGCCTCCATCAATTTACATTACATTACGCATTTTTATGACCGTTTAAACAATAATTTAACAAAGAATCTGGTTGTCAGGTGTAATTATTTGTCAAATCATAACTATTAATTTAATTAAATGGACTTTGGCCCTTGTTTACAATCTGGTTGCTATGTAACAGTTGTGGAATTACCTCTTCCTATGTCATATCTGTTGGACATGTCAAACCAGGAAGTGACATTATAAACATCACAAAATGGCCAAATCAGGCAAAATGATTGGCAAAATCTTAACTATAATTCTATACTATATACTATAACTAGAATAGACTTTAAAAAGCCAACTGCAACTTCAAACCAATTCTACCTGCGGGTGTGTAATAAAGTTGGCTGAACATCACATTTGTGCAAATGCAAACACTAAATTAGAGACAGAAAAAAAAACATACTCAAAATAAAACTATAGTCCTGAACATGGCTGCAGACACATTATATTTTTATGTCGGTAGTATACCCTTCCATACTTACTATTCCAAGCGTTTATAGAAGACAGAATAGCATGGCAGAGAGTGAGGAGGGTAGACGGTCTCAGTGTTGTCGTGGCAACCCTTTGAAGAGGCATAGGCTTTAGTTTAGAGGGATTCCGACGTGTCTGTGGTTGGTCACATTAATGACTCCTGCCCACAGAATCACACGCTCACAGTCGCTGGACTGATCAAAACAGCAGCGCTAAAGCTACTTCGTCTGTCCAGTTCTTTCATCACACACTGGATGGATTTTTAAGCAGAACATAGTTGCTTTTACGTATGTGCTTTTTATATGACTTCTCTTATTTCAGAGTTAACATGGACAAGTTCAATTGACTCCTCTCTGATGCCTCACTTATGTTTGAAGAAATAAAATAAAAAAAACAGGACTTAAATCCGAGTGAACAAAGCCAAATTGTTTGAAGTAGTACTACTTTGTACATTACTGACAATAGAGGCTTGTGTCAGATTTAGCCAGCCAACCTGCAGGTTCTTAGTTCTCTCATCACACATTTTGCTTGTGGATGTGTGATGTGTTGGTGAAAACAGTCACGACTCGTCTCGTTTACTCACCTGTCGTTCTGCCTCTGCCTTTAAGCCTCACTTTGCAGTTTTGCCTCTCTCTCTTTGTCCTCCATGTCTCACTCTTCTTTCCTGTCTGTTTAGGGTGCTGCTTCAGACGTCTTTCTCTCCGTTCATGCCTTGTATGTCCGTTCCCATCTCGTCCCATGCTGCCTGATCTAAAAGCTCGGCTCTGTTTGTCTTCTCTCTACCTGTGTTTTCACCTGACACAAACCAGTCCTCCAGTTCACATCACATTACAATAAATCCCTTTTAAAGCTTGTTCGGTCTCCCGTGTTATGCACCTGAGTCCACATCCAAGCTCATTATGGTGAGGCGTGCAGTATTTATTTGCTTTGTCCGTAGCACTTGCCTTGGATAGATTAAGCCCACCGAGCTGCCTCATGGCAATTAAATCTATCAGGGGGCACCCAAGTGGGCTCTGTCAGAACCTTTCCAATAATTGCTCCTTAAATGAATATGGATTCAAAACTTTGACTGAACACACAGCCAGTTATTTTCAACCATGAAAGAGGAAAAACATTGGCAAACTTGATTTTCTTTTCTGCTTTTGGTTTTTCCTTTCATTTACGCTTCTCTCTCTCTTTGTGTTCGCAGACACATTGAGAACTGGACAGGATTGCAGATGCTCCGAGATGTGGATATGGCGCTCTACACTGGACTACAGAGATTGTAAGTTTGCATAATTTTGCATAGTTTTTCACATAAAATAGCATGCACACAGACAAGCCAAAAAATAAATAAATGCATGACTAAAGTAGAGGGATAAACTACAGCTAAACCAGAACACAAACCTGATGGCACGATGTCGATCCACTGGACCCTTAAAGAGCTACAGTAGTCCTAGTGTAGGCTCAGGATCTGGAGATGGATCTTTAGCAGGTTTCTCAAGCATTGAAGAATCGGTCAAATGCAGAAATTCCTTAACCATTAAATTAAGACTCAAGTGCAACAAACCTGAGAACACTGGGGAAAATAAATAAGCATCAAAAGAAAGTTAAAATGAATCATACAGAACACCAGATAGGCTTTGCCATAATATAAATATAAAAGTATACATTTTCTAAAGACCACTTTCTGCCTTTGTATCTTCACATTTATATCCACTTTTAAAAAAGGCTTCAGGTTTGTATCAACACAATTTTAAGTGAGTCAAAAACTTCTAACAACACATTCAAATGTCCAGGGGTGTTTTACTTCTCATTCATCTCTCTACACTTACATGTTTCTGTTTATTTCATCTTTTTTACAGTTAGGCCCACTGTCCCTGTTCAGGGAAGTTCTGTTCCCATTCAATCCAATGGATAAAATATTACATGCTATATTATAGCATGTCTCTGTAGCTTAAAAACATATTTGTTGGAAAGTTCAGTACTCCCTGTTTCCAGGAAACATCAAAAATTTACATTTCAATTGTACATAAATAAGTTATTTACAATATGTGAAAGGATTCCTTGGCATCTCTATTTTCTCCTATATTTCTTCTCCAAAATGAGCCCATTCACAGCCATTTCTGACCAGCTAACTTGCTCATGAGCTTTAGCACTTTCTGACAGTTTTTCTGCTGAATAACTCTGTGATCTGAGTGATGGTGATTTGATGTAAAACAGCACTAAAATCATATCGTGAGCTTCCTCCCAGGTAAAGACTTCAGGAGGCACAGGGGAAGCTGTGCACAATGGGGCAGCTAATTAATATGCTAATTATGCCAGTCATTTATATCTGAACGCCTGGAGGAGAATGGGAGGGATGCGGTGGTAAGTCTCAGAGTCCTGTATCATCATGTTTAGGCAGAATTAGTGTAAACCTTTACACTTCATCAGACATGTTTGAAGAAATGTATCTGTCTTTATTGCGGTTGGTACGTATCCTTTGAAATAAACCTTTATTTGTTTATATCAAATCAATTAATAATATATCTATATACACCATAAGTTTTTTACTTATATAAAATCTTTTATAACACATGCATATTGGACTAGTATACTCCTTTAATAATTTTTTTGATTTGTCAAATTCAAAGACACTCGGCGAGGATGGGACAAAACAGATTACACAGTTTAAACCTGAACTTAACAAAATAGGCCGTTTTGCTTTACTGTTTGAAAACCCACTCCTACTGACATTCAAATCCATATAAATCCGACAAAATGCTGCCATATCTGTAGATTACTGCCCAATTACACATGCTCGAGAGACAAATACTGTAACTGAGCCCAAAATGTCAGGTTACTCACATGGGCCCAGCTGAGCGTAACCACGTGAAGCTTTGCATAAAACCCTTTCCGGAGAAAGATTAATTTGACTGACAGACTACTCTTCCGTGACCATGCTTAGACAGAGCCATTTAAGAATGATTTCCACTAATGCCTCATGAAGTTCAGCAGCACATTACTGGCAATTAGCATCAAGAGCTACACGCCAACGTCAGCTAGTTTTGTCATAACCAATACGGACGCCGCGTTTCTACAGTTATGTCAATCCAGGGACGACCTTCATCATCACATTCTATTAAAAATACATTTGATAGCAAGTTGAATTTCAGGTACAATTTAGCTATCCATACAATGAACTGAAATGACCACAAAACAGGAATACATTAACAGATTAAAGTACTAAGCTGGAATCGAAAGACGTCAGATGGAATCGCAAACTCATACGGGATAAATTACAAAATAAAACCCTTCAAGTGCGTTCTTGGGACAATTTCTCAGTCACAGCACCAAAGCGGCATAAGGCAAACTGACTTACCACCTCCTGTTTACTGATGGATGTCTTGGTAATAGGATCAATCAGCACAATTTATATGTCCTGTCAGTGGTCATAAAGTTAGGGCTAATCGGCCTAATAGCTTGAGTGCGCGGGCTACAGCTGCACTGCACCGTGGTGTCAGACTGTAATGTCCCACATTTGTGCGAGTGTCACACAATCCCCACTAATGCTCCCTGGAGATGACAAGGTGTTGGTGGGCTTTTCCTGGAGAGAGAGAGGCAGAGAGTGAGGCAGAGCGGACTGTGGGGCACTGCTGATCCTAATGCGGGGCGATGGTTACACCAGCTTTTAATTCTCGATAGTGACACAGGCGTAGAACATCCTTGGCGGTTTGCGCAGCGACTGATCAAATAAAGCCCCAAAAAAATCAGTGCGGTAAATTGAATTAAAGGTCGGTGCTGTAACGCGGAGTACTGGCCTGTTTTGCTCTCCGTGGTGCAGTGCTGATCTGGTTTCCTGGGTTGCAGCGGGGCCACATCCTTTACATTCTCCGCTGCACCTCGGGCTTCCGCACTATTTTCCTCTCCTTTCGCTCAAACGTATTCTCCTCTGGCCTCCAAAGTCAGAGCCGGCCCTCTCCCCTGATCCCCTTGATCCCTCATCAGGGAGGCCAACTGCAATATCTCCAGCGCTAAATTAGCATTTTTCTCATTACCGCCACCTCTGGGCCGCCGCTCGTCTGGGGGCCGCGCTCCTTTTCCTTCTTGCAGCCAGCGTCACATTCCCTGGACCGCGTTACCTCGTGAAGCTCTTACTGTGAGGAGTGAACCGTCGTTATTCTAGTTTTTTTTTTGTATTTAACTTGGCTCGGACTGGGCTGTTTTGCATTTCAGAAATATCCAAGTGTGTTTGAATAACTGAATAATGATGCAAACAGCTATTTTAAATGAATACAGGATCCAATGTGTGATCTAATTGTACAAATGTGCTCGGAATAAGAAGCATTTGGAGTTCATTGTTAGCAGAAGATCGTGTAACGGAGGTCAACAACAGTCAGCATCAGTTTTAGAGTTTGTCCCAGTGCGTCTGTGATATTGATCCAAGTAATTGTGCGTTTAGCGTTTCAAATGTGAGAATGGGGCAAAGAGAAACGAGTAAACAGCCGAGCAACTTACACTAGTAAAAAGAGTCTTTGTGAAATATAAAGTGTAGGCCTTGTATAAATGTTGTGCAATGTTATTTGATGTAAGGATTGAGATTACCAGTACATATTAGTACAGTATCTGCTCTTTATTCCTTTAGACATGTACTTGTTACTTTCATGCAGTGGACAGCCATTAAAAGCAGGAAACAGACACTGTAGATCAAAAAGTATAGCTCTGAAGTAAATTGGATTGTATTATTCAATTAACTTCTGGAAGTAGTCTTTGGAGAACAAAATGTGGCAATTTTATTTGGCAATTATTACTTTAATTAAGATAAGATATTAAGATAAGATATTCCTTTATTGTCCACACATGGGGAAATTTCATTGTTGCAACGCAGGTAGATACAAGAGGTAGATACAGAAGAAAAGGACAGATCACTTATAGGATGGTTAAAAAACACTCTTAATAGAAAAACTCATATTCTATTAATTGTTCATATTCAGTAAATTGTTAATAAAATCCCTTTTATTGGTTTTAAAGGGACACAATGAAAGTAAATAGAACATAATAATTGATCAATACGAGGATCATTGATGCCCTATCGCCCAGTCCTACAGCTATAGATTATTAAAAGTACTTTCCGTTAAAGACAGAAATCTGCATAAACGTTGATACATTTTGTGATAGCTGAAGAAATAAGTGGATGTGATCAAATCGTTGAAAAGCTTATATTATTATTGAGATCTTTGTTAAAGCCACGTTCACGTTAACAAGTGAAATCCCCCAAATCACAAGACTTTCTCGTGACAAATGGCGATTTTCCTGTCAAAGGCTGTGAATGGGTGTTTGTTCTTCAGGAGGTAATTGGCACATAGCGCTATGTGTAATCAGCACACTGTTTTACGAGGCGCACACTGATGATGTCAATGGTTTCTTTGGAGAGCGGCATCTGTGATTACAAGATTGGAAGTCATTAGCATTATAGCCTGGAACACACCATTCTTCCCCAGACCGGGACGATAGGGAATACCAGGACTTTCAGTTTTTCAGCGCGGCCCTTGGGATTCCGCTCAAGTTTAATTTCACACTTATTTCACTCTATAGATTTTAACACAAAGAGAGCCAATGCTGTCGTTTCAGTAAAGTTCACAAATCTTACCAAATGGTGCTTCAAAGTGAATGTCTATTTTGGCTCCCGCTGCAGGCAGTACACACGGAGTTAAAAGGAGAGTCATTTGAATAGAGAATGATTCTGACTCCAACAGACAAAAAGATGAAAAGAAGTTGCTCCATCTGCTCCTTGAAAAGTAGCGTCACTGAAGCGTTACATTGTTCCCTTATTATGAGATCACAGCCAGATCAAATGAAAAGGCTAATGAAAGTAAACTCCTTTAAGTTGAAAAGAGAGTTTCAGTGTATAAACATGCCCTGGTTTGACCTTTTGTTTCTGTTGAATCTCGTTTTCAGAACCATCATGAACTGCAACTTGAAGGTGATCCAGCCGCGCGCCTTCGCTCTGAACCCGCACCTGCGCAACATGTGAGTAAAGATTCTTTGACGTGTGCATTTTCCTGAGGCTTTCAATAAATTTATTCTGATCTGTGCTAGTTTGACAGCTTGTATACGGCCTGAGATGAGTTAGTGTTGAACACTAGATGATGCAGTTGATAGAGTGTGGCTTTGGGGGGGAAATTGTGGCACTGCTATTACTGCCACACATCTTAAATGAGACATCTATTATGGGACTTGGATAATTGGATTCCTTTCTGCCCTGCTTCTTTGTGCCGGGGAAAAGCAACATGCCGAAGTCGCGGGAAGTTCTATTTAGTCGGCAGTCACCAAATGAACAATTTGTCCGGGAGGACGAACATCAGAGTGCGGCGACAAGAGCAAAGTAATCTTTAACAAAGGCTGATGTGTCAGCGTATGACAGCCTGTTATTCCCCAATTTTCCAGGCGTAAACACGGTGAGGAACTCAGTCACAGCCTTTTACCTGAGCCCACTGCCATTTGCAATTTCCACTTGTCGGCAGAAGCATTTTGCTCGCTGTTTTCTTCTTCAGAGTCAGATGTGAATGTGCGTGCCTCGCTATATGTTTTTCTAAAGAAGTGCTATTCAAAAACAGAGCTATTTTTGCTGCTTTAAGTATTTAAAAGTTCTTCTAAAGTTAATGTACAACATTGCATGTCATAATTACATATATATACATAATACACATATAAACAAAGGAGTTAAGGTGCAACATAAAAAAATATAATCAAGTAATATAGAGTCAAATATAGAATCCATAAATTAAGAGTTTACGAATAAAATGAGGTAAAAAGTAAAAAAAATAAACGGTAAGTGTGTTACGTGTGTTACGTGTGTTTCGTGTGTTACGTGTGTTACGTGTGTTTCGTGTGTTACGTGTGTTTCGTGTGTTACGTGTGTTTTGTGTGTTACGTGTGTTACGTGTGTTACGTGTGTTACGTGTGTTACGTGTGTTACGTGTGTTTCGTGTGTTACGTGTGTTTTGTGTGTTACGTGTGTTTCGTGTGTTTCGTGTGTTACGTGTGTTACGTGTGTTACGTGTGTTACGTGTGTTACGTGTGTTTCGTGTGTTTCGTGTGTTACGTGTGTTTCGTGTGTTACGTGTGTTACGTGTGTTACGTGTGTTACGTGTGTTACGTGTGTTTCGTGTGTTACGTGTGTTACGTGTGTTACGTGTGTTACGTGTGTTACGTGTGTTACGTGTGTTACGTGTGTTTCGTGTGTTACGTGTGTTTTGTGTGTTACGTGTGTTTCGTGTGTTTCGTGTGTTACGTGTGTTACGTGTGTTACGTGTGTTACGTGTGTTTCGTGTGTTTCGTGTGTTACGTGTGTTACGTGTGTTACGTGTGTTACGTGTGTTTCGTGTGTTTCGTGTGTTACGTGTGTTTCGTGTGTTACGTGTGTTACGTGTGTTACGTGTGTTTCGTGTGTTTCGTGTGTTACGTGTGTTACGTGTGTTACGTGTGTTACGTGTGTTTCGTGTGTTACGTGTGTTACGTGTGTTACGTGTGTTACGTGGGTTAAGTGTGTTTCGTGTGTTTCGTGTGTTTCGTGTGTTACGTGTGTTACGTGTGTTACGTGTGTTACGTGGGTTAAGTGTGTTACGTGTGTTTCGTGTGTTACGTGTGTTACGTGTGTTACGTGTGTTACGTGGGTTAAGTGTGTTACGTGTGTTACGTGTGTTACGTGTGTTACGTGTGTTAAGTGTGTTACGTGGGTTAAGTGTGTTACGTGTGTTACGTGTGTTACGTGTGTTACGTGTGTTACGTGGGTTAAGTGTGTTACGTGTGTTACGTGTGTTACGTGTGTTACGTGTGTTACGTGTGTTACGTGTGTTACGTGTGTTACGTGTGTTACGTGTGTTACGTGGGTTAAGTGTGTTACGTGTGTTACGTGTGTTACGTGTGTTACGTGTGTTACGTGGGTTACGTGGGTTACGTGGGTTAAGTGTGTTACGTGGGTTAAGTGTGTTACGTGTGTTACGTGTGTTACGTGTGTTAAGTGTGTTAAGTGTTCATGAGTCCAAACGGCAGAGGAAAAAGCAACTTTACAAAAATAAAAAAAACATGTCAATGACAATCTTTCATGACTGCTTTCTCTTGTAAATCTTGTGAATGTTAAAGGAGACATAATGTGTGAGCGTTGTCTCCTTTAAGTTGACAAGATTTGAAGATGTATCTGAACAACAGCTCAAAGGAGAAAGTGTGGAGTGATTTAGTTGGAGTCTTGACTAAACAGTTTAATTTGCCTTTTCATAGTTTTAGTTTGTGCGAAATCCTCAAAAAAGAAAAGACTTTTGCTTTTACCACGCCCCCTTTTCCCCCGATTAATCAACACACTGAAGACATTCTTGGTCGACTGAAAACATCTCAAAATGATTACGATCTCACACAAAAACCACATGAAGGCAAGTTTATTTGTAGAGCACATTTCATACACAAGGCAATTCAAAGTGCTTCACACAGCAGGAAAAATGCATTCAAATCACAAAGAAATTACAGAAACACAAATACAATAAAATTAACTAAATTAAAAATGATCAATCCAACTGATTGTCTAAACGAATAAAATCACAAACAAAAGGGAAGAGTGCAAAGAAAAAATCCTTTCAGTCATATGCGCTGCTAAACAAAACTGTTTTTAGCTTAGATTTGAACATTGTCAGAGTAGAAACCTGTAAACAACATCACCATAAATGAAAAGTCAGATTACCCTGTCTGATCTGGTCCACATAAATCTTTAAATATGAATAAGACAATTTGAATAAGATGATGAGGTGACAAATGAAAATATCGGTCAAATAACACTGCATGTTAATTGACTAAATGACTAAAGAACACATGATATCTTTAGTTGACCAAGAATTTCACTGGTCGACCACAGCCCTAGTTAAAACTAAAACAATTACACTAGCTTGGTTTAATTGAACACGTTTATTAGCCCCATGCTGCAAATGATGAAGTCACATCACACCGACATCCATGTAAAATCATCGTAATACTTGAAGGGACACAAAGAACCTAGAAGAATCCCCATGGATACGTCAGATTTGTTTTGCCTGGAGCCGTGTGAATGAATGTGACAATGATACAATGAGTAGAATTAACCCTGGTGTTGTTTGGAATGGCCGCGGTCACTTTGTGCACAAGTGTTTGTCTGCGGAGAAGGATGAGAGCTCTGACCTTTAGTTTAACGCTGCTCCGAGCTCAAGTGAATCCTCTATTTTTTATCTATTTCTTTATTTTCAAATCAATGGGTTCAGGAGGATGCATTCTGCGCTTTCTCTCTTTTTTGCACAGCAGGAAATGACTGGAAAAAAAATCCCTTTAAGTATTAACTATTGATTTAAGTCATGAATTCGAATGTGGCTGAAACGAGATTACAGTCACTGCATTGTGCACGTTCTGTCTGGGAAGATATTCAGAATGCACAAAGACCACATTCTCTATACGATTCTGCTTTACCACACGAAGGACGATATACTTCTCTCATAGTCGTTCAAACGTAGATCGACTGTTGCTAGGTACCGCTGAAGATGACAGGAAATGAGATGTATTATAACTAACTTCTTATGTTGGAGATACAGTGCATGAAGCAGCCAGTGCTGTGTCGTCGAGCTTCTCAAGTTTGAAGCAAAAACTGTGCTGGTCTTGAATATTAAGCGATGACACAGTTTTTAATGATGCAGTCAAACTTTACTTAACCTTTCTGGTAAAAGGAAGACACTTACGTACAAACAATATATAATACACAAGTTAATTAGGTTTATGATGACCAGATCTCCAGGTCTGAGGCAGGTATTAATAACAATGTCAGCTATTTAAGAGTTATATATCTTTTGGTAAAATATAATGGGCCAGTGAAAAAAATCCAATCCAATCTTTGAAGTTCTTTTGTATAGATAGACTTCTTAACCTTTTTGACGGCAGAGCCAAACTTTTCAGTACAAAGAAATCATTAATCAATCAGAATCAGAATGAGAAAAGGTTTACTGCCATTGCTAATGAACAGAATCATAGGAACTTGTTTTGGTGCAACATAAAACAATGAACAATGATTAAACAACCTATATAAAACCAATGAACTGCATTTCATCATGATTATTTTATGATCAGCCTCACGGTGGCGTTCACTTCATTTCTTTTACTCACCGCTCTACAATACCCCCCTGTCCATAGTTTAATCTCACTGTCCTATAACGATGAACGCGATCATCGTAACGCAGGAGGCATTGTTTCACGGATGATGCAAGGATTGCGTGATTTCCTTCTCTTTCACTCTGTTATTGATGTAACACTAAATCCCTGGGCCCACAGAGGCGTGTAGTACTATCCACAACAGACATCTTCATGCATTTCAGGCACTGTTTAAGTGTCTATTACACTGTGGTACTATTCTTAGTCAGAGGTGAACCTGCGCAGCCACTAATGTGACCAGTGACCTCATTTTATCACCAGTGGCACAGTCTCTATTAATGAGAGATAGATGGTGATCCATTCTTAGACTTTAATCTATTTTTATATGATCCCAAAAACATGCAGATTCCCTCTCAACAACAAAGCCTTATGAGACTCAAGTGTAACCTACCAAACTCCAGTGGCAGATACAACGTTCTCATTAAAGCTAACAAGGCGTTATTCCAGCAAATACATTCAGTATAAGTAGTTGCTTCTGACACTTGACATCTTTAATGTCTGAGGAAGTTCAATTGTTCATGTATTTCTCAAGAATAGCTAATGAAACAAGTTTGATTAAATATTTCAGAATCAGGAAGAAAAAGGGTTGTCAATGAACAGAATATCATAGGAACATAAAACAATGAACAGTGAATAAGTCAAGAAAGAAAAACTATTTAAATCTGTTAAAAATAAATAAATAAAGGACTGGACCGAAATCATAATGGACGTACAGAAAATATCACATATGGGCTGAACTTGGGAATGGACAAATTCGACATAAACTGGACGAAATGCGACTCACATTATGGATCAAGTGTGATCTAACCTTGTGTTTTATTTTCATTTGGACGCATTATTCTAAAAACGGTAATCTCAAACAATACGCACATAGTATTTTATCTGGTTCCGCCCACTCTGCACTTTCTTTTCTTTTTTTCTCTCTTTTTCTTTCTTTCTTTTTTCTCTTTTTTGACAATGTTACTCAACTGTATCTTTATTTACACACAAGTTTTGAGTGGTCTGTGTTTATTCTTTCAATTTAAAAAAATAATAAAAAAATCTGTTAAAAAATAATATAAACATCATCATCGTTTCTGCTGGAAAACTATTTGTGTTGGTGAATCTCTGCAGTTTCAGCATTGTTTTCCAGGCTTCTTTATCTCAACACAGATTATGGATACAGACTATTGGCCAAAGTTTACTTCATAGCCATTTTAATATTGAAACTTTTCTCCAGCCCAGCAGTTTGCGCGGTTCCCAGTGGGGTGTGCGCCGTCCAGAGCCCTATGCTGATGGAGTAAACATATTAACGTGTTTGTCTCAGTGGCTCCAGTGATTCAGCGGCAAATCCCAGCGCACCGATTGTTGTGTCTGGAAAAACTGATTAAACTGCAGGGATCCCCTCTGCTCCATGGCCCACATTAAAGGAGCCATCACTTATGTTTCTTCAATCGTGGCACCAAATGACCGCACTCAGTGGCAGTCAGCTGGGCATTAGTCCCAAGGCCTCGGCGGTTCGAGCTCAGTAAAGTGTCCGACATCCACGGCGCGTCGGACTAAATTTGGAAGTGTCCGGCCAACATATGCTCAAAGATATCTGAGGTCTTTGTGACTGCAGATGTCCATGGCGTATCTGACTAGAGTGAACTTAAATATGACTTTCCAGCTTGTGCCAATGTTTCCAAGAGCCAGGAATAATGAAAACTGAACTGCAATGACACAGAAGGTATATTTTCAATTTACTTTGATACGTATATATGAAAATGTTTAACGATTTTGTTGTATATAGATATGTGCAACAAACACTGTTAGCCCTGAACATGTGTCATTCAGCTTCATAATCATGTGCAAAACTATTATAATCATGTGCAATACTGTCATAATCAGGTGCAGTACTGTCATACTCATGTGCAGTACTGTTATACTCGTATGCAATACTGTCATACTTATGTGCAGTACTGTCATAATCATGTGCAATACTGTCATACTCATGTGCAAAACTGTCATACTCATGTGCAATACTGTCATACTCATGTGCAGTACTGTCATACTTATGTGCAGTACTGTCATACTCATGTGCAATACTGTTATACTCTTGTGCAATACTGCTATACTCATGTGCAATACTGTCATACTCGTGTGCAAAGCTGTCATACTCATGTGCAACAATGTCATACTCATGTGCGATACTGTCATACTCATGTGCAATACTGTCATTCTCATGTGCAATACTGTCATACTCATGTGCAGTACTGTCATACTCATGTGCAATACTGTCATAATCATGTGCAATACTGTCATCCTCATGTGCAATACTGTCATACTTATGTTCAGTACTGTTATACTCGTATGCAATACTGTCATACTTATGTGCAGTACTGTCATAATCATGTACAATACTGTCATACTCATGTGCAGTACTGTCATAATCATGTACAATACTGTCATACTCATGTGCAAAACTGTCATAATCATGTGCAATACTGTCATACTCATGTGCAAAACTGTCATACTTATGTGCAGTACTGTCATAATCATGTGCAATACTGTCATACTCATGTGCAGTACTGTCATACTCTTGTGCAATACTGTTATACTATTGTGCAATACTGCTATACTCATGTGCAATACTGTCATACTCATGTGCAATGCTGTCATACTCATGTGCAATAATGTCATACTTATGTGCAATACTGTCATACTCATGTGCAATACTGTCATACTCATGTGCAATGCTGTCATACTCATGTGCAATACTGTCATACTCATGTGCAATACTGTCATACGTATGTGCAGTACTGTCATACTCATGTGCAATACTGTCATACTCATGTGCAATACTGTCATACTCATGTGCAATACTGTCATACTCATATGCAATACTGTCATACTCATGTGCAATACAAGGACATAATGTCAATCGTCCCTGGTGCAATATTTTCTGTCCATAACAATTGTGAATAAGAGTGTTATTTTTTATTAAGAGTTTTTTTTCTAAGTGTGTTTTTTTTAGTATTTTACTTGTGTGCCTAATCTGTGTTGCAACCCTGGATATATTACATGTTTTGTTTCATTTGCATTGCTTGGAGTCAAAGATCACCACTTGTTGTCATCCCCTGTTCTCCAAAAACAGAATATTCTTAAAGACAATATGTCAGTGGATGCAATTACCTGGTTAACATGTTTGGAGCCGTCTCTAGCAGCCGGAACATGTCAACAAGGTCATTAAATTTCCCCATGTGGGACAATAAAGGAATATCTTATCTTATCTTATCTTACACCTCCTGACTTATTGTTTTAACCTACATTTTTGGACATATCAAAAGCAAACCAACTTCAACGCTTGCGGTTCTTGTTTTATTGAAAGCTTCATTCATACTGCTTCCCTCCTCAGTGTACCTGTCGTAGTAACATAGGTAATTCAGACATTTAGAGCTACAGAATACACACCATAACACCACCAGAAATACGACGAAAGGATTTAGGCTGAAGCAAAACGTGGCCAAAATAAAAACAAATTATTCCCAAAAAAGCAAGCGTATCGAGAGCAAACGTCACCAGTTCAACAACTTAAACGCGTCAATACGTTTCAGCGCAAAACAAAGCCAAAACAAAGCACAATACGTGGATCAGTACTTTTGAATTCGATGTTTAATTTTGGTGTAGAATAAAAACATGTAGATTGCAAAAAGTCACTGTTTGGTCTTTGTCACTTGAAATATGACCATCTGCTTTCTGCATACATTTGCACAGGGTATTGCTTATTTAAGAGAAGATGTTTATTATTAATACATTTGGAAAGTTCAAGTACATTTTCATTATGTATGCATGTTCTTCTTTACTTAAGAATTTGCCACCACAGGCCGGGCAGACTGCGGTCAATGGTCACATGAACGCACATCATAGAACAATCTACAAATGTTTTAGAGGTCGTCCAAGTACAAAAAGCTTCTGTTTATTCCATAATGTTCCGTTTGCTCCTGTAAACGTGGCTAACTGATCATGTGAATAGTCTTTTATTGCGATGAAGGTGCAGAGGATCAGTGCTGAGATTACTCACACCTGATGCAACCATGCGTCACGCACTCTGTTATGTCCCAGTGGACCACCTGAGGGATATGGATTGTGCATATAATTATCAATAACGATTTTACTGTGCCTCTGTGCCACCAGGTAAAACACCACTCCGATCATAATATACTACATGTACGTGGCTAATTGCAACAGGAAAGACCATTTGGTACAAAAAACAGCCAAATCACCAATCTGTTATCTGTGGTGGAACAATATGAATATATGAATGCTAGTTTATGTAATTTAGTCATTTGTGGTAGTCATGGTGATTGTTTTCGACTGTTAGCCCTATTTTACCATCAGATGATAACTCATTTTCACAAATCCACATTATTTTGTTATCAGATTGGCTTCACTTTTACGCAAATATAGGGCTGAACAATTTGATAATGTAATCGATTTTGCAATTTCTAGAACTGCAATTGGTTGACCGATAAAGACGATGTGTTTCCAAATGTTTTTTTCAAAATTATAGCTGCTTTGTAACACTTTTGATCGGTGAGCAGGCGGCCAACAAGTATGTGTGCGCTGCAGAAAACACACGAGCGAACCTGGACATCAGAACAAACAACGTGCGCCTCATGTTCGTAAAAGTACAGCGAAAATGGCTGAAGGAGCGTTTTCCACAGCAAACGACAAAGAACAGCAGCTGGCACTAAAAAAGGGTGAAAATTCAGTTGTTTGGACATATTTCGGTTTCCATAAACGACACTACCAAACCCCACCAGCATCTAAAGAATCACCATCGAGTGCAATATGACGCCTGCCACAAGGAGACGCTACAGCGAGCAAACAAACTACAGTAATACAGTACATTGTCACTGAAATGAACCCTGTGTATACTTTATCTGGATTTTAAAAATGATTCAAATGTAGGACAAACGCGATGCAATTCCATCTCGCACTCAATTTATCCAAGTGACCAGACGCACGCTGAATAATGCATTAACCTCACCAATCATTTTATTGATGATGTAAGAGAAAGTGCCTGACCACGTCCTACTTTCCCGAGAAACACACAGGAGGAAATAGAACTAATGGGCTATTATTTTACTGAATAACATGTAACACAAAACATTTGAAATCGCAATATCAGTCAGAAAAAACGCAATTTGATTTTTTTTTACATAACATAACTGTGCTCCTCTGGAAATGTTAGAAGACAGGAAGCCGTTCTGAGTTCATGAATACTGGATAAACCGGTTTGCTCACCCAAGAGCGCAGTCCTGATCTGTGCTGTGATTGGCTGTCTGAAGGGGAGGGTGGGAGGTGACCCACGATCGCAAAAAACACTTTTAGGCTTTGTACGTTTTTATCCACATGACAGACTGTCAGAAAAGGAACTATAACCACTACTTTTAATTTAAAGTCGGCCAGCATTAACCTATTAAAGCACATGGTCTGAAAGTAAAAAACAAACAAACACATATTATGCTAAATTTAAGGCTTTAAAAGCTTTTAAACATGTTATCACATTGTTCACTCATCAAAAATAAACTTGTATTTTGCGGCTGTCACGATTGTTTGATGAATTTTAATTAGAAAACGCTCTCAGAGAACTAAATTTAACACAGATAATAACTTAATTTAACTTTTTGACTTAACTCTTCTCCTACTCTACTGTTAAATCACAACAAGTGCACGCTTACATTAGCATGTTGGAGGAAAAGTAGCATTTGTTTCACCTACAATCTGTAATTCCCACTGCAGTCAGTAGATGGAGCCCAAAGTCAAGCCCTAGCGTGAGTCAATGAAGTCATTTTGTTTTTTACAAACAGTTTTACTAATAATATATGAGTTTTTTGAGAGCATGTTTAAATGCCTATAACAATATGCAGACATACGCAGACATTAAGCACATATTATGCAGAATATTTGTCCTTTAAACAGAAGATGAGACTACTTCTGAGTACTGCACCTGAATTTCTAAACACAGATTGAATGAGGTGTGAATGGTGCGTTTTCCTGACCACACAGGACCATAGTCTAACCAGACATTCCGCTGTCGTGTGCCCCTTATGGACATGTACTGAACAAACAAACCTGAACTTAGGAAGTGACTATTATATTCTATTCAGCGTATGCGAGAGCGCTCTTGGTTTGACATAACTGCGCCCTTTTATTACTGTAAAGAAAAGACATATCATACCTCCCCTTGTACTCCTTTACCCCGATTCGAGACTTCTCCAGACATTTCCCTGACTATTAAAACATACTGTGCCTAGGGGCGGTCTGACTACTCTTGTGATTAACACTTTTAGACAATAGCAAACCGCTGCTGAGGTGGAGAACTGTCAAACTCAATTGAATCACTCCTTTCTTTCTTTCTTTCTTTACTTTTTTCCCTTTGATCCGTGCGTATCTCCGACCCAGCCGTTCCCTCGCCCACAATGACATTCATCCCGCTCGAGTATGGCACGCACAAAGCAGCTGCTGAAAATGGAAGTCCATCAGCGGAGCCGCACTACAAGGTCCCCGGGCTTTCGAGTCATTTGGCGCCCCGACGTCTTCCCGTTTCCCATTTGAATCTGGCGTGCGGCGTTTGTCCTCGCCTGTGTCAAAATAAAGGTCATTGTCTGGATGGTGAGGCCAGTCTCCTCTTTATTCGGCCCAGGCACAGAGAGGGAGAGAGAGGAGAGGGGAGCCCAATAAATCTGGTGGGAGCGTTGTCACCAGGGAGTTGCAAAGGTCATTTCCCCCGGACAGGAGGAAGTGCTCAGTCTTGCACTCATTAAGGCTTCTAAGCTGTGTTTTCTACCCCCGCTTTTTTGCCTAAATGTCACTTTACTTTCATACTCTGGTCAGGTGGTCCGTCGAGCATGACACTAGCGGTAATTAGAAGACTCTAGATGATTCCAGGTTTACTGTAGGTGTTACTCTTCGTGCTTGTTTTATGTTTACGCTGAGTGAAATGGATGTTAAACATTGACACAAAACATAAAAGTATCATTGGTTTATGTCAAGTATAACGGCAAGATTTTAATTATAGTTAGTTTTTTCTTTTTTCTTTTCTCTTTTGATGGTTCAAAGCTTCAAGCCATTGTGCTCAGCTCAGTGGAGGTTGGTAAAATGAGAAAAACCTGTTTTAATAAAACACCTTCATTATATTTTCGTATCATGTTGTCACTTTTGTACATGTATATTGAAGGAGAAGGCAGAAAGGTTCTTCTTTATCTAAAATGCTCAATCTATTGTCACTATTTTAAAAAGTCCAATAAGGTTCATTGATTTTCTGACAATTTAGTCTTAAAGGTTCTTTTTTTCAGTTTTTCATACCTGACCGTTTTAACTCTTATTTGCAATCTTCCTCAGACGTGTCACATCCTACCGGTAAAGTAGGCTCAAGGCATGGCTGAGAGCGAGCTTAAACTGTACCCACTTGTAAATGTCTGACAGTGAATAAGTGCTGTTGAGTAAATGAGGTTTGATAGTGTACGATTGCTCAGATGTATTTATGACAGTTGCAAAATGTGTGAGTTGAGAATTAGCTCTTGCTGTAAACTCTGAATGCAAAATGTGCTTTGTAACTATGTCCGACTGCATCGTCCCAGCCAAATAAACAAAAACATAAGCCAACATAACGAGGCAGCACGACCGCGCCCTTTGTAGTCTGATTCATCCCAGGTGTGACAGAGTAAAAAGGCCCCCTTGTCCCGGTTCATAGTCCTGTGGGCACGTTTGCGTAGTTCATCTGAATCCAGAGACAGTGTTTGTTGTCCTCTGTCCCAATGATAGTTGCTCCAAAATGACTGATTCATGTTGTTCCTGTTCTGTTTTCTGTTCCCCGATGTATTTTACTGCACGTATTTGCAACATCTGAACAATGCAAAGACTTTACACTAAAATATAGTGTCCACGGTGTTATATTTTGACACAATTGTCCCTATACTCCATCGCTACATGGGTTTCTCTCCACTGCATGGCTCGCACACACAGCTCCCTCGGCTAACTGGAAGATGAAACACTCTGAGCCGACACCTGCAGTCTCTATAGCGTAAATCCTGCCTCTTGCACACGGGCGTATAAATATAGTGCAGTGATCTCCGAGGTGTAAATGAATGCTAAACCCTGATATACCGCGCTGTGACAAGCATCTTCCATTGCCACTTTAGGCTGTTAGGCGCTTCTTTTTGCAGCACAAAGCTCTAAGTGCTCAGGAGCCCAAGGTCGAAGTGGCACGACGCACTGGAGGGGAGAGGTGGGTGAAGGGAGTGAACTTGTGACCCTGCGGGCTGGTGGACGGTGGACACTGGAGCTGGGAGTGTTACAGACAGGTGTCACCAGTCTCCGCTGCAGTATTAGTACATGATGTGTGATGGAATGAAAGTGGAAATAGGCCCGGAGATGCAAAAACAGAGACGACGCTAGAGGAATAAATGACTGTGAATGTAGACGTGTGACTTTGAAATAGCGTTGTTGAGAATGTAGTTTACGCTTTTTGGGAGAGTATAAATAGCTGATTAATGTGATTTCTTTTATTTAAAAAAAAAAAAAAAAATCTGGCAAATGTTATACAATGTAAAATACTCCAATTATCTTAACTTGGCTGAATTTGGTTGCAATAAAATACAAATTGAAACAAATATTCTTTTTCTATTGTTCAGGAAGAGGAGGGACGATCAGCTGAGTTTTAGCCAGTCACAGCATCAATGATATGCTTCAATATTCAAGTGTGTTTTTTTCATTTCTTATGCTTTGTACCTTGTTAGCAAGTATTAATACAATCTCACTAAATATATGCTTACTGTTCCTTACAAAACGTCGAGTGGTCTTGAATGGATCAGCTGGGAGCCTTTCAAGAGGAATTCTTGTGAATTTTAATAATCGCAACAGATAAGGACCTTTACATTGTTGCTTCAAGTAGGATTTAGTATGATGAGGCTCATTATCACAGATTTGTTTTCAACATAAACACAGTTTTCAACATAAACACATAAACAAAGCTCTGTGCAGCATTTAAAAAAAAATATTGTTACCATAAATGACAGAAATGTTCAGCAAATTATGCAATATTGACTGTACTTTAATTATTTGCTTGAATAAAGTAGTTTAGTTCCATACAGTTGCAACACAGTTACCTTCTTTGTTTTATACCTAGCTTCTCCTCACTGAACAGTACTTTCCTGGTACAGCACCTAGGCAGTTAGAAAGCAGAAATTCCATCAATGGAGTATCTTCAAACGGCTTATTTAAATTTGACTTTGCTGTTCCTCAAGGCTATACATTTACACACTCTCCAGCAGCGTTTTTAAAAACCCTGATGTGCCCTTTACTGCAGTGCCGGCGTATACAGTACATTGATGCTTTGTGTGGTTTGTTGCTGTATCAGTTGGATTGTTTGTGAACAGTTGTACCTCAAACACGCAGCATATGGTGGGTGTGATTGTGTGACTTCTGATCTTTGCAGAGATGTTAGCGGCTGTTTGCTTCTTGCTGTTGGTTCTCTTAATTTAGCCCGGCTCTGGGGGAGGCTTCCACCCACGCCCAGGCTGTAGCCTTTGCAGTCCGGCACTGTTGGTTCCACTATGCATCACATAATACATATTCATTATCCAGACTGAATCCTCCCATTGTATCTACTCTTTTCTGGACTCTCCTGCAGCAACCAGTGCCCACTTTGCTGTGTGGGCGTTTACCTCGGCTTCAGCTCGTGTTCAGTGGAAGTTGATATGTAGTGGTTGTGGATATACAGGTTTGGTGCTCTTGTTTCCTCCCACAGGCGAGTGTTTCAGAATAGTAGCCATTTTCTTACTATTCACACTGTTATACTGTCTATACCCAGTTGTTATATAGATCATGGTTTTTATCTTATGCCTTAAAGTGCATATGAGTTTCTTGAATTTAATGTTTTTATTCTTAGTGGGGTAGAAAGTGTGGTCTTGTCAAGTTGCAAATTTTGAAAAATAAAATTACAGGCGGTAAAGCTGAGTTCAAAATGGAATAATGTTTGACTCAAATTATTGAAATGCAGCTGACACAATATAAATGTGGCAGACACATGGACCTGCACTCCACCAGCAGCCGTATTGGTTATAGTCCTTTTGTTATAAAATGTGATCTCCAAAGGAAATCTTCTCAAATATTAGGCGAGGCAAGTTTATTTGTAGAGCATAATTCATACACAAGGCAATTCAAAGTGCTGCATATAAAATAATAAATTCATTAAAATCACAAAACATAAAAACAAGCAAATAAAATCTTTTCACTCATATAATCATCTGAACAAAATCGTTTTAGCTTATATTTGAACATTGTCAGAGCAGAAGCCTGTCTCACATCTTCAGGAAGACTGTTCCAGAGTTCAGCTGCATAAAGCTGAAACTCAGATTCTCCATGTTTAGTCCTGACTCTGGCACCAGCAGGAGGCCGGTCCATGTTTAGTCCTGACTCTGGCACCAGCAGGAGGCCGGTCCATGTTTAGTCCTGACTCTGGCACCAGCAGGAGGCCGGTCCATGTTTAGTCCTGACTCTGGCACCAGCAGGAGGCCGGTCCATGTTTAGTCCTGACTCTGGCACCAGCAGGAGGCCGGTCCATGTTTAGTCCTGACTCTGGCACCAGCAGGAGGCCGGTCCATGTTTAGTCCTGACTCTGGCACCAGCAGGAGGCCGGTCCATGTTTAGTCCTGACTCTGGCACCAGCAGGAGGCCGGTCCATGTTTAGTCCTGACTCTGGCACCAGCAGGAGGCCGGTCCATGTTTAGTCCTGACTCTGGCACCAGCAGGAGGCCGGTCCATGTTTAGTCCTGACTCTGGCACCAGCTGGAGGCCGATCCATGTTTAGTCCTGACTCTGGCACCAGCAGGAGGCCGGTCCATGTTTAGTCCTGACTCTGGCACCAGCAGGAGGCCGGTCCATGTTTAGTCCTGACTCTGGCACCAGCAGGAGGCCGGTCCATGTTTAGTCCTGACTCTGGCACCAGCTGGAGGCCGATCCATGTTTAGTCCTGACTCTGGGCACCAGCAGGAGGCCGATCCATGTTTAGTCCTGACTCTGGGCACCAGCAGGAGGCCGGTCCATGTTTAGTCCTGACTCTGGCACCAGCAAGAGGCCGGTCCATGTTTAGTCCTGACTCTGGGCACCAGCAGGAGGCCGGTCCATGTTTAGTCCTGACTCTGGCACTAGCAGGAGGCCGGTCCATGTTTAGTCCTGACTCTGGCACCAGCAGGAGGCCGGTCCATGTTTAGTCCTGACTCTGGCACCAGCAGGAGGCCGGTCCATGTTTAGTCCTGACTCTGGCACCAGCAGGAGGCCGGTCCATGTTTAGTCCTGACTCTGGCACCAGCAGGAGGCCGGTCCATGTTTAGTCCTGACTCTGGCACCAGCAGGAGGCCGGTCCATGTTTAGTCCTGACTCTGGCACCAGCAGGAGGCCGGTCCATGTTTAGTCCTGACTCTGGCACCAGCAGGCGGCCGGTCCATATTTATTCTACTCTGAGCTGCGTAGGCCCTGCCCACAAGGCGCAACCTCCTGATGATAGCCTGGCCTGTTTATCTATTTGTTTGCACTGCTCTAAGTTCCTCTTGAAACTAATTTAGTGTCTGCGTAATGACGCAGACACTAAATTAGTTCTTGTATCATATATTATTCGGCGCGTTTCAACTCTTTAACGCTTTAACCGATTTCAACGAGTTATACCTCATTACGATCGCTTTCACAGTAATACGTGTGCTATTACTTTTGACATTTGAACAACTTGTACTTTTTGCAGTATTTTCAAAAGTATTAGTACTTTTTCCCCATTGAAATGAATGGGGAATTATAAATAATATTCTTTAGGCTTTATTCTTTAGACTTAATTCTTTAGCTTTAATGTAATTTGTTTGTCAATTAAATCTGACTTTTTATCTTAAGTAGTATCGCCAGTACTACTTACCCACATGTTGTACTTTTACGCAAGAACGCAGACACTGGCAATGGCTTCAGCCATTGCATATTATCTAGTTGTCTTTGTTACCCTTACATTACTGTAATGGGCCCTAGAAATCGAAAAGTGTCTGAATGGTCTGGGCTGAAACGGCCCTATGGCTTCAAAATGCTGTTCTGTAACCTTGAACCTCCATTTCTGTTTAAAGAGGTATTCTCTCTTTTTTAAATTTATTTTTTTACAAAAAATGCCTCCTCTTTCAAACCAGCTCTTCTCCTGCTTAGAATCTTCAGCTCACTGTCTACAAAAGAGTGGTTTGTATCTTTAAGATGAAGATGAATTGGTGACTGTCTCTTCTTGTTATAAGTCTGTGTAAAACCATCGAAAAGCTGTTTGATAGAACCAGTATGAGGATATCTGCTCCGACAAGGCATTATTACACTAATATTACAAAGAAAACTGTTACGGAAACCTTATTCTTTTTTGTGATGCCAGTGAACATACTACATTAAGCCATCACAGCCAGCGGATGCAGCATGCTCACTTCTGAACTTGAACGACGAGCACAGAGACATTCAGAATTGAATAAGCGCCTTTACAAACGCATATGGAGTTCAGATTTGCATTGGCTTTCTGCCGACGTGTGGTTAATCCGAGCGGATGCACAAAAATGACTCTTGCTGTGATAGTGATGTCATGGAGCGTGCGCGGCTACAACGTGGAGCTGTGTGGTAAGAAACGCTCTGCTGCCCTGCTACACTATCGGTGCCACAGGGGCACTCGCTGTGCATCAGCCATGTGCCAGTCCTGTTTATCTATAGGGAGATTGTGCTGGATTTAGATAAGCGGGTGTTTAGGGACTCTATGGGTGTAAACAATGCCTAAGCTCTACACATTGGCTTGTTGCTATCTCTATGTAAATGTCATTTTAATTTGGGCATAGTTCTGAATTTAAATAGGTGGTCTGTTCAATACTGTATTAAGAACCCACAGCTTATGTTTGTCTATAGACTTTTTGTGACAAAGAGTCTTGAGAGATTGAACAATATTTGGATGACTCAATTTCTTAGCTAAAAACTTTGAGAGATGATAAAGACATGTGTTGCTGTAATGCCAGTGCTCTCACTTATACGTGATCCTGTTGTCGTTGCTGGTGTGTATCTGTTGCATTGGCTTTTAATTACTTTCCTCACTTTCCTCAGTCAGCAGCTTGACAAATGGATGTGGGAGTGATGCATTACAAGGGCTCTGCGATGAAAACCCTCAGCATTATTTAGCATGAATTTACTGAAATAATACATTACTCAAAAGTTGTCCCCTGTGACGAATGGCCATTTGACACGAAATTAAACTTTGCTACTGGATTGCAGCTCTGAACTAGAGCATGGAATGAAAAGAGAAAATGTGCTGTGACTACAGGGCAGAGGAGAAGAGTCAAGGAGCAGACGCAGAGATGTACTGCAGGAGACACTGAGGCGCTGGACAGTGACAGCAGGAGACGGAGGAAAGACAGAGGAGAAGACAGAGGAGAAGACAAAGTTATAGACAGAGCCAGAGGAGGAGACAGAGGAGGAGACAGAAATATAGACAGAGCCAGAGGAGGAGCAGGAGACAGGGGAGGAGACAGAGTTATAGACAGAGCCAGAGGAGGAGACAGAGGAGGAGACAGAGGGGGAGACATAGATATAGACAGAGCCAGAGGAGGAGCAGGAGACAGGGGAGGAGACAGAGTTATAGACAGAGCCAGAGGAGGAGACAGAGGAGGAGACAGAGGGGGGGACATAGATATAGACAGAGCCAGAGGAGGAGCAGGAGACAGGGGAGGAGACAGGAGGGACACAATCCTGAGAGGTGCACTAAAGCCTCACCTCCAGATCTGAGACACCTTCCTCATCCATAATCACAGCTCCTAATAGAGCCTAATGCTTTATGATGGCGGGTCTGGCCTGAGCTGGCGGTGGGCTCTGGGTCGTGGGGGGCTTCAGGAATAATGGCTTGAGTTAATGTGCAGTGCAGGACAGGCAGTCTCCAGAGACGCCATGTCAAGTGGCAGAGTGGATCGATAGTGTCTGAAACACTGAGCTTTCTCCTGGTGCCTTGTGCGCCAAACTCACACAAACAGTTCACCGCTTCCTCACCTTGTTGCCGTCTCTTTTTCTGACACTGCTTTGATCTCCGGAGTGTTGAACAACTAAAAGGGGGAAAAATGATGGAGGCGAGGCAACATTTTCTTTAGCTGAGCTGCCACAATCACTAAAAATAGTGTCTTTCATGTGGGTGCGGCGGGCGGCGCTGCCCCCTTTGGTCCACATGCTGGAGGGCTTTTAAGTTGCAGCACAGGGGTGGAACCTGCAGTGTCATCAGCCCTCAGCTCTGATAGTCTGTGTCTGTCTCACTCTGAAAGCAGCAGCAGCCAAATCCCTGTGGCCAATGAGGCTTTGTGGTTCCCGAAGCAGCACTTTGCCCTGGCCCCTTCCCCCCGGCGCCCCCTTCAGCCCTTTCTCCACATCACACATCACTGCAGACCTGCACTGACAGAGTCTGACTGAGGCCTGACACTCACTGTACACAGAGTACACAGAGCCAAGCCCTCCGACACAGGAGCTGTCAATCACTGCACACGGCACAGGAACTCTCATGTGTTTGACTAGAGCAGCGCCATTCTGGATGGAAGATTGTTATTTACAGTGGAGCTGTGGAAGAGAAAAGAGGATTTTCTCCCATCACTGTGGATCAGTGGCCTCTGGCTGGAGCCTGTGGCCTCTGACAGTGTGAGACTCTGAGCTCATGTGGAGCGGGCGCTCTGCATTACTGCATGTCTGCATGCTCAGACACGCTCCAACATCTATCTTCAGATTACACATGGATCAGTGCTAGAATCACTGTTAGAAGTGACTTCTCCATTCTTATTAGGTTTTTCCTTACTGGCTTGTGTGAGAGGGAAACACATTGATGTTTCTTTATTACATGCTTCACTAAATGAACCCATGGACGCATCAGTATTGAAAAGCACCGTTCCCATGATGCATTAATGGCTGTTTGGTGTTTACAGTTTCAGGCGACTGACTGTAATCGTTTCTGAAGTTTGAATTGTGGCATGGCCTCCTCTCTTGTTGCCACGAGAATTCAAAATACAATCAAATAAAGCACCCAATCAGAGGCAGCCGAGCATGTATGGATTATTGAGAATCCACTAAAAGGCTTTTACAGTCTATATAGCTATTGATCTTCAATCTCACTGGCACATTTCAAACACAAAAAATCTACTTTGGGGCACAGGAGTGACACAGCATGAAGGACCATAATCCCCAGATGCTCTCTCTCTCTTTCTCCCTCTTTCTCTCCCTCTATCGCTGTCTGTCTCCCTCTCTCTCTATTTCCCTCACTCTTTCTCCCTATTTCTCTCTCACACCCTCTTTCTCTCTCTCCCCCTCTCTCTCTCCTACTTTCTTTCTCTCTCCTTCCTTCCCTCTCTCCTCTCTCCTCCCCTTTTTCATTCCCCCCTCTTTTTCTCTCCCCCTCTCTCCTCTCCCCCTCTCTCTCCCCTCTCTCCTCTCCCCCTTTCTCTCGCTCCCCCTGCCTCTCCCCCTCTCTCCCTCTCTCTCCCCTCTTTCTCACTCCCCCTGCCTCTCTCCCTCTCTCCCCTCTCTCTCGCCCTCTCCCCTCTCTCTCGCCCTCTCTCTCCCCCTCTCCCCTCTCTCTCCCTCTCTCCCCTCTCTCTCGCCCTCTCCCCTCTCTCCCCCTCTCTCCTTTCCCCTCTTTCTCGCTCCCCCTGCCTCTCCCCCTCTCTCCCTCTCTCCCGCCCTGTTCCCTCTCTCCTCTCCCCTTTCTCTCCCTCTCTCTCGCCCTCTCCCCCTCTCTCTCGCCCTCTCTCCCCTCTCTCTCCCCCTCTCCCCTCTCGCTCCCCCTCTCTCTCCCTCTCTCCCCTCTCTCTCCCCTCTCTCCCCCCTCTCTTGCCCTCTCTCCCCTCTCTCTCCCCTCTCTCTCCCCCTCTCCCCTCTCTCTCCCCCTCTCCCCTCTCTCTCGCCCTCTCTCTCCCCTCTCTCTCCCTCTCTCTCCCCCTCTCCCCTCTCTCTCGCCCTCTCTCTCCCCTCTCTCTCCCTCTCTCTCCCCCTCTCCCCTCTCTCTCGCCCTCTCTCTCCCCTCTCTCTCCCCCTCTCCCCTCTCTCTCGCCCTCTCTCTCCCCTCTCTCCCCTCTCTCTCCCCCTCTCCCCTCTCTCCCCTCTCTCTCGCCCTCTCCCCTCTCTCTCCCCTCTCTCTCCCCCTCTCCCCTCTCTCCCCTCTCTCTCGCCCTCTCTCTCCCCTCTCTCTCCCCTCTCTCTCCCCCTCTCCCCTCTCTCTCGCCCTCTCTCCCCTCTCTCTCCCCCTCTCCCCTCTCTCTCGCCCTCTCTCTCCCCTCTCTCTCCCCTCTCTCTCCCCCTCTCCCCTCTCTCTCGCCCTCTCTCTCCCCTCTCTCTCCCCTCTCTCTCCCCCTCTCCCCTCTCTCCCCTCTCTCTCACCCTCTCCCCTCTCTCTCCCCTCTCTCTCCCCCTCTCCCCTCTCTCCCCTCTCTCTCGCCCTCTCCCCTCTCTCTCCCCCTCTCCCCTCTCTCTCCCCTCTCTCTCCCCCTCTCCCCTCTCTCCCCTCTCTCTCCCCCTCTCCCCTCTCTCCCCTCTCTCTCGCCCTCTCTCTCCCCTCTCTCTCCCCTCTCTCTCCCCCTCTCCCCTCTCTCTCGCCCTCTCTCCCCTCTCTCTCCCCTCTCTCTCCCCTCTCTCTCCCCCTCTCCCCTCTCTCCCCTCTCTCTCACCCTCTCCCCTCTCTCTCCCCTCTCTCTCCCCCTCTCCCCTCTCTCCCCTCTCTCTCGCCCTCTCCCCTCTCTCTCCCCCTCTCCCCTCTCTCTCCCCTCTCTCTCCCCCTCTCCCCTCTCTCCCCTCTCTCTCGCCCTCTCCCCTCTCTCTCCCCTCTCTCTCCCCCTCTCCCCTCTCTCCCCTCTCTCTCGCCCTCTCTCTCCCCTCTCTCTCCCCTCTCTCTCCCCCTCTCCCCTCTCTCTCGCCCTCTCTCCCCTCTCTCTCCCCCTCTCCCCTCTCTCTCGCCCTCTCTCTCCCCTCTCTCTCCCCTCTCTCTCCCCCTCTCCCCTCTCTCCCCTCTCTCTCGCCCTCTCCCCTCTCTCTCCCCCTCTCCCCTCTCTCTCCCCTCTCTCTCCCCCTCTCCCCTCTCTCCCCTCTCTCTCGCCCTCTCCCCTCTCTCTCCCCTCTCTCTCCCCCTCTCCCCTCTCTCCCCTCTCTCTCGCCCTCTCTCTCCCCTCTCTCTCCCCTCTCTCTCCCCTCTCTCCCCTCTCTCTCGCCCTCTCCCCTCTCTCTCCCCCTCTCCCCTCTCTCTCCCCTCTCTCTCCCCCTCTCCCCTCTCTCTCGCCCTCTCTCTCCCCTCTCTCTCCCCTCTCTCTCCCCCTCTCCCCTCTCTCTCGCCCTCTCTCCCCTCTCTCTCCCCCTCTCCCCTCTCTCTCGCCCTCTCTCTCCCCTCTCTCTCCCCTCTCTCTCCCCCTCTCCCCTCTCTCCCCTCTCTCTCACCCTCTCCCCTCTCTCTCCCCTCTCTCTCCCCCTCTCCCCTCTCTCCCCTCTCTCTCGCCCTCTCCCCTCTCTCTCCCCCTCTCCCCTCTCTCTCCCCTCTCTCTCCCCCTCTCCCCTCTCTCCCCTCTCTCTCGCCCTCTCCCCTCTCTCTCCCCTCTCTCTCCCCCTCTCCCCTCTCTCCCCTCTCTCTCGCCCTCTCTCTCCCCTCTCTCTCCCCTCTCTCTCCCCCTCTCCCCTCTCTCTCGCCCTCTCTCCCCTCTCTCTCCCCCTCTCCCCTCTCTCTCGCCCTCTCTCTCCCCTCTCTCTCCCCTCTCTCTCCCCCTCTCCCCTCTCTCTCGCCCTCTCTCTCCCCTCTCTCTCCCCTCTCTCTCCCCCTCTCCCCTCTCTCCCCTCTCTCTCACCCTCTCCCCTCTCTCTCCCCTCTCTCTCCCCCTCTCCCCTCTCTCCCCTCTCTCTCGCCCTCTCCCCTCTCTCTCCCCCTCTCCCCTCTCTCTCCCCTCTCTCTCCCCCTCTCCCCTCTCTCCCCTCTCTCTCGCCCTCTCCCCTCTCTCTCCCCCTCTCCACGTGGTGAGAAGACTAAAGTGATGTTAGCAATCAGAGCTGAGACTGGCTCCAGCCTTTGATAATCACAAGTGGTTTTCACTCATAAATGTCACAATGAGAGTGGCGCTGCTTCACGTGCACTCCAGCGCCATCATCACTGTCCACAGCAGCCGTCATTGGACACTGTAGTCACACACAGCCCCGCGCTAACTCTAAGTACAATATCTATTCTGAATAACACAGTTTAGTGTGTGGAATTGCCAGTCCAATGTATTCTGTTCATCTAACGGTGTATGTTAATGCCAAAACCTGTGTACCTTGTTATGATCGACAATTTCCTGTATCTTTGTGAGAGCAACACCGCATGAAGATCAGAATATCCAACCCTGAACTTGCAGTTTATGAATCTGATCAATTTGAAAACCCGTTTTACAATTTCACGCGTTCACACTTTTGACAATAGTCTCAACCTAAACAGAAGTAGATTTTAATTTTCCCTGTACAGAATGACTCCATATCAAACCAGTTCTATCCTCTAATTATTTCGAGCTAGTTAATGATCCGATTACATTGTGAGACTTTACAGGAAGAAAACGGCGCTTTAATTAAGTCGTGCCACTGAAGGGTGGAACAGTGCCCTGGAGTGACTGGTACGGCAGGGGGACATTAGCTGTGGCCTGTGGTTTTGTGGTTCTTGTAGCAGGGCCCGAGCTCCACACATGGCCTCTGGGCTTTACTCTGCTAATCCTATAGACGCTTAACGCAGAAATCCACCATTTTTTCTTCCTTTCGGACCTGTAGAAAGCATTTGTTCGGGCTTTCCCTGCTCCCCCAGAGAGAAGAGAGACGACAAACACAGCACTAACATGAAAGCCATGGATAGTTCACGGTAAGTCCAATGGTAAGAAATAGAAGCAGGTTTAAATATTAAAAATGTTCCTTTTCTTGTGACTTTTTTTTAAATCTCAGTTCAGTGAGAATGTGAGTGGGGTGAAGAGGGCACATGGCAATGATGACAGTTTGAAATATGTTTTATGAATACATTTAGTACAGATGAGTTACATGCAAAAGGCTTCAAACAGAAGTGTGACATCTACGGCTGCGAATGAAGATTAAGATTAGGATTCTTATTCACTTTATTCCGGAAGTTGCCACAGGCGCCCCCATTAATTGTGCACCTCCTTCTGCTTGTGTTGTTTTAATACGTTTTACACAGACTGTGTCATTTTCAAGCTGCTCATAGAAATGGTGCTGTGTTGACTTGTTGGTGCACAACAACGTTTAACATTTTACACAAATAAATCTACTTTAATTACATATTTTCCCTCGTTCTCTATTTAAATGAACAGAATTCTTGCTCAACCGAAAGTGCCAAAACAATGGAAATGCAGATTTGGCCTCTTTTTGTCAAAAAGAGGCAAAAATGGCCTGGTGTACAGTGCCATCTGCAGGACTGTATCCCAGGTATGAGAGAGCTGATAAGCCCCCTGGTCCCGATTTACAGTCTGGTTGGCTCCCGAGGTGAATCAGGATGAGGGGATCTGCTAGTTTTCTTATGCCTGAGATACAGGTTTGAAAAAGTCCGCCTGCAGATGGCGCTGTCGTCCTTCTGCTCCAAGTAGTAAGACTGGTTGTTTTGATTCCCGCCCAAACCACAGCGCTGCTCTGTGATTGGTTCCTGCCTGCAGACCCTAACTTCCATGTGATTGGCTCGTTTACCACAGGGGCAGACTGCAAATGAATCAGAGGGAGACTAACGAGATGAATGTTTACATGATTTGTATAATATTGGGGGAAAGAGCATGCAAACGTCACTGTGACAAAAACGTGTTGAAAAGTATTGCAACAATATGTTTATGCAACAAAGGGGGATTTAGAAAATGTAGATGCTTTTTTAAATGATATGTAAGTAAACTACACAAGATGTTTTGCAGTGTCTCATGAAAGCAGAACAGCTTTTTCATATTTTGCCTAAGCCCTACATAATGGGACCTCTTGTGAGAAAATGATCCAGCGCACATTTTACTTTAATTCTGGCTTGCAATTCGCAGGCAATACAAACATTTTAAACTTGATTTCTATACAAATAAATATACTAGATTCTCAGTTACCGAATGATAATTTTAAAATGATCTTTTTTAGGTCAAGCTTTTAGACAATAGACTGACATTTTCAACACAAATGAATTGCGCTTTCCTATCATCACAGTATCATCACATTAGTCCTGTTCTCAGGTCTCTGCACTGGCTGTACACAAGTCTCTCCATGGCCTAGCACCAAAGTAAATCTCTGACATTAGTGCCATATGAACCATCTCGGATTCTGCGGACCTCAGGGACCGGCCTCCTGCTGGTGCCAGAGTCAGGACAAAACATGGACCGGCCTCCTGCTGGTGCCAGAGTCAGGACTAAACATGGACCGGCCTCCTGCTGGTGCCAGAGTCAGGACTAAACATGGACCTGCCTCCTGCTGGTGCCAGAGTCAGGACTAAACATGGACCGGCCTCCTACTGGTGCCAGAGTCAGGACTAAACATGGACCGGCCTCCTGCTGGTGCCAGAGTCAGGACTAAACATGGACCGACCTCCTGCTGGTGCCAGAGTCAGGACTAAACATGGACCGGCCTCCTGCTGGTGCCAGAGTCAGGACTAAACATGGACCGGCCTCCTGCTGGTGCCAGAGTCAGGACTAAACATGGACCGACCTCCTGCAGGTGCCCAGAGTCAGGACTAAACATGGACCGGCCTCCTGCTGGTGCCAGAGTCAAGACTTAACATGGACCGGCCTCCTGCTGGTGCCAGAGTCAGGACTAAACATGGACCGGCCTCCTGCTGGTGCCAGAGTCAGGACTAAACATGGACCGGCCTCCTGCTGGTGCCAGAGTCAGGACTAAACATGGACCGGCCTCCTGCTGGTGCCAGAGTCAGGACTAAACATGGACCGGCCTCCTGCTGGTGCCAGAGTCAGGACTTAACATGGACCGGCCTCCTGCTGGTGCCAGAGTCAGGACTGACCATGGACCGGCCTCCTGCTGGTGCCAGAGTCAGGACTAAACATGGACCGGCCTCTTGCTGGTGCCAGAGTCAGGACTAAACATGGACCGGCCTCCTGCTGGTGCCAGAGTCAGGACTAAACATGGACCGGCCTCCTGCTGGTGCCAGAGTCAAGACTAAACATGGACCGGCCTCCTGCTGGTGTCCAGAGTCAGGACTAAACATGGACCAGCCTCCTGCTGGTGCCAGAGTCAGGACTAAACATGGACCAGCCTCCTGCTGGTGCCAGAGTCAGGACTAAACATGGACCGGCCTCCTGCTGGTGCCCAGAGTCAGGACTAAACATGGACCGGCCTCCTGCTGGTGCCAGAGTCAGGACTAAACATGGACCGGCCTCCTGCTGGTGCCAGAGTCAGGACTAAACATGGACCGGCCTCCTGCTGGTGCCAGAGTCAGGACTGACCATGGACCGGCCTCCTGCTGGTGCCAGAGTCAGGACTGAACATGGACCGGCCTCCTGCTGGTGCCAGAGTCAGGACTAAACATGGACCGGCCTCTTGCTGGTGCCAGAGTCAGGACTAAACATGGACCGGCCTCCTGCTGGTGCCAGAGTCAGGACTAAACATGGACCGGCCTCCTGCTGGTGCCAGAGTCAAGACTAAACATGGACCGGCCTCCTGCTGGTGTCCAGAGTCAGGACTAAACATGGACCAGCCTCCTGCTGGTGCCAGAGTCAGGACTAAACATGGACCGGCCTCCTGCTGGTGCCCAGAGTCAGGACTAAACATGGACCGGCCTCCTGCTGGTGCCAGAGTCAGGACTAAACATGGACCGGCCTCCTGCTGGTGCCAGAGTCAGGACTAAACATGGACCGGCCTCCTGCTGGTGCCAGAGTCAGGACTAAACATGGACCGGCCTCCTGCTGGTGCCAGAGTCAGGACTAAACATGGACCGGCCTCCTGCTGGTGCCAGAGTCAGGACTAAACATGGACCGGCCTCCTGCTGGTGCCAGAGTCAAGACTAAACATGGACCGGACTCTTGCTGGTGCCAGAGTCAGGACTAAACATGGACCGGCCTCCTGCTGGTGCCAGAGTCAGGACTAAACATGGACCGGCCTCCTGCTGGTGCCAGAGTCAGGACTAAACATGGGGAATGAGCGATTCAATTTTATGCTAAAATCTAGTCTTCCTGAAGATGTGAAACAGGGCCCTAGGATTTTATTTGCACTTTTCCCTTTCATGTCTTTAACAATTTTGTGATTCTAATGATTTTTTTCCTGGCATGTGAAGCACTTCGAATTGCCTTGTGTACAAATCGTGCTCTACAAATAAACTTTATTTTGGATACTTTTGACAGCCCCAAACTCTTTCAATTGAAAAAACAACTCAAAAGTGCCTGTTAACCACAAACAGTCCATTCGTGGTGTTTTTTGCATCACATACCAACAACCCTGCTGCTCGCTGCCCAGCTGTGCCCCACAACCCTCTGTTCCAGTGAGGGGCTGGGAATTACGATCTGCCAGCAGTGGATCAGGTCAAGGTGATGCCCCACTGCGTGTGAAGTGTAGCGAGACCCGGTGCTGTGCCAATACCCCCCCCCCCCCTCCCCATCCAGCACCACCAGCAGCACTACGACCAGCCAGTGCCAGACTACCATCTGCAGCTCCCTCCCCCGAACCTTTTGCCGTCTCCAAAACAAGTCAAGATGGCGGCCCAAGGTGGTTACGTGAGCCGCGATGCTGTGCGGCAGCGTCAATCATCCGGGCAGGTCCGGACTGGTGCGAAGGAGGCAAATACACGAGGAGCGAGTTAGATGAAGGACTTGCCCCCGTCTGATATCTCCCCTCGCCTCGCAGACCCTTGGACGGGGATAAGAAGTTAGGTTTGGATCCGTTTGACTTACGGGAGAGAAGCCAGCGCGGCGTAATGTGAGACGCTAGCAGTGTGACGCCAAGACTGAAGTGTGGGCAGAGTTTTACATCCTGCTGATATGAAAGCGACATAAGCGAAAATGTGCAATTTACCAAACAAAAGAGCAATTCACTAGAAAGGATTAAACGACCTATGCCATGTTCTCATTTTACTAAAACACAGTTAATTTATTTAAGATTTAGTTTAGTTATAGGTTTATGATCTTACTACACAGAAGGAAATGCCATTAGTGTTACCTGACATCCATGTCAGGCCTAGACTCCTTTAATCTCACGGAATGATTATGTCACAAATAAATAAACTTTAATAGAATTCACTGTTTAATTGTCAGATGTCAGCTTTGTTGACCTGGTTCCGATCTCTATAATTAACAAGCCTATCCAGATGAAAGAAAAACCAACACAACATCTTCTCCGTCAGCATAAATAAACAAAAGTTAAATCATTTTTCACAATAGCCTCAGAATGTGACCCCATTATTCTACTCCAAAGGCATGACTGATGACTTTAAACCATGAGATTATTATTTGCTTGTTTGTGAGCCGGTCCCAAACAAATAATGAGAAGAAGAAACATTTGTTGATTTATGTTTTGGATATTTCTTTCAAAAACACAAAGTCATAGGCCTGAGATTATGAACGTGAACCTTTTGTGATGAATGAATGTCAAGGGTCAGAAAATGTGTGAAATGTGCCAAACGTTTGAATAGAAGTCAAGTGTCAACTTTTCTTCACAAACTGCTTAGTGTAAAACTATCATTTATATTTACAAAAAGTCAAATTCCTCCAAATGAAGTAAAAAAGAGAAAATTATACAAACCTGTCGTCAGTTTAAGATGAATCATTTACTGAAGCTTTGCCTCCAGCAGTTGGAGATGCCATGAGAAGGTGATTGATTTGTTGTTGGTGGTGAAGATGAGGAGGTTGGAGAGGTTGAGGAGGCTCGTGTTGTGGCTGAGATGAAGAACGACAGTACGAACTGCTTGAAATCTGATTCGTGCAAACAGATTAGAGAAAATGAATACATACACTATACATTTTGGAGTTTGACGGATGAGGCACAATAGTTAGCAATACCTGCTTGTAAAATGGACAAAATTCAGTTTAAAAAGAAACATATAAATGCAAATAGTGTGTGTATTGTTTATATTAAAAAATATTAAAATTACCTTGAAAAGAGACAAAAACATGTTGCACAAAAGGTGATGTCTGTAGTGTAATTTCATGGTCTGTTTAGGTTTTGTGCTTGACTTGAACCTGAAGCGAGACATTTACGGGCAGATTTTGGCAAATCCTGATGCGTTGTTAAGAAAGTCAAAAGTGTGTGTTTGTGTGTGTTTTACTGCAGTCACATGTGTAATATTTGGATTCGCCTGTGACTTAAGTGTAGCTACATGTTTTGTGTTTTAATTCAAGCATTAAAATAAAACACCCGTAAAATGATCCCTGTATTAAAAACATACAGTGCTCTGAATATACCCGTTTTACACACTGGTTTCACACGTACAGATCAGTTACGTGTGCACGAACGTTCGGCTACGCACAGAGAGTTTGATACCGATACCGATACCGATGGTGCATTCAGGGTCGGCCTAAAGCTGGGAGATTGTACACTTTATTTACAGCACAAACTGACACTGGAATGAAACAATTTGTCCCCAATTGATATCAAATATAAATCAGAGGCAAATCATGCAGTGTATGAATAACACTGGGCAGAAAACAAAGACAAACACAATACTACACATTTTTAAAGTGGCTACACCGGATTTTATTTAATTTTTCTTTCCATGTAATAAAGTAAAATCCGTTTTCCTCCAGTACATATTGTGATATATTGTTAAAGCATCTATTGAAACCACAGCACTTTCTCTGCATCTAATTATTCACATATTTTATGGCTCTCAGATTTTTTTAGCTTGAATTAAAATCATCATCATTAAACAAATCATTATAAAACATCATTAAACAAATCATTATTGTCCCACTTCAGAAAATCACGCATACGACTAAAGAATAACACGGACACGGCTAAATTAGGTTAAATATTACACTTGCACAAACCACTTTGCACACGTCCACAAAACCCGACTAATGCGTGTTAACAACCTACAATAATGAAAATAATGAAGAGAATAGAATAACTGAATATAAATGAATATCACATGTAAATTCAAAGGCAACAAACAGCTTTTCCTTGTGATTTCAGAGTCCTTTATTTTTTTTTTTTAAATGAAGCCCACTTAAACCCTGATAAATGGCTGCTTTCATCTCTGACCCGTGTTGTGACAAATCACGGTGAACAAGATGCAAGACGTTATGCAAAACGAGCAGGCGACGCCGCATAATGATCTTAAACAAATCGCTGAATATGGCTTTCGATGATGAGGTTTTGTTCAGTGGTGTCTCACTTAGGCATTGTGCGAGGACGATATATGGGGGCTTATGTCCAAAATGAGACAAAATGAGTCCTGCACTTATCTGTAATAGTTCCAGTTGTAGTTCTGTGGTTACCCCTCTTTCTGCGGTAAAAGAAGCTGTGGCGACAACTTGACTTTGATAAGCCATCTGTTACTCTTCTAATTATATCTTTCACAAAACTGTTTTTAATGACTGATTTTTGATTACTTTAACCTTGCATCACTGCTTGATGTCTTCTCTGTTTATTGCTCATGGTGGAGTTGCTTTGTTCAGACAGTTTAATACAGTCAGTTAATGAGTTGAGAAGAATTACATATTGTATTGCTCTGTTTTAGTGATGACCAGAGTACTTTTGTAATGCTGACAATTTAAATATATTTACAGTGGAGAAGTTGACTTGGAAAAAAAGTAATAGAATAAAATAAATGAGTGGTGAGTCAGACATAACCGTTGGACCGTGATTGTAGTTGGATGGGAAACAATGTACTCTTGTTATTACTATTTCAGTATGTTATCTATTTAAGGCGAACAAAACGACTTGGACATTGGTGTGATTATAAGTCGCTCCGGAGTATAAATCGCACCAGCCAAAACATGCATAATAGAGACTGGAGTATAAGTCAGTATATAGGCCAGAAAATACAGACTAATATATGTTTTTTGGTCAAATTGTACACACATTAATACTATGTTATGCTACAATGTATGGCGCGGCAGGTTACAAATAATTCAAATGTTGACCTTATATACATAACCACTGTGCAAATACTTTAGATGACTAATGGATCATGCATCATCTAAAATATTTGCTTTGGATCAATATGAAATTGATTAATGGAAAAAGTGTGATAAGTGATATGTGGACAACATCTTTCAGCCTGAATCTGAATCTCCTTTATTTTTGTATTATTATTATTTTATAAATGAATAAATAAAAGAGTAAAAAGACAAAAACAGGAATAGGCCAAAGAAAGTCAGCCCGACATATGTCCTCTTGTGTATCTGCACTATTTGTCCCAAGGTTTGGTAATTAGTCCATTTCGAATTTATCGCAAAATTCAGCCTTTTCCATGTTATTTCAGTCCAATCCTTGATCATCGGATCTGTCCCTGTCATCCCTTTTCTTGTTAATGCTTTTTTTGCTGCAGCCAAAAGTATTTTCCACATGTATCCATCAGTCATGTCCATTGTAGGAAATTTATATCCCAGCGTAATGTCGATGCCGAAGACAGTTTACAGAACCTCATTCATCTCAGTCCAGTATCTTTTTCCATTCTTCATCATCGTTGTGGCGTGTCCAAGTGTCCAAAGATTAACTGGAGCCAAAACCTACAGTAACAAGAGGATATGAAAAGATTTTGGCCAACATCACGACATTTAACTTCACATCCAAAAGCCGCTGTCACTTTCTAAGTCTACTTACTCCTCTGTCCTCGCAGGTGGGAATCTCCAACTTTTACAACCAGATTTCTTATAATTTTTTTATATATCTGTCCATTTTGTCCGGGGCACATTTGATCATCTGCACAGTGAGGTGGCTGTCTCCATAAGTGGCACATAAATGACGCTTGCGGTCTAATATGCGGCGCGAGAGCTTCTCTGTGGGCACCAGCTGTACTGGAGCTCTGAGGAGAAGCGCTGGCTGTGCCACACTGGCTCTCTTCATGTTTAGAATGTGGGAGTGCTCATTTTGGACGCCCGGAGCAGGAAATGATTTGGATGTCACCTGCCGGGGTTCTGTTGGTGACACGCCGCTTTCATCTATCTGAATTCGTCACTGTCGTTGGGCGCACAGGGAGGAGGTCGCCAGTGCAGATGGTGTACCGAACAATACAAACAGGTCCACTCTGCTTATCATTTTGAACAGCAAATCGGATATTGTCAAGCGTGGTCTCACCTTCTGATTGTCCATATGAGGAATCTGCGCCAAAGAAAGGAGAATAATGCACTTTATCGGTGCTGGTGTGATGAATATATTTACTAGTTGTTACACGCCTCTGTTGTGTACTTTTTAAATAGGTTTTTGAGTAAACTTTTTGACGTTCAGTCCCAAGCACTTTCACTGTTTAGTCACTATTTATATTTCAGTGGTGCTTTCCTTGCATAAAGAACATCCAGCAGCCTGGTTCTAGTCCACACAGACATATTTTACCCCTGTTTCCATTAACTTGAGTTTGACCTTGTTACTATTTAATTTGTTTAACTGTATCAAACTCATTAGACTTATTCAATTCATTACAAATTTCGAGGAGGATGCATTGTAAAGATTGACAATTTACTAAAATATAAACCCACAACATGGTTTTGGCTCCGTGCCTCCCGTTCACACAACAGACGCTGATGCTTTATTTTTCTCAGTTTGCATTCAACCGACTCACCTTGACTAGAATGGAGAGTTCTTTTCAACATCCTCATCTAGTTTTTATAATGCTTTTATGAGCAATCCTCCACATTATTGTGGGAGTTGGTCAAGTAATTACTTCCAATTGACCGCCTCTGGAATATTATTCATTGTGATGCGATTCCCCCGGTGAATTTGAGAAAATGCTTCCTATTGGATTAATATGATTATTCTTTTTAAATAGAATTCAAATTTGAGGTCTGGCACGGAATAATTTACTGCAGACACATTTTAATTTCCTTTGCTTTGTTCAAATTAAATGCTATCATTGTGTATTGTGATTACTTGTGGGCATATAATCCTCACATGCACAACTGTCTCTCTTGACTTCTGGTATCTTCTTGACCGCCGCTGTCATTGCCATTACGGCGCTCTCAGCAGGTTTAGGTATGTGAAGGTTGCTTGGCATAAGTGTCCGCACTACACATCATAAATGCATTTCCATAAATTTGCATTGTTGTTGCCGTAGTAAGTGGGCCAATGGAAAGTTAAGTGCCCTTGAAGTGGGTGATTTCCAGCTCTCAAGGGGAAATAGCTGCTCAAGTCCTGTTCCCCCTCCATCTTCTTTGCACTCATTTCATCCGTGACATATATTTTAAATACCTGACACTTAGTTTACCCTCGGCCTCACTTTGTTTTTGCATGTAATAACAACCCATTGGGACATCCATTAAAATATGTCCCTCTGAAAGTGATGGAAAGTTACTATGAGCGAAATACAGCTCAAGTAGAAATCAGTAGAGGCCCAATTAATATTTTCTAACGTTTACCCACGTTCTGCTGAATACTATTATACTTTTGGCCTTGTTTTGCCTTGTAGTTGGTCTTTAACTGTGGTAAAAGAGACACGTTCATTAATTGAAAACAAAATATCTGTAGTTCTACTTGCTCGATCGCTTAGTATTCCTCGTTTCATGTACTTGTACTTTTGCTTCACACTGTTAAAATGTGTGACACGTGTTCTAACTAATTTAATTAAAAGAGTGTCAAAACATTAGGCGCTGCTGGTTTTCAGGTTACCACAGTAACCAATCCTCAGATGCTCACTGAGAGGCTAAGCTACGCGAAAGCCACAGACTTTGGGAAGCCTGCCTTGAAATGATTGAAAGCATCTCCGTTACTAATGCTGGCAGTGTGCGCTTGGCAGGGCCGGACCTGGCAACGTGTTCCCCATAGAAACTGGAGACTACACGGTTTATACTAGAGGCAGTTAAAGTTACACGGAGAAAGTGAGACTCTTTCAAAGGACATTTACAAGGCAGTTGTGCTAATATTATGACTGTGGTGAGTAAAACGATCTTGTGTTATGTGCAAAAGAATGAAATGGACAAAAATTGCCGTGGCAGTCTTTTCTTTGAGACATTTTCCCAAAGCTGTTCATTCCTCACTACTGTCTTTACATATAACTGTGGCCTGGGCTTATGCAGTTGTCAGAGTTAAGCCCAAAACATTCTAAAAACAAGGACGACACAGGAGGCAGTTATTTTACGAGGAGACTATGCTGGAGGTCTCCGTGACAGGACGTCACAAACATCTCTGAGTTCTCTCTGCATCTATCACTTTTATTGGTCCAGAGTTTAGCAGTCCAGGGTCAAAAGTTCACAAAACACTCCACATGTGGTTAATGGTCCTAAAATGAACACACACAGTGTTAGTTTTCACAAGTCCTAGTCTAGACATTAACATGGGCGTCTTATCTCGACACGCTTTAAACAGCATATATCTTCTGCCTGGACTTGATTTAATGTCTAAAAAGATGGATCCGCTCTGAACATCTTTTACTGCAAAGATAAGTACAAAAACACTTATGTGGTTGTACTTTCATGGTTTCATATCGATACAAATGATAAGACCTAAGCTTTATTCACATTTTATTCCATCAACAGTATATGGATGTGTTAGTGCAGGGGTGGGCAAACTGCGGCCCGCGGGCCACATACGGCTCGTTTGTCTTTATAATCCGGCCCGCCAAACATGCCAAGTAATATTTAAAAAAATATATTATTTTTTTTTGCCCTTAGGCATTTGTCTGAACTTGTATCCTTAATAAATATGATGTGGAATGAATTAAATAATGTGTAGCTGTAAAAGTAAAGCAGCTTAAGGTTGAGGTGAAGGTTTAACATGCAAACTCTGCATAGAAAGGCCCGGGCTCAACCCTCTTGCTGTGAAGTGCTATCCACTCAGCCATCAGTGTGAGAAATCCAATGCACTTCAATAACTGTTAACAAATGTGTTTGATATTTTTTAGAGATATTCACTAATAACACCTCTCGCGGTGTAAGAATTGATTCAATTTTGTACTAAATCACTGGCACTCATGGCTTTTTAGAAACAAAGAAAATATCAACCATTTTAATTAGTATATTTTTCCTCTAACTTTTGACAGCCAAATCATGACATTCAAATCATTTCTAATAATATATAATAGCAGATATATAATAGCAGCCTTTCTAACCTCACTACATGACACTTGAGTCGTGGGTAGAGCTGTCATATACCGCTTTGATCTGAGTTCTTTATGTGTATTTATGTGTACATTTTGTGTACCCTTTTCTTCATTGTCTTTCTTTAAAACATTTGCCCAGTGCTGAACGTATGCCTGGGATTTGTGACCATGGAGATGCGCTCCTGAATCATCCCGAGCGCTCCGAGGCTGCATATGGTAACAGGCTTTGGATTTACTGCGTCGAGCGGCTCTGCCTTAACTGCTTTGTCTTTTCTTATTCAGGCACATATTTTTTAAAGGAAATTTTTTCTCCATTCGGTCTTAGCACAACAAAGCTCTGAATCCACTTTCAGGCCACTCCCTGGAGCCCCTGATAGCAAGAGTAAACAGACTTTAATTCTGTCAGGCCCCTCTTTGGGACAGAAGTACTTTTAGCAGTTAAAAAAGCAAAGGCTTTTCCAGTATCTCTCTCTCTACAGCGGCGGACAGGATTCCCCCGCTCGCACCAGGACGGTGGCGGCTGTGATTGCGTCCGTCCTCAGTCCTCACCCCGCAGCTCCACGCCCGTATCTTCTTTCTTATTGGATGTGGTGAGAAACAATGATCACGGCCAAAGACAGGCGCTACAGCGGTCCGTGTTTTAATTAAGTCAAACAGTGTTGGACTTGGACAACCCCAGGACAGCGTGGAACAAATGATTACAACACAAAGCGCCGATGTGCTATGTGGGTTATGACGAATACATGGATAAGACAAGACTCCAGCAGATTTATGGAGGACTGCTGTGACGGGGCGGAGGACACTCTGCTTTTATGACAGTGTGGAGGAGGATATTTGGATAAACATGAAACAAAGACAAACACCAGTAGCATGGCACAAACTCAAACATTTAGCATGGACAGTTATGGCTGAAATACTAGCTCAGCAATGGAATTAATCAGTTCTGCTCGTCAATCAGATTCATTTTGAACGCTGCTTCCTGTATATGTTGATATATTTAAAAATCAGGGACATAATGGATGTTTGAGGTTGACTTAAAATCAACTCTTGGCTGGACCGGGCCTTGGTCTGGTCATTCATTGCCTTCAAAACTTTACTTTTTGCAGGTTCACTTGCCCACATTTTTCAAAATAACTTGTGTAGACCTGTGTAAACATTTGAAGAACTAGCTTCCTTTGTTGTTCACTTCCTAAATCCATCGTTCTAAATGTAATCCTGTAGAAACTCCATGACGTTAAAGTTTGTACTTTTTGTTCTTAGATGATCTTTTTCTAGTATAAGACATGGGTTCCCACACCATTCAGCAAAACCATTTAAACTGACCGTACTTTTCGGGCTATACTACAAGGCAAGTTTATTTGTAGAGCACATTTCATACACAAGGCAATTCAAAGTGCTTCACAGCAGGAAAAATGCATTCAAATCACAAAGAAATTACAGAAATACAATAAAATTAACTAAATTAAAAATTATCAATCCAACTGATTTTCTAAACTAATAAAATCACAAACAAAAGAGAAGAGTGCAAAGAAAAAATCCTTTTAGTCATATGCGCAGCTAAACAAAACAGTTTTTAGCTTAGATTTGAACATTGTCAGAGTAGAAGCCTGTCTCACATCTTCAGGAAGACTGTTCCAGATTTTAGCTGCATAAAACTGAAACGTAGATTCCCCATGTTTTGTCCTGACTCTGGGCACCAGCAGGAGGCCGGTCCCTGAGGTCCTCAGAGTCCGAGATGGTTCATATGGCACTAACATATCCAAGATGTACTTTGGTGCTAGGCCATGGAGAGACTTGTACACAAGCAGAGCTGCTTTAAAGTCTATTCTCTGAGCCACAGGGAGCCAGTGCAGAGACCTGAGAACAGGACTAATGTGATCATACTTCCTGGTTCTAGTCAGGACCCGAGCAGCAGCGTTCTGGATGTACTACAGCTGTTTTACAGCTCGTTTGGAGAGACCAGTGAGCAGGCCGTTACAGTAGTCTAATCTACTGGAGACAAACGCGTGGATAAGTCTCTCTAAATCTGGTTTTGACACTATATTTTTGATTTTGGCAATGTTTTTTAGATGGTAAAAAGCTGCTGATGTTATTGATTTGACGTGGCTATTAAAGTTCAAGTCTGAGTCCATTATTACCCCCAGATTTCTAATTTGGTTTGTAGGTTTTAGAGCGAGACTCTGGAGGTGACCGCGAACACTTTCTCTTTGTTTCTGTGGGCCAAAAACGATTATTTCAGTCTTGTCTGAGTTCAGCTGGAGAAAGTTGTTTTGCATCCACAAACTGATCTGTTGGATGCAGTGACAGAGTGAATCTACTGGTCCATAGTCACCTGCCGATAGTGAAACATAGATCTGAGTGTCGTCTGCATAATTGTGATAGGACACATTTTCACTGCGTATCAACTGACCCAACGGCAGCATGTAGAGGTTGAACAGAAGGGGACCCAGGACTGACCCTTGGGGCACTCCACAGGTCAGGGTCATGTGGTCTGAGACACAGCTACCAATTTCAACAAAGTACTTCCTGTCTTCCAGATAGGACCTTAACCAGTTTAGGGCAGTGCCAGTGATGCCCACCCAGTCCTCTAGTCTCTGTAAGAGGATCCCATGATCGACAGTGTCAAAAGCAGCACTCAGATCTAACAGAATTAAGACTGAGGCTTTGCCCGTGTCAGTGTTCAGGCGGATGTCATTTGTCACCTTGACAAGAGCAGTCTCAGTGCTGTGATGAGGTCTAAAACCTGACTGAAAAACATCAAATGAGTTGTTTATTAAGAGGAAATCTGTGAGCTGTTGGTAAACAACCTTTTCAAGGACTTTGCCCCAAAATGGCAGATTAGAGATGGGCCGGTAATGATTCAGTACTGCGGCATCAAGACTGCTCTTCTTTAGGAGAGGCTTTATGACCGCAGTTTTCAAAGACATTGGGAATGTTCCAGATTGAAGCGACATGTTAACTATGTGAGTGAGTGGTGCTAACAAACTGTTCAGCACAGACTTTAGAAATTTGGTGGTTAACACATCAAGGCAGCATGTAGATGAACTCAGACTGGTGATGATCTCATGGACAGTTTTGTCAGTTACTGGTGCAAAGTGAGTCAGCTCTAAGTGTCTTGGTGGTTTTAGGGTAATTTTTTGCATTGTGGGATTTATAGCATTTTTAATGCCCTGAACTTTGTCATTAAAGAATAATGCAAACTCATTACACTTGGATGTGGAAATGAGTTCTAACGGCAGCTGAGCTGGAGGGTTTGTTAATCTGTTTACTGTGGCAAACAGGACACGCGAGTTGTTACTGCAGCTTCCAATTATTTCAGAAAAATATCTTTCCCTAGTTCTACATAAGATTAGGTTGTACATATTCAGCTTTTCTTTGTAAATCTCTTTTTGAACCTGGAGCTTTGACTTGCGCCATTTCCGTTCGGCCCTGCGGCACTCCCTTTTCTGTGCCCTGACCGAATCATCATTTCTCCACGGCGCCTTCTGCTTATTTTTAACCATTTTAGCCTTTATAGGGGCGATGGTGTCCAGAACATTCAAAACACTAGATGTAACAGAGTTCAACAAATCATTTACATTAGAACATGAGACATTTTCGAAGTTTATCATTTCCATAAACAGTGCACCTGTGCCATCACTTATGTGTCTCCTCTGAACAACTGCAGGACCAACCGGAGGTTTGGGAGAAACAGACAGGTCAAAGAAGACACAGAAATGATCAGACAGAGCAACATCGATCACATTAACATTTGAAATATTTACCCCCTTTGTAATTATGAGATCTAGAGTGTGTCCTTTGCTGTGGGTGGGGCCTCTCACATGCTGAGTAAGACTGAAGGTTTCAAGGACAGCATCAAGCTCTTTAGCGTTTCTGTCACAAATATTATCAACATGCACATTGAAATCACCTGTAATGACCAAACCATCAAAGTCTGTGCATATGACTGAAAGCATCTCAGTAAAATCATCAATAAAACTTTGGCAGTGCTGGGGAGGCTTGTATAAAACAATGAAGAGAATGGATGGAGACCGTTTTAGCTCCATTTTAAAGGATACATACTCAAATGATGAAAACACCCCAAAAGACAACCTGCGGGTAATTATTTCATCTCTAAAGACAGCACAGACTCCACCCCCTTTTTTGTTTTCTCGTGTTTCAGATTCAAACTTAAAGTTGGGTGGAGCAGATTCTATCAGAACTACATTTCCTGTGTTTTTGTCAAGCCATGTTTCAGTTAAAAACATAAAATCAAGATTATAAGAAGAAATACAATTATTAATTAAGAGAGATTTGTTACATAAGGATCTGACATTTAGCACAGCAAGTTTCAGACTAGTTTCAGTGAGACTGGGCTTTATCTTTTCACAGGGAATATGAATCACATTTCTCAGATTGGGCCTGACTCGCATTTTGTTTTTCCATCTCTGTGATGATGTGACTACAGAAATAGCACTAGGGGGGGCTCTTTTTACATAGGGCCCCGGGTTGGTTTGATTTTTAATATGACAATAAGTCCCGGCAACGCTGAGACCCAGTGCATCCTAGCTATGGGAGATACCAGGTGAGAGACGAGGGGGGATGGGTGGTGGGGCTTTTGTTGGTGTAGTCGGCTTGTGCAGGGAAGAGTTGATAAGTATTGACATAGCCCTTGCTATATTGGGCGTGAGTGGAGCCATCTTAATGCCTGATTTGATCAGACTTTCAAAATGGCTGGGAAGGCCCATGGGTGAGAGTGGAGATGAGAAGGAGAATGAAGAATCTTTAGTGGGAGTAGATGTTGCAGGGGGAACCCAGGGCTGGTGTGAAGGCAGGGGCGATGACAGGGATGTTGTTGGGCTTGTCACAGATGGGTCCAAGGCCTTTGAAGATTGTTCCTTTGCTGGAGGCGGTGGAGGTGAATGTGGAGCAGCTGGAGCTGAATCCTTTGCTGGTGGTGGTGGAGCAGCTGCTGATGAATCCTTTGGTGGAGGCTGAGGTTGTGGTGCTTTTGATGTTGAAACATTGGCTCGGTCTCTGGCTGATGGAGCAGGAATTCTTCTCTCATTCCTCTCTTCTCTAACTATCTGCTCAGGACCCTGTCCAGGCCCAGTCCAATGCCTCAGAGCGTGGAGCAGGTTCTCTGTCAGCACCCTCACTCCACCTCTGCATAGGTGGGGGCCATTTCTCTTAAACAGGTCCTCTCGTTTCCAGAATAGATAGAAGTTCTCAATGTAGTGTAGTCCTCTCGGGGGACACTCTTTGGACAGCCATGTGTTCAGCTGAAGAAGCCGGCTAAACTTGTTTATCCTCCTGTCGATGTTTGGAAGAGGTCCACTTATGAAAGTTTTGATTTCCATTTTATCAAGCACGTCGAATAACTTCAAGAAGTCTTTTTTCAAAACTTCAGTCTGTTCCCGCCGCATGTCCACTGCACCCACGTGCACAATCAGCTGTTTAGCTCCTCCATGCTTAGCCATAATATTTGGAAGGAGTGACGTTATCTCAGAAACAGTGGCGCTTGGAAAAGAATGTGTGTTTATCTTTTCATGCGTCACGTGACTTATCGCGCCGTCCCCAACTAAAACAATGACCTTGGCTTGTGGCACAGATCCTTCTCGCTGTATTTTAGCCACGTCATCTTTCCTTTTTTCATTTAATTCCATCTCTGAAAGTGGTAAAAATCTGTTGGTGAGCTGTATTTTAGGTGACTTCACCTTATCTTTGTATCGTTTAGGCTTTGCTCCAAGTTTGTTCCAAGAAACAGCCTGGTCTTTCTGGTTTTTAGACAGTTTTGGAAACGACACAGAGTCACTGCGGTTTAGGTTGAAAGTAGCAGTTTTTCTTGTAAAAAGTGTGCTCTTCTTACCGTCGGTTGACACAGGAATGGTATCGTGAAGAACTTTTTCAGATTCCAAAACAAATATCCGTGTTTTCAGCTCATTAATTTCTTGTTGATATTTCCGACAGCGTTCACAGTCTTTCTCACTTCTTCTCCCGGACATGTCGCTGGCGTCAGATATGTCGTTAAAACTGGAAAAATGTTCTTAAAATCCTTGGTTTACTTGAAAAAGTCTAAAGCAAAAATGTTTGGAAGACAAAAACTGATTAAAAAGCAAAATAAATAAGGAAAGCAGCGATAGCAAGCGGAGCGAGCGAAAAAGCGTGTGCACTCTTCGGAAGCAGGGTTGTAATTACTACCTCCTGAATAAAAGCACATGATAGAACGAAAGAAAGAATAGAACTTGTCCACCCGAACCACAGGTGCCCACGTTGTAACATGAGATATTTACACATAAATAAACACAATGCTGATGTGTCTTCTGAACCGTGGCTCTCGCGTGCACCCGAGGGTCTCGCGTGCACCCGAGGGTCTCGCGTGCACCCGAGGGTCCACTGCTCTGTGGGACTAATAAGACTCATTTCCAAGTGAATCGGAGTTGGATTGTAATAAAACAGCATTTTGAAGCTTAACAAACACATCACAGCTGTCCCTACTGTCCCCTCTGTCCCTACTGTCCCCTCTGTCCCTACTGTCCCCTCGGTCTCTACTGTCTGCTCAATCCCTACTGTCCCTCTTGTCCCCTCTGTCTCTACTGTCCCCTCTGTCTCTACTATCCCTACTGTCCCCTCTGTCACTACTGTCCCCTCTGTCACTACTCTCCCTTCTGTCCTTACTGTCCTCTTTCCCTACTGTCCCCTCTGTCCTTACTGTCCTCTCTTTCCCTACTGTCCCCTCTGTCTCTACTGTCCGCTCAATCCCTACTGTCCCTACTGTCCCCTCGGTCTCTACTGTCCGCTCAATCCCTATTGTCCCCTCTGTCTCTACTGTCCCCTCTGTCCCTACTGTTCTCTCTGTCCCTACTGTCCCCCCTTTCCCTACTGTCCCCTCTGTCCCCCTCTGTCTTTGATTACTCTGCTTGAGCTGATTTACTGTATCTGCGTCTTCACATCTGGTTCATCTGCTCCTGAGCTTGTACTTATCGAGATGAGACATTTACACAGAAATATGGTCCATGTAGTGAAGCAGGGGTCAGGTCTGGACAAGAACGGCTCATTTCGATGCGGCAGGTTTTGCAGATCTCCGTATATATCGCATGTGCTCCGTGTGTCTTTGTATTCTGCCACTTCTAGATTCACTTCCTCATTAAACTCATTTCTCCCGAGTATGAATCTGATTGTAATAAAACACACAGCGTTTTGAAGCTTAAACCAGAGAAAACACAATGTATCCCTTGGACACAGCGCTTCCACCGACGTCTTCTTCTACAGCGTGTCAAACGCTCGCGCATCCTGCTAGAGTGCCCCCTGGTGGCAGTAAAAATCTATAAATTAGACGCAGCATCATAATGAACGCAGGGTTCAAAGCTTGGGGAAAAAGTAGAGGCTTAAAGTCCGATAAGTTTAATTGTATTTGTATTAGTAGTTTATTGGGTTATCTGACCTAATTTAACTAAAATGGTTCAAACAAAAGAGATTAAATACAGTGTAATCATTTCAACATTACACTTATTACGCAACACCAGACAGAGTGATATGTAGTCTTTTTTTAAATAAACCTACTCTGTTGCTAAGATGTCATTTGAGCTTTAGTTCTTAAATGTTTGGCAGACACAACAATGTTCCACTAACTAAACTGGTGCTGTAATGAATGCAATCCCAATCCCATTGTGGTGATTTCCTTCTGTTCTCCTGCAGCAGTCTGAACAGAGAATCTTGAGCTCTTTGTTTTTCCATGCAGACACTGGAGAAAAACACACCCGGGTGTCCTTATTGTGTTTTAATCAACTCCCAACATTTTATTGATCTGAGCAAGAGGCATTTCATAACCGCAGCAGGTCGGAACAGGTTGGCAGTTTGTACCTGGCGCACAACAAGGCTGAACTTTCCTCACTGGGAATATAGAAAAACTATGCGATTGTTTCCTCCGTGTGGGTGAGCTGTTTGGTTCATTATTCTTGTGCGGTTCATATTTCACTGGTGTAATTAGCTAGCACACTCGCACTGAAGGCTGTGGGGGTCTGCATGCAGTGAAGATGATGGCGCAGGTCACGTCTCCCACTCCACCCTCTCTGGCTTAGCGTCTCCATTTGTCTCCATGGGAAAAAAACATCAATTGTAGTGGCTCAAAGGCGTCGTTGCTTTGTCTGGGATCATTTCTGTGCCAAATGAAGGCGATATCAACTAGACTGTCTAACTTTGCACAAAGACAGCATAATTTATCATGCAATCTGAGCATGGTTTGGTTTGAGTACAAAGCTCAGTGCACCGACTGGTATGTATTTTATTTCATTTTTTATTTTTATTGAAATATTTTTATTTAAGTATTATTGTATTAAGTATTAAGTATTATTGTCATCAACCTGTATTTGAAAACAACATAACTTATTCAAGTTAACCATAAAAACAAAACCCAACACGGCCCAGAATAAAAACCTTTTTTTTTCCCACGCACTGTCCCAGAATGGAACCAATTACCAACTGAAGTAGTTCTAAGCCTGGTTTTGGACGCCGTCAAAAGTGGGCTGTGAAAAATATTATCACTCTCTCTTCTCTCATGGGCGTGATATGCATTTGAAGTTTGCAGATTAATCATCCAGAAGCAGAAAGTTGCACAGGACGCCACCTGCTGATCAAATGGACCTGTTACTTTCCCTGGAATGATCCTCAGTGTGGCATTAAACATATATATC
>NW_027316167.1:28024448-28109448 GCF_026437365.1 Eucyclogobius newberryi | reverse complement strand
GGTGTGCAGCGTCTGCCTGTAAACCTGTTCTAAACAGGCAGACTAAACACATGTGCAGCGCCTCCTCTCTGGGGCCAGGACTCTTCTGCAAAAGAGACTCTTAATCTCAGTGGGACTTTCCTGGTTAAATAAAGGTGAATGACTCTCCTCTCCCGCGCCGCTCCTCCACTCGTTTCCTCACAGTTCTTTTTTGATAAATCCGTGAAGGCGAAGTGCTTTCTCCCCCTCGGTATTCAACAAGTGCATCCACGGTCCCGTCCTGAAGCCTTGTGTGGTCAGAGGCGCTGCTTTTGGATGATCCCGCGGCTTTGTAATCGCTATAAAGGCTGAATATATCCACGAGAAACATGAGCAAAGATGGAATACAAGTACAAATGAGCTTTAGTCTATAAGTAAGTAAAAACATATATATGTATTGAACCAATGTATGGATGGGAAACACTGATGACTCTGTATAAATCAAACAAAGTGTCTGCAATGAGAATTTGTGAAAAATGTTCTTGGTTGTTTTCATGTTATGTCTGTATTATCTGTATTATCATTTCACAAACAATATGATGATTCGTACATTTTTGTTTTGTTTTTCCACCACAATAAGTTAAGGTTCTTTAGTAAATTATGTATAATGCATTAATATTGAATATTAAAACTTATAGGAGATCTTCTACTGAGAGTGTTTTTCAAACTTCCTATAAGTGATCTGTTCTTTTCTTCTGTATCTACCTCTGTATCTACCCGCGTTGCATCAATGAAATTTCCCCATGTGGGACAATAAAGGAATATCTTATCTTAATAAATGAATAAGCCCTTTTTGTTTAATAGCATATATAAGGAAGGGGTTATTTACCTTTTGTACCCCGAGGCCAAACTTTTTCTGTACAAAGTAACATGTACGAAATACGTTTTTATTAGCATTTATCACTTGGCTAATGAAAACTATTTGATGAGCCGCTTTTTATTAAGGCTCTTAAGGTTCATATTAAGTTCAAATTTTGGTTCATATTTAGGTTCATATTTAGGTTCATATTTAGTTTCATCCATCCATCCATCCATTTTCTACCGCTTGTTCCCTTTCGGGGTCGCGGGTGACTGGAGCCTATCCCAGTGACTTCGGGCCTTAGGCGGGGTACACCCTGGACAGTGGCCAACTTGTCGCAGGGCCTATTTAGTTTCATATTAAGGTTCATATGTAGGTTCATGTTAAGGTTCATATTTAGGTTCATGTTAAGGTTCATAACACGTTGCAGCTCACGGTGAAGTCATTACCGAGCATGATAGACTGTTTACAAAGGCTGGAAAAAGAGGAAGTGATAGACCGGCTTCTGTATTACAGACTGTATCCTGGTGAAGCCATGCCTTGCATTTATGGCCTTCCAAAAATACACAAAAAGGATGTTCCACTCAGACCCATAGTGTGCAGCACAGATTCCATCACTTACAATGTGGCCAAGCATTTAACAACTATATTGGCTCCGCTTGTGGGGAATTCGGAACATCATGTGGAAAACACGCACAACTTTGTGGATAAAGTGAAACAGCTCCAACTGGACCCGAATGACCTCATGGTTTCATATGATGTTGTGTCCCTGTTCACCTGCATCCCAACCTCTGATGCAGTAGCAGCAGTGAGGATCAGACTGCAGGAAGACACCACCCTACAGGAAAGGACCAAACTGACACCTGAACACATATGTAAACTGTTGGACATCTGTCTGAACACCACTTACTTTCAATTCCGGGGACAATTTTACAGACAGATTCATGGCTGTGCCATGGGCTCGCCCGTCTCTCCCATAGTGGCCAACCTGTACATGGAGCACTTTGAGAAGAAGGCACTGTCCTCATTCTCAGGCATAGCCCCAAAACTGTGGCTCCGCTATGTCGATGATACTTTTGTAACAATCAAGAAACAAGAGCTGGAAACCTTCTCTGATCACATCAATGCTGTGGACCCACATATCAGGTTTACAAGAGAAGACTCTAAGGAGAATCGCTTGGCCTTTCTTGATTGTTCCACGATCAGAGGAGAAGACGGGAAACTCCAAATAGAAGTATATAGGAAACCTACACACACGGACCAGTATCTGCTCTTTGGTTCCAACCACCCACTACAGCACAAGCTGGGGGTGATCAGAACCTTACAACACAGAGCTCAAGGTGTGCCCACCAGCTCAGAGGGCAAGAAGAAAGAGGAAAAACATGTCCGAAATGCCCTCTCAGCCTGTGGTTACCCCGCTTGGGCCCTCAACAGAGTGAAGAGAACCAAGAAGCAGGACAAAAGGGAAACTGAACAGAGAAGGAAGGGTGTTTCTATCCCTTATGTGTCTGGCCTGTCGGAAAAACTGCAGAGAATTTTTAGACAACACGAAGTCCCTGTTTATTTTAAACCAGGAAACACTTTAAGACAAAAACTGGTTCACCCTAAGGACAAGTTGCCGACTCAAAAACAGAGCAATGTAGTTTATTTGATCCAATGCAGTGAAGAAAGCTGTAAAGAACGGTACATAGGTGAGACTAAACAGCCTCTACACAAGAGGCTCTATCAGCACAGAAGAAATACTAGTTCAGGACCTCAGAGCGCCGTGCATCTCCATCTTGAAGCCTCTAATCACTCGTTTGAAGACGGTGAGGTGAAGGTTTTAAGCAGGGAGAAAAGATGGTTTGAAAGAGGAGTCAAGGAAGCTATTTTTGTTAAAAAAGAAAGACCTTCTTTAAACAGAAATGGAGGGCTAAGATTCGATCTTCCTGGTATCTATAATGGTATACTGAACCCCTGGAAAGGTAGAGGACCAGGACCAGGACATTTAGATGCTAATCAGGCACTCAGGGTGGTTGAGCCAGGGTCTCACAAAGACAAAGAGGATTCTAATAGGCCATTAAAATTATGAATAGGCTAGCTCGGTAGATACAAGGGGGGAATTTCTGTTGAAACAAACAACTCTTTCTACTTCAGGAAGGCTCCGCCCAATGGGTGGGTCTTACCACAGAACAGTATTAATATCGGAGTTCTCGATCTAAATTCTTTTATTGACAATGACTCTTGGATGAGAGTCGAAACGTCTATTTTTTCTAACTGAGTCCAGATGACTACAACTGAAGCTTTTTCTACTATGGAACACGCCTGGAAGAATGAGGGATTACACCGACATATTACCGAGCAACAAACAAGTCCTAAAAGTGCTGGGAAAGGCATGAAACTGGGAGATATATTTGAACTATTGACTGGGGGCAGTTCAATATTATGCAGTTTTGACAGCATTATAGCACATAAATTACTTTGTACTTTATGTACAAATTGTGCTCTATAAATAAAAGAAAACACATTACGCCGGTGCTCGAGTCTCTTCACTGGCTCCCTGCTGAGTTTAGAATCAAATTTAAAATTCTCATCCTGACTTACAAAGCCATAAAAAGCTGTCTTACCTCAAAGATGCTATGCTGCTAGCTGGTATATATATATATATATATATATATATATATATATATATATATATATATATATATATATATTTATATTTATATATATATATATATATACCATGTGGTGTCAGGCCGTGAAATAAACTTGCCTTGCCTTGGATCGATTGACTTAACATTTTAATGAAAGTAATCTCATTGCGACCTGAAAGCTAAAAAGAAGTGGGGTTTTACATACAGTAGTCCACCATAATTAAGAAGAGGAAGTGTTTATTTTTGTAATACCTTAGTGAACAGTGCTTGGCTTTGATGTTTGAAACACACAGGATCAACATAATCAGTACATGGAGTACATGGAGTTCAGTCGAAAGAATAAAGTCTGGCGGTAATGCAACGCTTGGATGCCAATCGCCATAAAACAACAACAACAACAGCAACAACAACATGGAGTAAAAGGAGTACAAGGCACACGGTTACAGCGGATGAGGACATGGATAAAGGGCCTGTCCTCGTCTTGTTTAATGTCTTTGTATGTGGTATGTTATACCTATTGCCGTAATAATCTGTAAATGGATTTATGTGGGGGGTTGGACCACCATCCCCCTTTTCTAACGAGGCAGTTTCTCTGTATGTATAATTGCTGGAAATATGTGTAGGAAAGTATGTCATATGCAGGTTTGAAATAACTCACTCACTCACACACACACACACACACACTCACTCACTCACTCACACACACTCACTCACTCACACACACTCACTCACTCACTCACACTCACTCACTCACTCACACACACTCACTCACTCACTCACACTCACTCACTCACTCACTCACTCACACACTCACACACACACACACACTCACTCACTCACTCACTCACACACACTCACTCACTCACTCACACACACTCACTCACTCACTCACTCACACTCACTCACTCACTCACTCACACACTCACACACACACACTCACTCACTCACTCACTCACTCACACACACACACACACACACACACACACACACACTCACTCACACACACTCACTCACTCACTCACTCACACTCACTCACTCACTCACACACTCACACACACACACACACACACACTCACTCACTCACTCACACACACACACACACACACACACACTCACTCACTCACTCACACTCACTCACTCACACACACTCACTCACTCACTCACTCACTCACACACACTCACTCACTCACTCACTCACTCACTCACACACACACACTCACTCACTCACTCACACTCACTCACTCACTCACACACTCACACACACACACTCACTCACTCACTCACTCACTCACACACACACACACACACACACACACACTCACTCACTCACTCACTCACACTCACTCACTCACTCACTCACTCACACACACTCACTCACTCACTCACACACTCACACACACACACACACTCACTCACTCACTCACTCACACACACACACACACACACACACACTCACTCACTCACACACACTCACTCACTCACTCACACACACTCACTCACTCACTCACTCACTCACTCACACACACTCACTCACTCACTCACACACACACACTCACTCACTCACTCACTCACTCACTCACACACACACACACACACACACTCACTCACTCACACTCACTCACTCACTCACTCACTCACACACACTCACTCACTCACTCACTCACACACACTCACTCACTCACTCACTCACTCACACACACACACTCACTCACTCACTCACTCACACTCACTCACTCACACTCACTCACTCACTCACACACACACACTCACTCACTCACTCACTCACACACACTCACTCACTCACTCACTCACTCACACACACACAAACTCTCAAAACACTGTACAATTATTGATAGGTATTAGTTTTGTGTTTTATGTGTGTAGAAGGCTCATATTACAATTCAGAATATTGAGTATATTGTCTGGTATCTAAATTATATTTCTGTACTTTTTTAGATTATATTCTTTTGTGTGATACTTTTGAACCACCACAGACACATTTTAGCACATTCATGATAAATAGTGAAACTATCCACTGAATATATGTAGTTATAGCAGAGATAATGCAAAAAAACATAAAACGTTTCAATATTGTTTGTTTTCAGTTGTTTAGCTTGTTGGTAAGGTCACTTGCACACTTTGCTTTTGATTCAAACAATTACATAAAATACATTTCAGATATGACGAATGAGGGATTACACCGACACTCCAGTCTTTGTAATTGTAACAATGTTGTTTATTGCAGGAGATTAGATTTGAATATCTAATATCTTCTAGTATGGGGAATCGGATTTTGTTTTGTCTGTTTCCTTATGTCACAATCTCTTTCCATTTCAGCGTCACTATCTTCAATTTAGAAAGGCAGCACTTTTGTTAGAACTTCACTTTCTTTCATGTAAAAAAGAAAAAAGAAAAGAACTCTTATCCCCAAAATGTCACGCTTTCAAAGACGAAAACAACTTCTTTCAAGATTGACACCTATGATATTTCCGCTTCATATCGTGAGGTGTTTTTATAGAACTGCGACGTCATCAGCTTTTCACTTTCATCCTCCCAGCAAATTCCCCAAAACAAAGACGAAACGCAATTTACTCTCAAATACTCGCCTCCCCCCCGTCGTCATGGCCGTCATGACGGATGATGGGGAGGTTTTCTTGTCTGCCATACTGCCGATCCTCTGTGACATCTCACTCTCCCGTCGTAGCTGTCTGGTGCGCTGTCCGTGGTGCTTAATGTCAAACGCCACTGCCCCCGCGTACACAAGCTAACACATACGCGCTAACACACACACACGCTAACACGACGGTGCCGCACTAATTAGCCTGGCCTCTCGAGCCCTCGCCAAGTCTTCCCAGTGGCGCTGGTGCCAAACAGAATTATTAAAGAGGGAGGGGGAAAGGAAGGAAGGATCTACGCACACACACACACACACACACACACGTAGAGATAGCCATGTCCAGGTTGAGTCTAACATCTTCATCAATATTAACACGTGCTACATTCCGTCTGTGTAAGGCGTATTTCTTAGCTGTGGCCCATCAAATTTTCATGCGGATCCCATAATTATAATCCCTCATTTAAACGAGCGCTTGTCGAAGTATCATTTACGGCGGCTGTTGGCACGCCCAGACCTGCAAGCTTTTTACAGTTACAGTCGAAAGGTTTACTCGGCAAGTCCGGTGCTAGCCACGTTGATGCTACGTTAAAGTCGCGCACAGCATATTTCTCACTTCCGGGTTCGGGGCGAATCCGTCAGCTGATTGTAACAGGTTGTTTTATTCTCCGTGAAACTGTAAGTGTGCTATTAGCATGCTAGCTTAGCATGTTAGCTTTACTGTGACCGTAAATTGTGCTCTGAAAGTTGTGAAAAGCGCTTATAAACTCTTTCCGGTGAATAATTAATGAAGTAGGAATGAATGAAGTAGGTATGTAACTTTGGACCAGTGCAAACAGTTTACAGTATTTTCCATAATGCATAATGGAGAAAAAAAAAACATATATAAGTCGCACAGGAGTATGAAATGCGGTTGCAAGTGGGAAAATAACAAATAATATCACATATAAGTCGCTCCGTAGTATAAGTATACGTATATAAGTCGCACCCCGGCCAAAACTATGAAAAAAGGTGCAACTCATAGTCCGGAAAATACGGTAGTTTTATGTTGTTTTTTTTACAGTAACATCACGTAACATACCATCAAGGACATGCTATTCCTTCTTTTATATAACAACATAACCATATCCTAAACTCTATCTCTATTTTGGCGTAAAAAAAAGAGTCAAAATAATGTTTTTAACAGTCAAAAACAAAACTGAAAATCAAGCTGTTCAGTTGTCGCAGCTGCTTTGACCCAGAAGAGAAGAACGCTCTAGTCCCATAGACTCATTCCAAATTCTGGAACGGAGGCAAAAGTGAAGTGGAACATAATGTGATTTCAATGGAGAAAATGGGATTAACCTCAGAATATCACAGAACAATCACAAATCGAAAAATCAAAATGCTGGTTATGGGAAATGAAAACCACTTAGCTACATGTTTAATTTACTTTTATCTATAGATATATTACAAACTTGACCACAAATTGTACTTTTCGTGAGGCTCAAATACAATTTTGAGGCTATAATAATATTTCTTTCCATCTTTAGAAATGGAAAAGGAATTTAACAGACATTTCTACCATGGCCATTCAAAATTGTCGCTTATTTGTTTCTTTAACTGCTTAATACGATCTGATTTCAGTCATTGAACGTTTATTGTGGTCATTTTACCTTCGGTCGCCTCCCGTCTGAGATTCTGAACATTGTGATGACGTGGCATTTTAAAGGGCCTGTACGGGATTGCAAACGACATTTTTCAATCCACTTAAGTCAGCTCTTCACTTCCTGTCTACTGGCATTCCGTCGCCTCTGATGCCTTATGTGCAGATTTGTTTATATATTTATTAATTCGTTTAAACTCACCCCCAATCCAATTTTAGTTGACATTTCTTGTGGAGAAGCACAGAATGACCTTTGCAAATGGAACATATCCTTCCAGAGACGCGAGGCAGGTCTCGCACTCGCTGCTGCATTAAAAAAACAACTCCTTTTCTTTCAACGCCTTCATGAAAGAGGGATTTGTTTTGAGTTTTTTGTCTTTCGAAACATTATGAAAATACATGCGGCAAAGAGCTTATTATCTCCAGCAACGGTTTCAACAATGAATCTGCAAATACCTTTCACTGCCGAGGGCTATCGAGGCTTTACCGCGAAGAAGAAAACATTTAGGTTTGGTGCGTTTTGGTTTTATTTTTCCCCCCAATATCTTCTGTGGTTTATTCTGTGACTGCGCTACCGGCGTCGATTGCATTGCTGTTGTGTCCACGGGCAACAACGGTAAACAGTCTGAAACCAAACATCGTGATCTGTACAGCTTTCTTTTTCTCTCATATAGAGCCAGTTTTGCAAATGCATTACCTTGGACAACTTTTACAAATGACGTCTTTCAGTAGAGTTAGATCAGGGTTAGTTGCTGTTTTCACTTGAATAAGGCTTGGAACTAGACTTAAAAACATGTTAAAGTGCGATATATTGCTACAGAAAAGCATCTCGATAAACAATGATGTTGAAGGTATGATATGCGGATGTCACAATAACTCTAAAGCAGAACAAAATGTATGTAAATGTGTCATAAATCATTAAAAAATATGAACTACAATAAATAAAAACAAGATGAAACACTTAATGTCTATAATTAATCATAGAAGTGACTTGTTGGACCCTCAAGAGCTCAAATTTGATTGTACAACCAAAACATATGTACACACAATCAATACGAAGCCGCAATTATATTATTTAATTGAACAATAAGTAAATTTAGTAATTATTCTGACTGGCCAACTTGGAACATACATTTTTGGTCTTTATCACAATGTTTCATCTAGACTTTAGAGTTTAAAATAAAAAAAACAAGTAATCAAATTATTTGTTATTGAGATGTACTGCTTATTATCACTTGGGCCAATTCAGCAAGAGGCCAGGGGGCCAACAAAAACTGGTCGAGGGGCCACATTTGTTTGGACACCAACAAATAATGAAGCACTAGAACATTATGGATCTGTTCTAGTGTTTCAACATTTGTAGTTGTTAAAATGTTGCCTCATGAACAGCACAACATTCTATATTATTTCACGGAGCGGGGAAAGTAAAAACATTATTGCCAATATGTATGATTTTATTGTAATATAGCAAGTCAATTGGCTCTTAGCTCCAATCTCAGAGTATGATTTAGTCTTGAAGCAACGGATTCATGGGTTTAAATATCCTGTTACTAGATACGTATTGACGACTTTTCCCCATTCGAAATGTACCGTATTTTCCGGACTATAAGTCGCACTTTCATTGTTTTTGGCGTCTTGTACTCCAGAGCGACCTATATGTGATATTATTTGTTATTTTCACACTGGCAACTGCAAGAGGGCGCTCTAGGCTCTAAGCGATGCAGAAGAAGAATCTGCACTTCCTCTACCTCTGGAGTTTGTGGAGTTGTTTAGAAGTGACACAGAGGAAGAAGAATTCAATGGATTTAGTGATTTGGGGTAAAACTGATGCTTTGGTAAACTTGTGAGCATGTTCTTTATGCTATAGTTATCTGAATAACTGTTCATATGTTACGTTAACATACCAGACACTTACCACAGTTCTGTCTGTGCCTCATGTAGCTGAAGGTGTTAGCGTTAGCGTACGTACACCTATTCACCATGTTCTCTCATCTGTTATTATTTTAAATTGCATTTCATGTCTGTTCTTGGTCCTGGATTTTATCAAATAAATTTCCCCCAATAATGCGACTTATACTCCAGTGCGACTTATATTTGTTTTTGTCTTCTCTATTATGCATGTTTTGGCTGGTGCGACTTATAGTCCGAAAAATACGGTCTGTATTTTCTTTGGAATTTAATTACCAAAGCCATGGATTTGCAATCAGTCAATGGACCTGTTATTATTACTGAGCCATTTTAGATCAATATTGTGGTTTACAAAGGACAAAATGCAAAATCATAATCCACCTCTTGTATAGTTCATTAATAAGCATCTGAAAGCATGTCTCTTTAAGAAACAATAGCCACGTAACATTTCCACACTGAAGATCATGTCCTGACAACACCATTTCTTTGCACACAACATTTCCCATCTTTCCCTTACCAAATCCGTGCAAAAACGTTGATGTTTTTTGGGGGGTTTTGACCATCTGCTGTGTCTATTTAAAACCCGGCTCTCCAGCATCATCTATTTTAAGCCGTGATTTGACGTAAGTGCAGATCATTTCTGTTCCGTGTTGGCTAATTAGTGCCTGTTTGCCCTCCCCGTCCTGCCTCTTTGAGTGTAATGTATTCTTCTCGCGCCTCTCGCACGGCTCCCTCTGGGACGCGCCGCTTTCTGTGGAGGCTTCAAATTCCTCGATGCATTTTTACATCTCTTTCCCCACCCTCACTGGCACTCCTCCGATAAAACCACGGTCATTCCAGCTGGCACGCGCTCTGAGGTGGCGACGGTCGACTCGCTCCGTGTGTGTGCACGTTGTCCGTGTAAAACGCCCCTCTCTCGCGACGTGCCCGATTCCGTCTCGATGTGACACCGGCGCATAACATCACGAGAGGAAGGCGAGAACAACCCGCCGCATCCTCACCTGCCTGTTGCCATGGCGACACTTGTACTCACGGGGAGTGTTGCATTAGGTCTTCCATACAAATTAACCTCGTCGTCTGAGATGGAGCCTGTGTCTGTGCGCGAGGGCCGTCGTTAACGAAGAGTCCTCACCTAAACACGGAGCTTTTAAGAGCACTTTATTTTGACGGTTGCTTTGTGAATCCATATCTTTACTTATATATATTCATCTATTCCATGCCTTATATACATTTTATAGTGCGCTGCCATTTTCATCTGCATAGGAAGACTGGGCCTATTCCCTGGTGCGCCGTGATCTCGCTACATTTACAACAACCATGTCAAAGCCGTATGTTATTACATGTTCATGAGCGTTATGGTATTGTGCTGGGTTCTCGTGCTTCACTTAATCTACAGAGACCGGATGCTGCGCTGCATAAGTGAATTTGATGGCATGTTTTATGACAAACACTGTGTTGGCTCCTCACGAGAACCCCTCTGTGGACGGATGTCTGATGTTCATAGTTAAACCAATTCTCCTCCTCTGGTCCGCTCACTCCCGTGTCTCTGGCTATCTCATATTGGATTTAGTGGCTCCTTATGCCTCGGGGGTTCCTTAAGTCAATTGAATTATTTGACTTGGAAGCGGTCAACTTTCTTATATTGAGTTGGCCTGGGCCTCCAGCACTGTCCAGCCAGGCCTGATTCCCTGCCTTTGTCAATAGCACTTTGCCTTATTCACATCTTTTAATGCAGGCGTGCACTCGGAGGGTCATTAACTGCACTGTGTAGATCACATTATGTAGAAATCTGCTTTATTTTGGTTGTAACAGCTCCCATTTTCTTTTTCCCTCGAGGCTCAGTTAATCATGTGTCTCCTCCCATGAAGAAGCTCACTTCCACTGGGCGCATGTTTCTGAGGGGCTGCTCCCTTTATCCAGGATCGGCTCTGGCATTGTCACATATTATGACCTCCAGTGGCTCACTTTGATTTGCTCACATTCATTTGTGGAATAGTTTGATTATTAAACATGATCAAAATAACATACAGTTAGGTGCACATGTCTGGATGTCCATTCAGGATTTCCCGTTAAGCTCAGTTTCCCACAAACGTGTACACATAACCACAAATCAATCCTCCATCCTGAATCCACCCAACACCACATTGATCCAGGCCTGCAACAACTACCAAGATTAGGCTTTTTACAGTCTGTTGCTGGAATTCATCATTTATCTGCAATTGCTAATGCTAACGATACAAAGTGGTTCCTTTTTGGAAAGTGGCTCAAAGAGAATGTCTAATGAATTTTGAAATGAAACAAAACACGGTCGGTTTGTGATCTCATGGCAAGTGACCTACAGACAGACTCGCTAATTGATCTTCTGAGACTAAATAGCATCAAACAAGATGTACCACAGAACCAGGACAGAAGCGACATCAAGCGAGACACACAAACTCCATCATGTAAGTTAACGATCGTTTTCTGTTCTCTTTTTTCCCCCGCAGCAACTTGTCAAAGAATCCTCTGAGCACCCTGTCGTGGCAGCTTTTCCAGCACCTCCAACTCTCCGAGCTGTAAGTAGCCTCTCATCGCTCTCTCACTCTCTTTGTTTGCATTTTATTAGAGCAATTTATCATCAGTCCCTCCGCTCCATCTGGCTCAATACAAATAGTCTTCATCGCGTGCCATTGTAATGCCTGTGTCTGTTCTACAAAACCCCTAATTTGTCCGGGCGTGTGCGAGGAGACAAGACCTATAGGCGCTAAAGGGACGCCGCGATCTTATAAGGCATTTGTTGTCATAATTAGCGCTTGCAGAGGGAGTGTGGTGCGAGATGAGGGAGGCTGACCCCATTTGGTGCTTGTGTTATGAATATTTTAGTGATCATTGTGTTCATTGTGAAGTGTATTTGCTGCTGGTCACCAGGGAGAATGGACCATTTGTAATGTACACGGCACCAGACCTTAACTCATTCAACGGACAGCACTTTTACAGTCGCATTTACAACAAAAGCATTTGCATTTTCTTTGTTTGGTGGTGTTTAATGGTTAATATTTCGTTTTACATCAGTCAAGCGGCAGGTTGGGAAGAAACAATGAAATTACAGACGCTGAGTGCTAAAAAAACGTACATTTCCATCCAATAAGCAACAACAGTAACAATATAAAACTGTTGTTGTATATACCGTATTTTCCGCACTATAAAAGCCTTTAATTTTCTCAAAAAAACACAGTGCGCCTTATAATCCAGTGCGCCTTATACTCCAGAGACTACGGTATATATTTTGTATAGATATAACCATTGAGTAAACTAAATTAGCTTTGGAGAATGGAAGAATAATACAGATGCTTAAATCTTTAAATATACTGCAGCCCATATTTTATTGACAATATGGTTAATTTAATGCTTTTTTCATGCTTTTGGGTCATTTAATTAGTGACTTAAAATAGTCTTCAACATAGGGGTGGTCGGTTTACCCCCCAAAAAATCACAATTACAATTTGATCATTATAAATGTAGCTAGTATCTTTTTTAAATCTGCCTACAAGAGATAACTAACTACTGCCTTCTTCTGAGTGCTACTGACCCGCGCTATGGCTCGTTCCAATTATTAGTATAACTAGTGAAGTCTCAATACTAAAATATTGTATAAAGTAAAGTTTGATGGATGTACAGACATCATATCAAAAGGAATGAAATGTGAAGGTTTGCTGTTGATAATCATGTCTCTGCAGCTCCAAGGTCGTCAGGTTTAGGTTAATATATGCTGTACTTGTCCTCTCATAGCAATGTGTGCTTTGCATTTGACCTGTTTTTCAATGCTGCCGGGGTAACGTGTCATAGACTAGTCAGGGGGCGGTGCAGTGCCTCGGGGCCCATCCTCAGATCTCCAGTACGCTTCAAGGACACGAGAACTGGCTGCAGGATTAACCTGTTGTGCATGTTAAGTTGACGGGCCGAACTGGACCACCAGAGGGAGAACGGGGGGGACTTGGAACCTTTTCGCTGTGAGGAGAAAGTACTAACCTCTTCACAAACGCTCTTTTGGTAAAGCTTTAAAAGACAAATATTATGCATGATTTGTGTTGGTATTTAAACATGCTCTTGAGCACTTTTAGTTTGACATTTTAGAGTTTTTAAAGTGATTTATCAAACAAAACTATTTCTGTCTCTCTGCCGTTTCCGACAGAAGTTGAAAAAAAACATTGCAAACTAGCCTTCCGACTTCCTGGTGTCGCTACGCAGTTGTAATGAGGGTGATTTGACGGCAGAAATGCTCAGAACGAGTCGATGCGCAAACATCTGGGAAATTCAGTGTTTTTGACGCTCTGAGCGATTGGCTTTCTAACTGGGATTCAAACTGGGGTGAAAGAAGCTAAATGCAAATCCAGGTGTGTGTTTGATGAGCGGAACGTGGTTAAAAGAGAGAAAAAGTAAATGTAGCATGACGTGTCCTTTGAGGTAAGGTCACAAAAACATGTAGAAACAACGTATGATAATAAGAACTAGTTATTTTTTAATAAGCATTTGATGATTGCATAATACCTTATACATTTTAACAATCTATTAACCAAAAGCATGTGTGTGTTAATAAACCATGTACACAGAGCAGTCATTTTGCTGTTTACTAGTTTTCTAAGGAGCCGTAATCTAAAGCATTACTGTACTTTTTCATATATTAAAGGTATATCTCAAGCAAAATACTCACTCAATTCAGTTTCATAATAATTGAATGTACTCGGTACACAGTACTGTTTATTTTTGAAAAACAGACCAACATAATCTTCTCTGAAATGTAACGTACAATAGACGTAATGAGCTGCACATGTTTCCATCTCCCGTCTTTTCCCCCGTCCTAAGATCTGAGATTCAAATTCAAATGAGCTATTGTCCTTCAAATCCAACATTACAGTCGGCGTGTCATTTCCAAACAATTCTATTTTACTTTCCACGTCTTCAGACTGTTTGTAATTGGGTTTCAGATCGGAGGGGCAGTTGAGGCGACACTATTTGTGGCTCCTTCGTGTGCTATTTCCAGAGGTAGAGTCAGAACAGGCCTGAGGAGTGAGACCCACACATGTTGGTTTGGTCTTGTCCAGCGCCGCATCCGTTTGGGGCACGTTCCCTTCAAAACAGTTATTCATTATAGTTAAACGTTACTTCTCCACAAACGTAATCGCGTTAGTAACGAATCGACTCATTAGTCGGTGACGTCTTGATCAACCGAAAGTTAAAAACATTAAGAGGTCTATCAAGTTTGAGCTCAACCAAATGCGACGACACACTCTAAACAACTAATCAACTAAACTAACAAAAACTGATTATTTAGGCAACTTTCTTCTCAAATGTATAAAACAAGTATTATTTTTGTGTTTGCAGACATACTCTAAATATAGTTGCTTAGTATTTAAATGTTGCATAATGTAGGGGTATATTTTACCACAAATATCTGTTTTTGTATTTTTATTAACAATATGAATAATAATAAAACAAATAACGTTGATTTATAAATGTTTTTGTCAACAAATTGTTGCATAAGGCTCTTGGTCGACTGATCGTTTCTTTGTCTGACTTCAGCCCTATTAGTGTTATGGAGAGGTGAAAGTGACTAATTACCAGATAAAGCAACCATCCATCCATCCATCCATTTTCTGCCGCTTTATCCGGGGCCGGGTCGCGGGGGCAGCAGTCCGAGCAGGGACTCCCAGACTTCCTTCTCCCCAGACACTTCCTCTAACTCCTCCGGGGGGATCCCAAGGCGTTCCCAGGCCAGCCGAGAGACATAGTCTCTCCAGCGTGTCCTGGGTCTTCCCCGGGGCACAGCGAACACAGCTCCTGCTCCGGTCATACAGGGACTGGACAGCCCTGAGCAAAGGCCCCCGGACCCCGTACTCCCGGAGCACCCCCCAAAGGACACCCCGAGGGACACGGTCGAAAGCCTTCTCCAGATCCACAAAGCACATGTGGACTGGTTGGGTAAACTCCCATGAACCCTCGAGCACCCGATGGAGGGTATAGAGCTGGTCCAGTGTTCCACGACCGGGACGAAAACCACTCTGCTCCTCCTGAATCCGAGGTTCGACTATCGGTCGGATTCTCTTCTCCAGTACCTTGGAATAGACCTTACCCGGAGGCTGAGGAGTGTGTTCCCTCTATAGTTGGAACACACCTTCCGGCCCCCCTTCTTGAACAGAGGGACCACCACCCCGGTCTGCCAGTCCAGAGGCATGGTCCCCGACCGCCACGCAATGTTGCAAAGACGTGTCAACCAAGACAGTCCTACAACATCCAGATACTTTAGGTACTCAGGGCGGATCTCATCCACCCCCGGAGCCACCGAGGAGTTTGAGAAAAACCTCAGTGACTTCAGCTTGGGTGATGGATGAGCCAGCCTCCGAGTCCCCGGTCTCTACTTCCTCTTCGGAAGACGTGACTGAGGGATTAAGGAGATCCTCAAAGTATTCCTTCCACCGTCCGACGACATCCCCAGTCGAGGTCAGCAGGCCTCCACCCGCACCGTAAACAGTGTTGGTGAGACACTGCTTCCCCCTCCTGAGGCGCCGGACGGTTTGCCAGAATTTCTTTGGTGCCGACTGATAGTCCTCCTCCATAGCCTCCCCAAACTCCTCCCAGGCCCGGGTTTTTGCCTCTGCCACAGCATGAGCCGCGGCTCGCTTGGCCTGCCGAGACCTGTCGATGACCTCCGGAGACCCACAAGCCAGAGTGGCCTGATAGGCCTCCTTCTTCAGTCTGACGGCATCCCTTACTTCCGGTGTCCACCACCGGGTTCGGGGGTTGCCGCCACGACAGGCACCGGAGACCTTGCGACCACAGCTCCGAGCAGCCGCATCAACAATGGAGGCGGAGAACATGGTCCACTTGGACTCAATGTCCCCAACCTCCCCCGGGACATGGGAGAAGCTCTCCCGGAGGTGCGAGTTGAATACCCTACTGACAGAGGGCTCCACAAGACGTTCCCAACAGACCCTCACAATGCGCTTGGGTCTGCCAAGTCTGTCCGGCTTCCTCCTCCGCCAGCGGATCCAACTCACCACCAGGTGGTGATCGGTTGACAACTCTGCCCCTCTCTTCACCCGAGTGTCCAAGACACGCGGCCGGAGGTCAGATGACACGACAAAAAAGTCGATCATTGACCTCCGGCCTAGGGTGTCCTGGTGCCATGTGCACTGATGGACACCCTTGTGCTTGAACATGGTGTTCGTTATGGACAAACCGTGGCTAGCACAGAAGTCCAATAACTGAACACCGCTCGGGTTCAGATCGGGGAAGCCGTTCTTCCCGATCACCCCTCCCCAGGTGTCACTGTCATTGCCCACGTGGGTGTTGAAGTCCCCCAGTAGAACAATGGAGTCCCCGGTCGGTGCACTGTCCAGTACTCCTCCCAAGGACTCCAAGAAGGCCGGGTACTCTGCACTGCTGTTCGGCCCGTAGGCCGCCACAACAGTGAGAGACCTGTCCCCCACCCAAAGGCGGAGGGACGCGACCCTCTCGTTCACTGGGGTAAACTCCAACACGTGGCGGCTGAGCTGAGGGGCTATAAGCAAGCCCACACCAGCCCGCCGCCTCTCCCCGTGGGCAACACCAGAGAAGTGGAGCGTCCAGCCCCTCTCGAGGAGATGGGTTCCAGAGCCCAAACTGTGCGTGGAGGTGAGGCCGACTATATCTAGTCGGTATCGCTCAACCTCCCGCACAAGCTCAGGCTCTTTCCCCCCCAGCGAGGTGACATTCCATGTCCCCAGAGTTAGTCTCTGTGTCTGGAGATCTGGTCGCCGAGGCCCCTGCCGTCGACTGCCGCCCAGATCTCTCTGCACCGGCCCCTTATGGATCCTCCTGCGGGTGGTGGGCCCACGGGAGGGCGGCCCCACGTCGCTCCTTCGGGCTGTGCCCGGCCGGGCCCCGTGGGGTAAGACCCGCAACCATTCAATTAAAACAATACAAATAAATATTGATAATAAAATCTCAGAATATCCTCTGACCAGTGTTAGTTATCTGTTATTCTCCTCCACAGCTCTGAAGCACCAAACGGACAAAGCTGCTGCACAATAGCACAGGACAAACTGTTCTCTTTCTGCTGCAGACACAGCATAAATGTTCCAAATGTTCCAGAACACAACAAACATCTGCACGCTGCACGCGCTCTGAGGTGAATCACGGCCAAAGAGAAAATAACGACACTAGACTACAACAGAAGGCTCTCTCCTGGAACACTTTTTTTGAATCTTTATACTCCAAATGCACGTGGCACTTGCACTGTTGTTGTCATTTTGACTTCCATGATGAAGAGTTGTAAATAACAATAGAAATCTTTAATATCCCTCTTTTCAGTGCATTTCGTGGTGTGTTTTGGAAAGGCAGAGGATGAGAGCATGTGTCAGGAAAGTCTCTGCACGCTGCTTCTGACTTTCACAATCAATCACTGTCTCTAATTCTTCGTCTTGCACCTGTTCAATTCCAAAAACAAACTTTGCCTCTTCTCTGAATGAGAGGGTTAGGTTTTGTCTGAACCGCTGCTGCAGCTCATGGTAAAAGAACGTTACATTTACAATAATGGCGTTGTAGCAGAGGAAAAAGTTGTTCATTAGATGACTTGTTATTATAGTTAAACACTGTTACAGGCTGTTATTCCCACTGGAAGTAAAGCTCTTGTGTAGCAGGTTAGCCGTTAGCTTTGGGGACATCAGGACTGTCTCACATTAGGCCTGTTGGTGTAGGACGTGTTTCACAGCAGACCCCATACCAGTGTCAGCTCCCAGTGGGCTCGCTCTTTTCACTAGACGCGACTTACAATCCTTCTTTATGCCTGTTACTGGATTGTGAATTCACAGTCGCCGTTAAAATGTCAAATTTTTATTCTTTTGTTGTTCTACCAGCTGGCTTATTTTCCCTCCTCAGAAAGCACTTGTAGCTGGGAGATTTTTATAGTTTTGCCACTTAAAGTGTCTTACTCGTGCAGGACTGTACGCAAACTATATATATATATATATATATATATATATATATATATATTTTTTTTTTTTTTATTATTAAATTTTTTTTTAATTAAAATGTACAATTGGTTCTTTATAGCAGTAACAAAACCAGCTTCCTGTCATGACATAAATAACTTTTCTCATCTATACATGCTTCTGTGAAATTAACTCAACAGTAATTATTGTGTTTCAGAAAAGGCCATTCTGTAAAACAAAAATGATCACATAAATCAAACTGAATCCACTAATTAATTTTGAATGAAAACACAATGACATTTAAATTTAATCCTGTTATTATACAAGATCAATTCTACAGAAGCAACAGATGAGTCCATTTAGAAAGAGCAAAGGAAGAAATGAATGTAATTATATCTTTGACTCTTGGAAGAATAGTTTGTTGAGGATCACACGGCCTAAGCAGGTGTTTCCGGGATTTATTTTGGGGAACTATAATTAGCACAACAAAGAATAACTCTACTAAGACCAACTCAGGATCTAACGAATGAAAAAGATTAAGGATAAAAAAGGAGCTGTCACGGTGCATTATTTATTACAATAGTTTGAAGAAGCAGAATTGTAGAAATGCTTCTTTCTCTTTTTACTGTAAAATGACAAGCCTTTGATATGAATCATTACTGTGACATTCCATATAAAAGTAAGTTGTTTTGTCATGTTTTCTACTCTGAAACAGAGCAAAATATCATGGTATATGTATATGAGCATTTTTATAATATAATATAACATCATTTCATTTCATTTACTGTTACATCCCCTCTAAGACGCTTTAATGTGAGCATAACGAGAAATAAAGCTGCAAACTTGTCGCCCTTATTCTTCCAGTGATGGTTCATGCTAGAAAAGGTTACTAAGACTTCTGGATACTGTTTTTGAAATGCAGATGTTTCGACTGCCATCCCGAATCAGATCGAACATTTCCTGGCAGTCAAACCATCTGAAAGCGTTTCAACCCTTCCCCTATGCAAACCTTGCCTGACCCGCCAGCCCCGCCCACATTCTGTTCGAATGCGTAAGGGTCTGGAATCCGAGTCAAAGCCAATGAAGTCGTCAGTAATCCATTTACCTATCCAATCCCAGGCGGAGGTTTTAACGCGTCACATTGGGATACGGAAGTAGCTTTTCACCCTCGTTCCAAAACATTCAAGATGGCGGACCCGGCTCGTGACCCGGCTCGTGACCCGGCTCGTGACCCGGCTCGTGACCCGGCTCGTGACCCGGCTCGTGACCCAGTGTTTACTTCTGCTCTCGCTCTACTTGCCATGATGAACGTGCGTTAGATGCGGTTATACGAAGGGCGTCATTGCGATTCAGGAGACATTTTCTGCGTTCGGGGACGGATAACGCGGAACACGCCTTGTTGACATGGGCTACGTAATATCCGGTTAAGCGTGTCGTGTTTTTTGCGTCACTCCTGGGTTTATGTGATTGGTTCTGTCCCTGCTCTCTAAACTCCGCCCTAGAAATTGAACTCAGCGGTCGAACCCCAGAGCCACACACAGTTTTGATAAGTAGTCTGCCAAAACGTGATGGGAATGGCTGCTGAAAAGAAAGATCCTGTGTAGAAGTCTGCGCTCCACAGTTTGAGAACAGCTCTAGTTCACTCCATGCAGCCGCGTCATTATTCCCTGACAGACTGCATCAACTCAACAGCCGAGGTAACAAACGTCTCCTCCTCGCCCAAATCGCCAGCGTAGCTCAAAGTGCACCATTGGCTGTGATGCGCGCAGGTCCCATTTCTTCTTAAGCAACCATTTTGGGTGCGTACAAATGGCGTATTTGTTGTTGTACATGAAAAGCAGGGCTGGGTTGACGCCGGGATCTCAGTCGATTCCGTCTGGCCGGCCGCGTCGGTTTCGGAGGTGTCGTGTCGGGATGACGCAGACGTGGGCCGCGGCGGTATTATGCACCGAGCAGAGCATGTGCGATCGGGCCTGGAACTGTGGGAATGACTCACTCAATCATGGAACGTAGCCTTGCCCTATAGCAGAGGCTTTAGCGTGCTATCTGACTGGTGTTTCTATTATTAGCATTGCATCGGTGAGAGATAATGATGGGGAATACTTACATTGTACGACTGTTCCACCTGCAGGATTTAGGACATTTGGAAAGAATTTAGTCACTACGAGAGCTCAGAGTGCGCTAAACAAACACACTCGATCGGTCTTTGTGCCCAAACCTGTCAGATTACTCTTGTCCCGGTCTGCGTGCGGCTGAACAAACCGATTAGGCGCGAGCAAGGGCAAAGGGACGTTAGTAATCTAGTCATTTAGCTCTACCACCAAAACTTTGCAGCTCTAATTGCGAATGAAAACCAATATCATCGAGCACAACCGGAATTATAGGCAAACATTGAGGATTTGATTTTTAGACTTGCGAGGAACTGCGTGGTAAACACATGGACACTCCAGTTGTTTTTGCTTTTGTTTTAAAGTGCGGTAAAGATAAGATAAGATAAGCCTTTATTTGTCCACACAATGGGGACATTCGGTGTTGCAATACAAGTAGATACAGAAGAAAAGAACGGATAACTTGTAGGAAGCTTTAAAAAAAAACACTCTTAATAGAAAAACTCTTATAAACAAAACTCCTATAGACAGAACCTCTCATATTCTTAATAAGGAATAGAGAGAAAAAAATAAAAATACAGGTAAAAATAAAGGTAGCCGCCGATTAAGACGTTCGTGTGCATATTTGTCTGTATTTGTGCTCAAAATTGATCTTGTATATTATTGATCAAGAGAATACAAGTAAAAAAACACATTTCACATTTATAAATAGAAAAATACGTGTGAGATTTTACTTGCTTGAGGTTTCTTCCTTGAGAATACAACATTTCCGCAGTGATGAATTTGTATTCTCAAGAGTATACAGAATGTGTTTTATGCACAAATACAGGTAAATAGGCTTAATTGAAAGAATCAGAATCAGAAAAGGTTTATTGTTGTTGTCAATGAACAGAATCCACAAACATAGGAACTTGCTTTGGTGATTCGGTGCAACATGAAAAAATTAACCATGGCAATTACCTATAACAACCTACATAAAATCAAAAAGAAAAACTATTTAAATAGGATGCTATAGGATAAGAATAAGGCTATACGAATTAGGCTATAAGATAAAACATTTAAATAGGCTTACTATGTACACAAAATGTACTTCGTAGAGTCGAATACAAAACAACATGCTAGTTCGTAGATTGCATTCTGTTTATTTATTATCTTTAATAATTATAATCTTTATTATCTGTTGATTGTTAATGTACTTTATATGAACTGTCTACTTCTATACGTCTTGTAATATTAATTGTGGGATTGGACATTAGAATCGATATCTCTGCAGCTGTAGCGACCAATGGGATCCTTAAATACATCTAAAAAGTAGGTGGTGCAGTGGCTGTTCACATTGTTGCTCGCGTTCAGTTGATGCTTTATATACTCTGCTCCTGTCTTTATCAATACACAAATATGAGAGACAAATATCTTGCCCAAGGACACGACCATGTTTTCTGTGGCTTAGCTAAATCTTTTGGCTTGTGGGCTCTACCAACAACACGATATATTTCAGCATCTCCTCCATCGTCAGCATTCATGACACGACCTCTATTGTTATATGCTGAATTAACAAGTGTCCAGACTTAACCACGTGTCAGATTCAGCTCGAACACTTTGACGGATTGTTTTGTTTATTCCTTTTCGCAAATGTCGCAATATTCACGTTGTGTTTATCGGGCCGAATGAAGCGTGCCCACCTGTTATTGCTTTCAACTGCCGTGTTAAGACATAATGCAGCATCAGCGACACCGCCTCCCTCTCGTTCATATTATGTAAATGCAGCGAGATCAAACCGGCCCAAATCATTTCCTTCTATACGAGCGTGGCACTGTGCAGCCCTTTGCCGCCAGGCTGGTGCTACCGCCTGTTATCTGGCTCACTTTAGGCGCTCCTATTAGAATTACATTTAACTACAAAAGAGGAGCAATTTCAAACAACACAGTGACAGTGACCTGTAATGAATAGGCAATTAATGAATGCTTGTGCCTTCAATTAGGCTGTTCACCTTAGAATAACTGTCTGCACACAAGAAACTGTGGTGAATCTTTCTAAAAAACATTATCCAGTAAGTAAGGTAGTACCATTACGGCGTTTTAGTATACTTCAAATACTTGTTGTTTGGTAACTCATTTTGATTACTACTATGATTAATCTTATTTCTGAACACTGTCAGATAATAGTTGCTCTATCATTTTTGACGGCCCGGTTGGTTGATTGGCAGTGCGCTGTAAAAAAAAATGGCTGAAGTTTTACTTTTTATATTTGAACTTTCTGAACTCAACCAAGCCATTTAAAGGCACTTTCCTGATGCACTGTGAACATGTCCTCTGAATGTTGTTGTCTAGATAGTGCAAAAGACATATCAATATCTCCCAATCCTAATATGCCACATGAGAAAGCCCAGCACGTGGGATAGTCTTTTGCTAATAGCATCTCCGTAGCATTGCTAGGGTCGTATGAATTAGTGACCTGCTGGTTATAGCCCCAAGCTAACTCACTGTGTGCTCTGACCACGCCTGGCCCTCATTAAACACACTCTGACATGTTATGACATATATTTCACACCTGTACCTCCACTAAACCTGTACCTCCACTAAACACAAAGTCACAGAGTTAGTTGTATCATCTGGACACTGTTTTTAGAAAAACAAAATGTTTCGACACAAGATCATCCCTCATCACCAATGAGTATCTGATTAACATATGAACGACCAGGTCTGATCCTGCTCCCTGGCTTCAAAATACTGCTGTTTTTGTAAACCTCTTTAAACAGAAAAAGAGGTTTATCTTTTACTAAACAAAAATGGCCTCCTCTACTTCCTGCTTAGAATCTTCACCTCACTGTCTTCAACACAGCGGTTTGTGGCTTTAAAATGAAGATGCACGTCGCTCTGTAATCCTGTATTTACATGCCTTCTTTGTCATCGGTGTCCAGATGACTACAACTGAATATTTTTCTACAACGGAACACTCCTGGACGAATGAGGGATCACACCCACATCTCCCACAATGGCCATTCTATCAGTGAGATCTCAATAATCCACAGACTTTTATGGCGCCTGTGAAAGAAAGAGCCGTGTCACATTGAAGCTCCACAATAGAAGTGTGTGCTAGCTCTGCCTGCGGGCGACACACACACACACACACACACACACAATAATACATAATACATAATCGGCTTGGGCTCTTTGTCTACGTGCCCTTTAGCCAAGCACCGGAGCTTCTGCAGTGTGTCACCGCCATGTCCAGCCAATCAGAGCGAGCAGGAGCGCAGTGAACGGCCGGTTAAATGCTAAATCTGGCGCTGCGCTGGCAGGATGATATTATGCCAGATTATAGGGAGCTGGGAGTCAGACAGTGATATGACGCGGTCGTCGAGGAAACGTCTTCTGTCTGGCTCACAAAAGGAGCTCCTAAAGATGTCTCTCAGGCAGTGGGTTTGCCTTTATAATGTGAGTCCTTCCCTAATCCAAATCGTCTGGAGGCTGTGGCTAAAGTGCAAAGCAGTGTATCGAGCGGAAAGGATTTCTCACACACTGTAAGATTTTGTAGAGTTTGTCATTTCTAAAAGTATATCTTATAGCAGTAAAGACGCAAGCATAAAAGCATACTGGGAAGGTGAGAGCGACCTGGGGGAAATGGTTTGGACTTGAACCCACAACCTGCACAAGCTCCTACTACTACTGCTGATAAACTAAGAAAGACTAAAAACCACACATTTTTAAAGAAATAGCAAAAATGGAAAGATGATATAGTGTTTGTTTTGGACTCCATTGTGGTAGATAGAAGCCTTAAAATCTCCCAATAGCATTCTTGAATATTAAAGCGGAATTATGCGTCATTGTGGCTTTAATTTGCCTTCTAAAATAATGTCTGCATTTGGAAACCACACTTTAAAGACTCTATTTCAAGCGCAGTATTTAGGCGTTAGAGCACCCCCTGCTGTCACTAATTGGAATGAACAATACAAAAATAACAACTAAAGCCATTAGGCAATGTGACTGATATGCTAATAGAGTCAAGCGTTTCTCGTGAACACATTTTGACCACAAACTCTGAATGCTCTGATCAAGTCTTTGTGATGATTTATGGGTTTAAAATCTGCAAAGGCGACTCCTGGATTCAACCGGTAACGTCTGAGTTATTCCTGAGCGCTCAGAGAAGGTGATCTCATAAACAGGATTAGTGAAACAAGCGTGAATGCAGCCGAATACAACTCTAGGCTTGTTTTTTGGTGAGGGTAGAACATTAAAACATGGTTAAACGCAAATAAAAAGAGGACAATGTTGCATAATATGTATTCATTTAAACCAAAAATGCAACTGCAACCAAAAATACCTACTTATTTAAAAGCGTAACGGTCATAAACAGACGACAAATTAGATGAATAACCTTGTAATTCTCAGACTATGCTGTACCTGTAAGTCTCTTTTGATTTGGCAAAGATTTAACATTTTTATTCTCTCCTTTTAACAATACTTGGAACATCGACACTTCCTTTACAATATAAAGAAACTTACTTTTCTCAACTATTTATTGTTTCTGAGATTCAGAAGAACAATCAAAGGTTTCCGTTAAATGCCAAGTTACAACCCACTTGCCATTTTAAGACATATTTTAAATGTCAAACCATACTTTCACACGTTATCTCTCTTTACGTGGCCATTTTCAACATACTTATATACAAAGTAGCCCTACAACTACGTCAGCTCTTTGGACGCTCAGCAGCTCGATAGACGCTGTTAAATAGTTTGGCTGTGAGGAAATAAATTGCCCCCAACTTGTGCTCACTTTGTCCGGGCGCGGTGGCGGGAGTGCTGAGGTCGCGCTGGCCCCTCGCTCCCCTTCGCTCCCCTTCGCTCCCCTCGCTCCCCTCGTCCCCCTCGCTCCCCTCGTCCCCCTCGCTCTCCTCGCTCCCCTCGTCCCCCTCGCTCCCCTCACTCCCCTTGTCCCCCTCGCTCCCCTCACTCCCCTCGTCCCCCTCGCTCCCCTCGCCCCTCTCGCTCCCCTCGCTCCCCCGTGATTGCTGTGCAGGTGGTGTTGTCGATAAGCCAAAATCAGCTCGGCTCCAGCTCGTGAGACAAATTATCCTGTAGTCGTTTTCTGTAGGGAGAAAAATACAAAAAAGTCAAAGCTAAAATAGAGTTAAGGGATGGTAACAAAGTGATTTATTCATTATTGGCACAACCCTGTTATCCATGAACGAAGCAGGAGATGAGGAACGACGAATGTGTAATACAATGGTCACTGCGAATGTGGCGTGGGTTTAGTAGGATCAGGGGAAGATTAAAAATATTTGCTGACAGTTGGATTTTTTTGTTCATTTAACTTGTGGAACTTGGCCTTTTAAGCAGGTCCCTGTGGCTCCACTGTATTTTTATGCCATTGGGAATGGCTGAACTTTTCTCTTGCTTACTTTCCTCGGCTGGATAGTGCCTATTTCAGCAATATCGACTGGACATTGTGTAAACTCTAGAAAACGTTAAATCATGGTAGTCACAGGTCTGACATTTCAACAATCACTCACAACCACTTTCTGTCATATGATTTAACAATTTAACACATTTAGAATTTGCCTATTTTAGGCAATTGTTAAATGTAGGAAATGTTGGAATGTTCTTCAATGAATAAAACTTAAGCACAAACCATCATATATAAAGTATATGAATAATTCCAGAAGATAACATATTAGCATGTATATAACAATCTTATGGGCTAGTATTTGGTTGGAATATTTCTAATTTGTCACAACCTCAGCCTTTCCTACGTTGGTCACTCTTAGTTGTTTTAAACAATGTTGTTGGGTCATTTTATACCATCTGAGATCTCATAAAAAGAATGTGGTGTGTAAAGGAATCTAACAGACATTGTCAGACTTCTTTAAAGATAAATTGTCTTTTATAACTAGAGTAGGGGACGGTCAGAGGAAACCATAGTAACACAGACAGAACATGCATACAAACATCTACTATACGTATATGAGCCAGGGGAGATAATGCTAAAGACTTTAGTTACAGCTACCACTGCCAGCGACTCTCCTGTGCCACAGACACAAAGGGAGGCAGTGTTCAGCTGGAGCTGGGGCCAGTGCTGGCTACATGTGTTTATTCTGCCCATTTGTATGAGAGGATGTCAAACTGTCACTCAGCGCCTTCAAGTGTCTGCAAGGCACTGTGACGGCCTGACAGCTAGATTATCTCTTCCCCACATTGTAATGATAATGACAGAGCCAGGCACAATGCTGATTGACAAGAAATGTATGGGAAGTCCAATGTGGAAACACAACAGTTATTTGCATCTAAAGTGAGCTCTAAAATAGTCTGCGGTTGAAAAGGCAGTGACAATGACGCAGTGAGTGGGATTTGACATGTACACTATAGAATGTGCATAAAGTAGGCCATTACAGTAGGTCTGTATATGTTTATACTTCATTATTACCTGAGGAGCACATGGACACAATAGAAAGCAGTTTTGTGTGAGAACATACAAGCAAAGTCATGTGATGCTTTAAACCGACATTCACACCTGACAATATCAAGTTGAGATCAGTGTTGTGTGAGTGCACCGCAGCACGGGCCTGTAGTTTATGTGTTGTGTGAGGAGGCCTCACAGCCCGGGCACCTGTGCGTACTTATCCCAAACACAGCCTTGATGCTGATCATTACGTCTCCTCTGGAGCGGTGAGGTGGATTGTTACCCAGCTTCAAGGAAACACTGCTCTGCTGGCTCAAAGCTCAGGTCGCTCTGCTCTGCTTCTGCTCTTTACAAGTCTAATGTGTGCTCCTCCACACATTTATCAAGCTCCAGTTGGCAGATTTTACCCATTGTTGTGGTAAAACCTGCTTAAATGCTCCTGTACACTGTGTGTACTTGAACAGGTGCATGAGCACAGGGGCACCCTGTTCTCCTGGCAGACTGGACCGTGGAGGTGGAGGCTCTTATTGACAATTAGCATAATTAGAAAGTGAAGAGGGAGAGGCTGCTGCACGCTGCTCTGCAGAGCTTTGATCCAGCACATTTCAACTTACACAGCACTACAGGATAATGCAAGCACCTTTGTGCTCACGGCGCTATAGTGCATGTCTGTGGTCACCTATGGCACTGTCTATACACTTCAGCTTATTGTTTGGGCCAAAGCATCACAAATCTGATCATTCATACTGTATATTTGTATAATATAATACATAACGTATAATTAGTATAATAGAGTGTTTTATCTGTGAGTGGATCACTTCTGTGTTAATGTGAGCACGTGTCAGCACGTGAGCTCAGGATAATAAGATCTACCTGAAGGAATCTATGCTTATTACTTCATGCAGCACTGGGACCATTACATGCATTATTCATTCTGATGAAATGTCTTATTGACCTTTGTCAAGGACGTTTGGACAGACATATATCATGACCAAATTGACCAATCACAGCATCTAAATTGGACATATGCAAAAGCAGAGGAGCGCTGCAGAATGTGTCATTGCAGCACACAGAGGGGGGCGGAGCATGAGAAGACTGATGCCCCTCCTCCCTCTATGACCCATACCATGGATCTATGATATGATCTGGATAAGACACTCCCCTTCTGTCTGTGAGCCAGAGATATTAGTGGCAGATCACCTCTGGGCCCAAGAAGAAATCTCCTAATACATTTTTGTTTGAGTAATCAAACTGCTCCTGCTCAGCTATTTTCACAAAAAGAGCTTGAAATGTTTTTAAATGCTCAAGGTTTGGTTTAGCTTAGCTTCGCACTCAGCCCACACCACTGATGCCATATTTAATGACATAGCAATTATAATCAATTGTTTGTGCATTTTATGTTGTGATATTTGTCTTGACCTTGAGTAAAATCCTTGCTGACGGTTCAGCTCGCAGGCTGTTATCACATCCTGGTGCCGCTGTAAGTCAGTGTTATTGCTTTGACTCTTTCAGGCTGATATGATTGTCCAGTTTTATTGTACATTGTTGTGATGGCAGTGTGTCTTTTGTAAGCTGCACTTCAGAGTTTTGTGGATGGGAAGTGTGGAACTAACTCTTGTAGAGTGAGTTTTCCATTGATGAAAACCTAGTCCTAAGTATTTTTTCTCAATTCATTTGAATAGTTTGTACTGACTTGAAAGAATCAATGATGAAAGCTATATATTCATCTAAAAATATTCAGTGTAGTCATAACGGTAAAGAAATGATGGTGTGTTCACCTCACGGAGGCTTAGGACACGTCCAAGGCATCAACGTGCGATGGAACAGGTTGAGAGAGTGACTTTAGTGTATTTGTGCATTTAGTCCATTTAGACTGTGAATATGAACTTGATGCCGTGGTCTGCACCACTGGAATGAGGATGAGTTGTATCACATTTCATGTATTTATTCATGTGGACAATGTACAATTACACTAAGCATGGACATAGAGATGCTTGTACCAGTAACTTAACATCTCATTTATATCATAGTGCACAATATATACAGTGCAGATAATGCATTTAACTTTACAATTAACCGCACTCATCCAAGATCAACTTGGACTGCATTATTAGGACATATAGTGCAGGGGGCACATTTTAACATATTGCTTTGTTGTGTACACAAAACCACAGCATTATATTTCATTAATTAATCAAATGATGAAAATGAATCTCAACATATTATTTATAGTATCTAATAATAATTCTGCCTCAGTGGCTGAACGTTGCATGTTCTCCCCGTGTCTAGATCCTATGTGTTCTCTGGGTTCACCCATCAACCCACAATATGCACAAAAGGGGAAATCCTTAAGGTCCTAACCGAGTCTGGCTGCAGAGCTGGAGCCGGGTCCCGGGCGCTGACAGTGACGGTGGCATTGAAAAATAGGTCAAGTGCAGAGGACAAATTACCCAACAAAGTATAGTCTCTTATTAGATGTTCATTGTGTTACATTTTTATCTTATTGGCCAGGTTCTCTTCTCAAAATGAACATATTGAATTCCATATTATGCAGTTCTGCCTCAGTAAAATGTATGAAGCTTCCAATCACTTTCAATGATCACAATCAAATCATTTATGTGGAAACGTGGGGCTGTTTTAAAGACTAAAGCTGTCAGTTTGCATTCCGTTCATGGCATCGTGTACTTTGTATTTTTTTTTGCAGGCGCCTGGAGAACGTGGTGTTTGACTGTGGCTGTGACATTCGCTGGATCCAGTTGTGGCAGCAGCGCGGTGAGGCCGGGCTGCACACCCAGCAGCTCTACTGCAAGAACGGGGCCTCGGAGATACGCCTCCACAACATGTACATCAACAACTGTGGTGAGTGCCATCAGTGCACTTTAACTACAAATGTAGTACAGTAGAATCGTATTTGCCCCCTGTCGTAGTACTACGAGGGGAGCGAGGGGGACGAGGGGAGCGAGGGGAGCGAAGGGGAGCGAAGGGGAGCGAGGGGCCAGCGCGACCTCAGCACTCCCGCCACCGCGCCCGGACAAAGTGAGCACAAGTTGGGGGCAATTTATTTCCTCACAGCCAAACTATTTAACAGCGTCTATATTATGAAGCGTTTTGACTGACTGCAAATGAGAAAATACATGTTTTAATTTGTCAGGATTTTTTTATTAGAACATAGATCCACAAAACAACAACACAACAACAACAACATCAGAAAGGAAAAAAACACACACAAATATCACCAAAAAATATGAAAAAAAGTTGAAAAATAAGGAAGTGGCATTAAAAAATTGAGGAATTAGAGCATATTAAAATCTGAATAATTGTCCAGTTGTTGTTCATTGTTTTATTCTAAATTTTCTAGTTTTAAAGGCGCAATGGACGATTTTTTCGGCGATTTGAGAACGCAGGTGGAAGTGCGCATGCGCCCTCCCCCGTGCGGACTGATACAACACACACGTGCGTTTGTTTATTAGCGCAACGGAGCGCATCGCATCTCTCGTCTCCCGTAGATTTCTGTCTTTTATGAGTCAACTCGAACCAGACTCGAACAGTCTATCTCCGTCTTCATTTTGTCCCGTACACTGAGGGAACTATATTATGATAGATCAATGCGCTTAGACACGCGGAACCGTGCTGCTCTCGGGGGACGATCCACACGCAGCTGCAGGTGAGCGGTAGGTGCGTTTTATGATTGATACGTGGCAGGACTAATCGGCAGTCCACGCCACGAGGAAATAAGACTAAAATTTGGGCCAAAAAATCGTCCATTCACCCTTTAAGTTGATTCCTGAGGTTATTTGAGATTTGTCAGTTGCCATCTCGTTCTTCTGCACAAATGCCAGGTTCTGTGCCGGTGTCAGTCTCACAAGATCAATTCATGGCTTGGACAATTTGCCGAATGTCCTCATCACTCTTTAACCCCCATTTCACAGTATGCCGTCCTGTCAAATGAACTGTGGTGGATGACGCACACTTAGTTGTCAGTTAAGTACAAGTGGAGATACACAAGCAAAAAAAATACTCAAGTAACAAGAAAGAAGCACATGCAAACATCGTAAAAGTACTTTGAGAGTACTGTATACAGATTTTCAGGACTGTTACAGCATTTAAATCTGGTGCTTTGGTAAATAATTTATTGGGCCGATTTTTGCTCAAAAATACCACTTTGAATCATTGTTCATTTTCTGAACATTTCTTGTGAATTTGATGTTTATTCTCTGTTTGCTCAAGGCCAACTCAAAACCATAAGGCAAGATATGCAGTACATTTACTTTTGTTACTTTCCACTGCAAGGACGATCTTGAATACCAAAAATAAAAATAGAAAGGGGAGTTTTTGGAGTCAGATCGTTCGTGAGGAATAAAATCAAAGCTAAATTGCTTAAATTCAACTTCCTCTCTTTGTTGCTGTTTGATCATGAGAGAAATTGGGTGCAGAACATTACAATAATAGTATGTCTCTTTCTTTCCTCTTTTTTTTTGCATCCCCACAATTTAAAAGCCAAAAGCCATTTTTCAGGCCAGCAATACAGTGAGCTATCAAATACTGCTTTGAGGTTAATTGCTGCTATGCCAACATGAGATTTGGCTATCCCTTTTACGCTCTTCTGTAGCAACGCAAACGCACGGGACGAGAACGGAGAGTCAGTGAAGGGTGAAAACAGAGGAGACAGCGCGGGAGGAACGCGGGTGAAAGGTGGAATAGGAAGGACGAGGGAAATAGGAAAGGAGTTGAGGAGGAGTGACAGGGTTAGAGGTGCGTATAATCCGCACTGGTGACTCATCCTGGTGACATCGTCTGCGCGCGCGTGTGTGTGTGTGTGTGAGCCCATACGCCCGCCGTGTTCCTTTGTAGCACTCTTATTACATTAATGAAAAGTGATTAATTGATTTGGTGTGTAACTATGCAGACACGGGCGCTGACAGGAGCCGATTGGCCTGTGTTAAATTTCTGTGTGTGTGTGTGTGTGTTCAGATTTGCCTGAGATCAGCGTGAGCCACAGCAGCGTTCTGGCCATGGAGGGCGACAACGTGACGGTCAGCTGTAACGGATCTGGATCTCCTCTGCCCGAAGTGGACTGGACGGTGGCGGGCCTGCACTCCATCAACACACACCTGGTACGAAACAGTACAGCAAAGACAAAAGACACACACACAGACGTACAAAATGACGTCCTACATGTAATAATTCAATAAGCTGTGTTAATGTCTGATTGAGGGGCAAATGTACTTATTTTTATTCAATTGTGCCATGATTATGTTTGTTTTGTTGTTGAGTTGATGTCTATTTGTATTTTTAATTTTGGGGTTCACATTCTGGCCGGGTTATGTTTCTTTTGTTTAATACATTTAATACATATGACCTCAGAGTGTGCGCTACAGCCCGGCCTGTGATACTACAGATTATTGAAACGTTTTCCCCAAAACTATTGACTTTGGGGCATTGCCAAATCCTATGGAGAAAGGTTCCAATGGTATTGTCCAGTGAGCAGTGTTCGCAAAATGGATTCTCTTTCATCTTCATTTTACATCTCCTGGGGTGTAAATACGACCTGTGAATAAATGTATCATGAATCATTTGGTGATTTGGATATGTTTGACCAGATTTGGCTCCAGTCCTTAAGTTTCCACAGCTGCTCAATGGGCAGACGCTTACGTGAGGATTCTGCAATACATTTGTACAGGTCAGAGACAATATCACTGCTTCTCCCTTTGCCCAGGATAGAATGAAGCGGGTGATGATTTAAGTGGCATCCCCATGAAACACCTTGGACACGTATCGCAACACGCAGTTGCAAGTAAAAACAGAAAGTAGAGCCTGGTAGAGTCCATCCTGTCCTATGATGTCACTGAATGCGTGAACCCCTTTGGATTCCCATGGAGTAAAATAAATAATCTTTTTGTCTATTAGGAGTGAATGATTATAGAAGATTGGTGACTGTGAATAGAATGTTTCCTGCTTTTCATAAATTGATTGACTCTGTTCCAAAAGGACGTGAGGTGAGTGACGATAGGGCCGTGTTTGTGTTCGGTCGTCTTGAGTGGGACATTAGAATAGATAAAGCTGGACAGACTACGATTGAATTAACTCTGTTTCGATGGGAATCCATGATACTGCGCGATCAGATCTGAACCATGAGACAAGAGACCGGAGTGTGAAGCACCGTGAATACCACTCAAAGTTTGGAAGGCTCATTCACCAGATGATTTGAGTCTGTAAAGAGTGGGAGCTTTTATTGTGGGCTTCTTTCATAAATAAATACTCACTAGAGAGTGCAGTTTCCTTGAATAACCTTCAGGAGGAGCTAAAGGTTACATAAAACTCAAAAAATGTACAAGAAGAAGTTAATTTTGATAACAGATATACAAGCATGAAATGACGTGGGAAGAATACTCCATCTCCTTAAGTCATCAGTTATGGAGTGCAGCGTACTATTATAATTATCATTGATCACTGTGTTTCATTTAGAGTTTATATAGACACGCAGCTATTTCATATTGATATTGAACAAGGACAAGTTCTCTGCAATTTAATTTAGAGGCGGCATCAAAGCAGACTTCTTCCAGTTTACTTTATAGCCAGATATTGTCCCAAATTGCTCAAAGGTATTAAGAAGAAAGGGGATCGATTTGGTTGGATTGCTTGTGTAAATTAAGATATCATCCGCATAAAGTGAAATGTAGAGGTTTTTGTATCATAATTGGCTCTAGGCTCGCTCACTGCTATGGGCTCTAAAGAGAGACAGAACAGCAACGGTGACGACGGGCAACCCTGACGGGACGAGCGACTTATTTAAATCTAGCAGAGCAAACCTTACCTGTTATCACCATTGCACTAGAGTTGGTATCTGAAGTCTGCATCATAGCAATGAAATCTTCATTGAAACCCATCTGTCTCAGCACAGACCAAAGGCAACCCAACTCAAGCCGGTCAAACGCCTTTGCAGCGTCAAGAGAAAGAATCGCATCTTGATTTGGAGTTTTAGATGAAGAGTCTATAATATGAAGTAGTCTGCATCTATTGTCCAATAATAACCTTGATTTAATTATCCCAGTTTGGTCATGATGGACAAGTGTAGCCTGTATTGTTCAAGTCTTAACTCTGGGACGTTTAACTCTGTGTTTAAAAGACTGAGGGATCGATAGGAGGAACATTACGTTGGTGTTTTTTCTTTTATTAGTAAAAGTGAATTAATTGCAACATTTGAACCAACAGTGAAGGAGCCAGAACTTATTGAAAAGTGTATAATTTTTAGAGCAATGGGCCCAGCTGGGTCCAGGTGATCTCCCCTTGTTCTTTGTTTTTATAGCACTAGTTAGTTCTTCCAATGTAATCTGATTTACCCCCTGCAGCTCCTGGGGGTAATTTAGCTTGAGAAATCACTGCACTTCTTGTCATTGAAAGTGACTTCTGATGCATAAAGCTTTTGATGGGATTGTTTGAAACTTGTATTAATGTGTGCAGGGTCAGAGGTTACACTGCCCTCCTCTGCTCTGCTCCTTGTTTTTCATTTTCAGAGCTCGTAAGCGACTTGCACTGTTGATATAGTGTTGTCGTATTCTGCCATTTTCAGGTGTGACTCTGGTTAAATTTTTTCCTCACTCACAGCTTTTTCTGCCTCTAATAATCATATTCTCTGTTTTATGGTTCTGTTTAAGTTGGAGACATATTTATTTAGTCCTACTGAAATTTGGAATCTCATTTTCAGGGTAGTTCTGGCCTGAGCATTGACCGTAACGTAGGGGAAACATAAATGTAGACACAGGAAGAACATGCAAACTCCCGACAGAAAGGCTCCACGTCGCCCGGGACTCAAACCCAGGACCTTCTTGCTGTGATGCAGACGCTAACCACTGCAATTTCTCAATTTCTTCATGTCACGGCTCAAACATCCGCTGAAGAAGTAGTTATCTAGTTAGCTAAAATAACTAACCATGCAATGATTTACATTTGTGTTGGTTATCGTACACAAAGGAGACAAAATAAATGTGAATACAGTTGTTCGACAGTCGTCAGCAAGTCGTGAGGCTGAATCAATCTACGCCAATATTTCACAGATAACAAGCATGTCTTAGCCTCATTCTTAAAGTATTAAATATTCGCAAATTGATGCCCCTTAGCAACATGATTGTGAATCCGTTCCACAAATACGCACTTTTACCAACCTATATAGCCTGGATTAATATTCTCCTTCCATCCGACAGGCCTCAGGGATTGTCAGCGCAATAACTACTGCTGAGATAAACCACAACAACAGGAGAAGCCCCATTTCCCCAAATAGCTGTGGCCGTATTAGTCCTCTGTGTCTTTGTGGCTCGCATGAAAGTTCCTAGTGCCCCGGGCTCTTCTGTTTTAGGCAGGAGGAAACGGTAGCTCATCGGGACCAATGTGGGAGACCTGAGCGCGCCATAACTGCAAGCAAGAAACTCGACTGTGTGTGTGTGTGTCGTACCCCAGTCTGCCCTGCCCACTCCAATCGCTGTCAAGTTAGGACGCGTTCAACTCAACAGTGTCAAGACCAGAATAACAAGTGATGTAGCAGCACAAGGAAAACTTCACAATAGTTGCAATAGTTGATACGCAAACATATAATGATGACAGAAAACACGCACAGTTCGCAATAGTTACTCTTTATCACATCCTACACGGCCTGTCCGAAACAAAACAAAAAAGTCGCCACTCGGAATCAACTAATCAAATACAGTAGGTGGAGCCTCCTGCTGGAGAACTGCTGCAGGTGATGAACTTTCAGCTGCAACGCGGTATTTAAACCCGACTGATGCAGCGAGCGGCTTCTCATTTCTGATACAACCATGTGGAAAGACAAATCCTGTGGTCATGGAAACGATGTCAGTATGTTTGAGAATTGGCATCGAGCAGAGAAAACATCTAAAGAGAAGCAGGAACTAATGTACTGCAGATCTGAACCCCAGTGAGAGAGTTTGTGACGAGCTGGAGAAGGCTTTGTGCAGCGGTCACTCTCTCACATCATTACGAAATCTGTATGAAAATAACGCAACACTGGATGAAAATAAATCTTTTAGTATTGCAGAAGCTTTTTGAAACTATGCCACAGCGAATATGTGCTGTAATCAAAGCGAAAGGCCCTTTTTTTCTCCCCGTGGTGTCTTTTTTTTGGAGAGGCAGTGTAGCTTCCACGCATTTGATCCACGAGCTTAGCGCCGCCCAGTGCTCCTGACAGGTTACTTAAACGGAATGGAAGGATGAGTCAAAGGCAGAGGACACATTTCCCCACAGGGATAATTTATGGTTCACTTATACACATACATATATCAGCTGGTAACCTATATGCGCAGCGGATGGAGATAGTGTGTGGGTGTGGGTTGGCGAGCTTGTTTAAAATAGATTCTACCAGCGTCTATGTAGTACCTGGACTAACTTACTGACAGCAGCATTACCATAAACGGTGCAAGATATACAATAGATGCTTTGACAAGATTTAAGGTGAGGCGACACACTACTAATTCTTTCACTTGGAACTAAAGAAACTGTCCGACATTAGTAGAAAAAAGGTTGGTGTAATAATCCCTCTTTCGGCCAGGCGTTGTCTATTGTAGGAAGCGCTTCAGTTTTATGCCATAGTGTGGAACTAAATAGCCAAAGGAACAATAATTTCCATGAAAACAAACAAGGGAGGAGGCTCCTTCAGGTATGAGTCAGGTTTGTGGAGATGCTCTCAGTTGTGATTCATGTTTATCGGTTTTTAAGTGCAATAAAAACCTCCAAAAGGAAAACAAAAAAATCTAAAGAGTGACTGACCCTGTGATGAGTTGGCCACTGTCCAGAGTGTACCCCGCCTAAGGCCCAAAGTCACTGGGATAAAGTCCAGTCACCCGCGACCCCTAATGAGAAAAAGCGGTAGAAAATGAATGAATGAATGAAAAAGTGACTGAACTTTAAGTAACACCTTCAGCCACCAAGTTTTCAGTTGTGTACTTACAATGTTTTCAAGGTTTTTACTTTGAGATGTAACTCTTAAATCAATATTAATTTGTTGTGATTATATAAAATGATCATTGTTGTTCACTCCATTTTTCAACAAAATCAACCATGAAGTTTACACCAGTCCTGGCATTGACCATTATTCAGTTTCATGTCCCTGAAACACATTTTCACAATTTTCATTTAAAAGCATTAAATGAACAATTCCAATACATATTTTTGTCCTCTTTCCTTGTGAAACGTAGCGAGACCAAACGCTCCGCACCAACTGCATTTCTATTCTAAATCTAATCGATGGTGGTCAAGGAAAGAATGGAGAGCTCCTGTACCTTTTAAGTCTTACATGTTGTTTCCCCCACAGTCCAACGTGTACTGGCCAAACATCCACTCCATCAACCTGACCCTGTTCAACATCAGCCGCGACGACAACAACTTCCAGCTCACCTGCATCGCCGAGAACGTGGTGGGAATGACCAACTCCTCCATCCAGGTCAACGTCCAGTGTGAGTAATCGTGTCCAGCTCCCACAGCTACATGCACAACTTTGACCAATTTTCATGTATTTTATTTGTTTTGACTGCTGCATTTCATCTTTGGTTTCAACTTTCCTCCACTGCTGTCCGACCTGTTCTTTTTTTGCCTTAATGTACATACCTGTGTTTTCCGGACTACGTTTTGGCTGGGGTGCGACTTATACTTACATTTATACTTATATACTTTTACTCCGGTGCGACTTATATGTGATATTATTTGTTATTTTCACACTTATATATGTTTTTTTCTTCTCTATTATGCATTTTTTGGCTGGTGCGACTTAAACTCCGGTGCGACTTATAGTCCGGAAAATACGGTATTCAGAATCACAAATATATATATATATATATATATATATATATATATATATATATGAATGTGCAAGTGAAAGTAGAACAAATACATAAAAGAAGTCAGGTCAGATTTGACACGTACAGATTACCTGCTTTAACTCTAGGGGCCCCACTTACAAACAAACAGCAAAACCCCATTAAGAGTTTATATTTACTCCCAGTGCAATGTGTGCATGTGTTGACATTAAATATTTGCTTCTAATGAACTACTTTGCTTTAAATAATCTCCACATTTGCATCGGACTTTAAATGATTAGTGTTGTTGATTTGACCCTCGTATTTTATCCCATTAAAACGAAGCTTGATCTAATGTGTTTACACGGCGCCAAACAATACGAGTACTGCACAGAAGCTCCCAATACAGTAGGTGTTTTGTACCGTTCTTCTGGTTTCAGCGTTTCTAGCTCGTGTGCCAACTAAAAAGAGCATTAATCAAAACAAACCAAAGACGTTGTGGGTTTAATGCCGTGTGGCAAAAACGAGTCAAAAAGGCCAAATCTTTCAAAAGAACTTCAATCCGAGCACCTTTTTCTGTGTCTATCGCCATATGAGCCAGTTAAACCCGCAAGCGGCTTTGAGAGGTCTTTAATCCAACACCTCTGTTGTTTGGTTTTGTATATTTATCTTAAATTATAGACAGTTGGACTTCTTACATTTCTTTACATTTGTGAATTAATAAAATATATATTTGCATTTGAATGAAGACGATTCATAATTTTTCAAAAGTCTGATTAATCTGATTTATGTATTTCATTTATTGAGACACTGCACAGCTTAGGTACAGAAAAATAATAATAAAAATAGATAACTTATAAAAACACTCTCGTAGAAAATCCTCTTTAACTCTTAAATAATAACACTCTTATTTACAGCTGTTACATGGACAAAAGATATTGCACCAAGACTGTGGTATGGAGAGAACATGCAAACTCCACACAGAAATATAAATATTACGAGAACATATACATTGGATAGTTTCAAATTTAAACAGGAATCAACAAGACCTTAAGTTGCAATACAGAAGATCATTTAAATAATTCCAATAACAAATCCAAACAACACATTCTGTCAAAAATATATCAGAGCTAGCGCTAATAAAGTCATTTGCTCAACCTTTTTACTCTTCTAGTATATTCTTTTCTATTCATCATTAGATAGATTAAGAGTTTTCTGGCACACTTTTTTTCTAGTGCCCAAACAGGTGAATGTCTTGTTAAAGAGAGCTAATCAGTGAGCTTTCTGCTGGAGTGATTGCACGAAATAAAAGCCTGATGTCGACTGTTGAGCTGTGGCTTTCACATTAAAGGTTATCAGCCTGACTGCCGATCCATGTGCCGACACTATTTATTCCACAGGCTTTAGGGCAGCGTGCAATGTGCCCACATAGAGTTAAGAACAGCTATAGTGGTACACGGAAATAGCACACATTACTGGAGGTGAAACCAAACTACACACTGGACCGGCTCAAACATCACTGTAGGTGTAAGTACTGCACGTGTAAGCCACTGCTGCATGTGAATCCAAGCAGGTTGTAAATGTTCTGTGGAGCTTGCAGATAGAAGGTTCTGGGGTTAATGCTATAAGATGTAGTTAAGTTGAAGCTGATTACATTTGGCTTTTATTGTCCAACAAAAGACAACATTTCTACACAAACACTTAGATTCTGATGTAAGACTTAAAGCTTCATTTATCAAGCATTTTCTCAGCTAACTGCTCTAAAAGTGAAGCAAAAACCTGACACAGTTGACATTTGTGTCCTCCACAGATACTAGAAAAGTCAGTTTTGAGCACCGGGAGTAAACATGTTGGCAAACACGGATTTGTGGGTGAACGGCATCTTAAATAATACAGCTCTGGATTTCAACCAAAGCGATTACCGTATTTTCCGGACTATAAGTCGCACCTTTTTTCATAGTTTTGGCCGAGGTGCGACTAATACTCCAGAGCGACTTATATGTGTATATGTTTTTTTCTTCTCTATTATGCATTTTTTGGCTGGTGCGACTTATACTCCGGTGCTCCATATGCAAAATGAGGTGTTTTCCCTAATTCTGATTCTGCATGAACATCAACATAATATGTTGTGATTGAATGCATATTATGCATTCAATTATCCATCTTAAGCTGTTATTTGTGACTTGCGCAGACACTCCATGTGCAGAAGCATGTCGGGGAGAGTGTTGACTGTTGATTCCCATCGTTATTTGTTGAGGATCGGCTCCACAAACCTGCAATATTAGTCTTATGGCTTAAAGTCCTTTCAACTGACAACAATTATGTCTTTGGAGATGAATAATATACTGACAACAATTATGTCTTCGGAGATTAATAATATGGCAGCGTTTTCTGAAGATAACATTTACCACTAGAACATTTACACTGATATATATATAGACCCAGTAATTACAGAGATATGAACCATAAACCAGGTCAACCAATCTGCAATCTGACAGTTAAACAGCAAATTATACCATAGAATTCTGACCGCAATTCTGACAGTTTCTCCTAATGTGACTTCGTTTGGCAGGATAGCACCTTTAGTCAATATTTATCATAGTTGTACTTTGTGAATGCATTTTGAAAAATAAAAGTACAGTTTAAGATGACAGGAAGTAGAGCTGCGTTCCCTCTGTGATGTCATCAGTATGCGACGTGCCATTGCAAACACAGAGACGATTTACATTCAACTGATAAACAGACGATCATTCAACAAAATAAAGGTGTTACAGTTTATTGTCTCACTGTTTGTCGTATCGTAGCTGCTGTGTAGATTTTGGCTCTTGTTTTCAGTATGGTTGCTAGGTAACAGTTGTGGAATTACTTCAATCCATGTAATCCATCTGCTGCCCATGTCCAACCACGAAGTACAATTATAAACTTTACAAAAAATGGTCAAACTGGGGACAAATAGTCAAAATGTTTAGTAAAATCTCAAATATAATTGTGTTCACTGCGTTTTAGTGAAACGTGTTTAAACTTCAGGGATTCTAGAACAGAATTGCACATGCTATTTTTCCGTTTATACAGCCAGTTTAGCACTTGGCAATGAGGCCTTTAGTGTGCAAGCGGACCTGACTGAGATTGTATGAGATTCGTCCTTCAGCCAAAGTGGTACTTGCAGTGCATACGTGTCCTTGAGCAAGACGTTTCGCTAAAAATACTGTAGCGGTATTATGGTTTTATATATTCTTTATACGACACATACCACATACAGGGACATCATGCAGACCATCAAATAACACGAGGCTTAAAAGGCACTATCCAGTACCGCTTTTTGCATGAGCGTTTCACGGATTTATTTCCACACAACTTATCCCGATTTGGCCTGAAAATACTCTGGCAATAACGACACTGACAGGCTCAAAGAATAATTTACAGTCGGATAGAAAAATCTCCGGTATCCGAGCGAACAGGCACATTATGCAGGTACATTTAGGATGCAATGAGGTGTTGCACGGCTCCAAACCAAGTGAAACTGATGTAGCCAATTAGCCGGAATATAGCCTCCAGCCCACATGAAAGCCTGGCCTCCGTCTGAGCACAACACCATACGGGGAAATTACCCCTTCACCAAAGAAAAACTATGATTTTATTAACTATCAACATTAGGAATTGGTTTTGCTGGTATTACATGTGTTTGCCCTCTGGACCAGACCTGGGGCCATTCAGAGCAATGTTGGAAAAAAGATTGTTGGTGTTATTTAATAAATAGAATCATTGCGATTTGGGCTATAATTTGATATGTATGTTTTGTGTTCAAAGTTCCAATGTTGAAACGCTACACCAATAAATGTTTAAAGAAGAATTTGAATTCAAATGTTAATTAATTATAAATAATAATAGTTTGCCCTGTAGAAATACTATTAGGGACAGCATAAACTAATGATATATCGTGCTTGAAACAGCTTGCTAATAGTGAAAATTCCAATTATTATTCTGATTGAGTTGTGATTAATCACTCACTGTAACAGTTATTAAGCAATTGTATTTCAAACTGTAAAAAGTGAAACACAAACAATAATCAGGTATTTTTTTCATATTTCACTTCAATGAAAATGTTCTCATATCAAACACAAACTGCACAGGAAAACGAATGTAACTGCACAAAACACACTGTCCTTTAATCTATTTATAATTAGGTTTAGCTTAAACAGAAGGTCAGTTCAATTATTTTATTTAGCATTATTGATTTATTTTATCATATGGGCAGTAGAAGAACATAGAACTAAAACACTAATCTCTAATAATCTGGATATAACTCGTGCTCATCAGCCTGGAGGGTCTAAACGTTCCTGACCTGTCGGGACGGTCCTGACCTGTCCGGACGGTCCTGACCTGTCTGATCGGTCCTGACCTGTCTGACCCGGCCGGACGGTCCTGATCTGGTGCTCAGTCTTGCTCCTGGTAGAGAGACAATTGAGCAAGGGACTCATTCTTCCTTTTTTTTAGAATATGATCTTTTTTTTTAGAATATGATATTTATTTAGCAATTTATCTTTTCCTTACCTTTACTAAACAATTAAATTCAATTTATTTTTACAACGTCCAAAATCCCAGCAGCAGTAGTCTCAAAGGGCGACATGGTTCAGTGTGGCCCTGGTTGGGAAACACTGATTAAAACTATCTTTGAAACCTGTTCAGAGCGTCCCAGAGCGGCCGAGGAACACAACATAATGACTTACAACATTGTACTGTCAGACACTATATAAAAGCACATACATCCCTGAGGCAAACAGAATCTGCTTCTTTTTCTTCTGTTGACACTTTCCACTGCTGCCGCTGCAAATTAACTTATGAAATTTTCACCACATGCTCTGATGGTAATTACATTCTGTCCCCTGTGCCGGCTATTGTCTCCAGAAATGTCATAAAATAGCTTCAACTGCAGCTCAGATTCTGGAGTAATCTGATTGACAGCCAAATTAGAAGCCATCAAGGACAAGTGACTGCAATCAAAAAACTAGCCCCGCTCTCTTTAAACTAAGAAGAGGAAAGTAAAATGAAAAACAAAGACTTTGGGGGAGCCATTGTTCAGACTCTTTCTGGAACAACCGGGTTTCTATCTGAACCCTTAAAGGCGGTATGGCCGATTTTTCGTCGATTTGAGAACGCAGGCGGAAGTGCGCATGTGCACTCCCCCGTGCGGACTGATACAACACACATGTGCGTTTGTTTATTAGCGCAACGGAGCGCATCGCATCTCTCGTCTCCCATAGATTTCTGTCCACTTCTGCGTCAGCTCGAACTGTCTTTCTCCGTCGCTAAATGAATATGTCTGACACAATGAATTGAGTTCTACACGTGGATCAAACCGGAAAGTCTCTCGCTGAAAGCTGTCGGGGAAAATTGGTACGTTGGGTGAAATAATTCAAGCTGATTGGGCGGAGCACCATTGAGTGCCCGCCTACCGTAATTTGAGTTTATTCAATCACAGCAGTGAGTCATTGTGATGAACTTAAAGTGTGTGCTGGATGCAACAACATGTGTCACTTCTGCTCACATTGGATTATACGGGACGTACCGAGGAGGAAACATGTTGGCAAATGACTGTCACTGTTTTTCTAACACGCATTTGTGGGTGAACGGCATCTTAAATAATACAGCTCTGGATTTGAACACATTCAATTGCCGTATTTTTTTCATAGTTTTGGCCGAGGTGCGACTAATACTCCAGAGCAACTTATATATTTATGTTTTTTTCTTCTCTATTATGCATTTTTTGGCTGGTGCGACTTAAACTCCGGTGCGACTTATTGTCCACTTGTATTCAAGCGTACTTTTTCCAAATAGGTTTTCATGGTATACGTTAGATGAACTTTCAATTTAAAGAGTGAAATATTTGTATATAAATTACAGAAAAACGCTACACATTCAAATAACTAAATTGTTCGCTTAGCCAACATTATTATGACATATATTTTATTTCAAATCAGGACACAAATCACACGTATATGTTGTTTACACATTTTGCATAGGTTGAGACATACAGAAGACAAACATGCCTATGAGGAAAAACCACCAAAGACAACAAATAACACAGAGGAGGTCTGAGAACCACACAGAATCACTGCTGTTCATCTGAGGTATGAGGATTTTGTTCTAAATGATAACATGATAAATGACCAATGAGTTTGTTAATTTCACATGCATCACTGTAACAAACAAACAAACAGACAAACAAACACGCCTGATAGCACAACTTCATAAAATAGTGTGTATGTGTGTGGGGGATTGGCATTATTGCACTTGACTACAGCCTAATTCACTCAATGTAATTCTCTCTCTTTCTCTCTCTTTCTCTCTCATTTAATTAATAGATTAATAATTCATAGAATACACAATCTTGATACAGATTTTTAATCATTAGGTGATGATGGTTAATCTTTCCCCAAATGAAAACCCAAACTAATGCAGTAACACATTTGTAGTTTAATTAATGTGAGGCTTGACTATTAGTCAGTTTAGTTGCTGGAATCCACTTATCTTGTCAATCTGGAGCTTTGGAAATCTTGTAAAAGGCTCTGGTTTCCATCTTCCCTTGATCATTTGTTCGTCTCAACTCTGATCAAGTTTGTTAATTGCGTTAGTTCCACTGTGATTCCCCCGCCATCGTCCCCGTCAGCGTGGAGTTCGGTGCTGCACGCGTGACGAACACTGCAGGAGCGCTATAGAGAGAATTAGCCTGTAAGGATCTTTTTGTCTTCCTTTTTCCATCTCCGGATTGTGATTACGGATCTGGACACGGTCAGGAGTACCTGGCTGGAGCTTACTTCATGTTGCTGGTGTAAATCAGAGAACCCAGGACAAATCCAGCCCGAGGCACATGAGAGCGAAGATGAAAACCCCACAGAAGAAAACCCATGCGTTCTGAAAATGTAATGTGGTAATGTAACGCCCGGCTGCTATCAAATCATTTCTATTCATTCCCTTTACTTGGTTCCCCTTAGCATGAGGTATTCTTTATAATTGTTCCCAGTTATTAAAGTATTATGAGTGCCCCTCCCTCTGGTGAATGTAAGCTCACTCTACTCTTACCGGAACATCGTAATCCCAGCTCAGAGAAGCCCAGGGGGACGCGCTGAACCCCAGTCCCGCCAACGCGCTCGCTGTCACCGTTAGCCATGATCTGCTATCGCACTACTGCGCTAAAACATGACATTTAGAAAAACGTACCGGCAAAACGCAGAAAACTCCACAGGCCTCGCGCAGTGTCCTCTCTGATCTAAGCGATGTTATTATCAAAGCTTGTCATCGGTGCGGACGTAGCCAGAACGCCATGTTGTTGTAGAGCAGTACGGAGCGCGGTAATGACTAGCATTGTATCGACTGCCGCGCGCCTGGCAGCCTCGCTCTGGGGGAAATGGATTGCTCCCCAACTGTCCATCAACCTTCTTTTTTTTCTTCTTTTCTATTCCCGACGTCTTCTCTTTTCTCTTTCGCTATATGACGCGTTGACTGGGACTTTCCGTTTTTTTGGCGCCGTCCCGTTATTTGCTCAAAAATCACAGCTCGACACGCGCCCCCGCTTCCAAATGCTCTCACGTACAGCAGCCCTAGCCTTTAGTTCGATTCAATGACTTGATTGTTACTCTTGTCGCTTAGAACCATCCCCAAAGCAACTTGCAAAAATTACAGCTCGGGAAATCTTTGAGGAAGGCTTCATTTTAATCAAATATTCCCGATTTCTACACCACGTTCCACATGCCGCATGTTGTAATAAGTAGAACCAAGTACATAATGTTGTATACGCGTGAACTGCTTACATGGTAAAAAAAAGACATAGCTACCAAGTTTGTCCATAAACTCCTTCCACAGTTGGAGCTGAGGTTTTGTCCGTGTATAATACAACTGGCATATTCATTTACAGACCTCCTCGAGGGCAGAGCAAGTCCATCTGCTTCTGAGAATATTTGTGATTCTAAATTCTAAAGTTGACTTGAGTTGTTTCCAATAAAATGGTAATGATTGCAATTAGGTATGGAGTAAATATATCCCATTGTCAACTCAGTGCACAAAGAATATTCATGAATAAGAAATGAGTGAACAACCCCAGCAAAGCGCCAAACAATACATTTCTGTACATTTTGCAGAAGGACTTTTTTTCTGATTGTTCCCGAACAAAAACTAATAGTTAAATCATATATTTATTGTCCCTACAATTTGAGTGACCTGACCCTACGTACATGCTACTCCTGCTCTAAACTGCTCAGGTTTAGAAATAGCCCGGCGCAGGGAGAGATCAGGTAGTGATTCATTGAGCCTCTGTACTTTAGTGTGAATGAGATGGAGGCGATGCCTGCAGCTATAATCTAGTCCTGTGCTGTAAATAGGATCGCTCACACATATTACAACATGTGTGTGCGCTGCAGTGAGGGAATGTAGAACACACACACTGCCAGGTATTACCAAGGGCCATATATTTCCTTTTGATGATGCTGCTGCGATACTGAGTCATGCACAGACAAATCAACTGATGAATTGTTTATGAAATGTATCTGATGGTATTAAAGTGAGAAATTGCCTCTCCGCTCGGCGGCCGTGGTGCTGCTGCATGTCAGGAGCAGAGGATGTGGAGAGAAATCCTGTGTTTGTTCAGCTCATTGCCCAGTGTGCAGAACAGAAGCAGGAATGACTCTACAGCCACAGCCAGACTCACATCATCTAAAAGGCAGTTTTTCACTGAAAATCTAATGTGCTTTGAGTTCATTTTGTGGCTCCCTTTTTGAGTTTATGCAGGGAATTACATTAGGGTTTCATGAGCCCATGGGTTCTGAAGGTTTCTAAAGCTGTGATGTTTATAGCACACTAAATATGTTAAGGAATTGCCATTTTATAGAGAAACAAGGGTATTCAACCAGAAGTCAAAGCTTATTCTAACATTGCACTATAATGGGACTGCATCATCAGCTTTCTTTGTAAACACATTTTACATTTCAATTACTTTTGTGAACTTATATTTAAACATATTGTAAGGGTTGTTCTCTTTCTTGCAGTTCCTCCTGTTATCCTGAGATTGGCAGAGCCAGAGCAGCGCCATGACACCTGTATCGAGTTCACCGTGAGGGGCTATCCACACCCCAAACTGCGCTGGTTCCACAAGCAGAAGGAGATCGTGCAGAACAAGTACATCCGCACTGAGATGGACTTCTTCCAGGACTATCTGGAAGGCTGTCTGACCTTCCAGAACCCAACACACGTCAACAACGGCAACTACACTCTGGAGGCCAGCAACGCCCTGGGCACAGTCACTAAGACTGTGTACGGCCACTTCCTGGCTGAGCCAGAGTCTGACATAGAGGAGGGAGGTGAGCAGTCCAGCTTTGCTTTATATTCATGTTGACAGATGCACACTCCTCAACAGATGTCCCTGTGTTTACTCAAGCAAGACTTTCTGACAACAATTACCTTGATATTTATTTAGAGCTCAAACTAAGTCCTGTAAGATTCAAACCAAATAGAAAAAAAAAAAACTATGGACTAATTCTCTGCCCAGTGGCTCCTGTGTCCTCACAGTCTGTGCGGCCTACTTTCTGTGAGAGGAGTAAGAAGCAACGCTCTGTGACCTGTTGGGGTCTTGATAGAATTGCCTGCGTGCAGAGTTACAGATGTGATTGTTGGAAAGAGCTAACGGGCCGTTTAGCTTGTATTAAAATGGGCCTTCCCGGGGTGCGGCTGTGAGGTGAACCTGCTGTTGGATCGTAGCCAGGGCTCATCCACAGTGCAGTCAGGTATTGTTCATTTAGGTTCACACAGAGTTCATCGAGAGAGAACGGCCTTCTGAGGGAGCTCGATTTCTCCCCATGCTCAATACTCCAAGGTTAATGCCCAGTGTCAGTGTATTGACATAGCATGACTTTCATTGTATTCTCTTTTACAGGCCAAGTGGAAGTAGGTGAGTAATTGTATTTCCAAATTTAGCCTCAGCTTTATATGTGTTTGTCTGACGTGATGACACACATTTATCTGTGTTAGAGTGTAACCACGGAAACATTTGAGGACTTTGTGTGGCTATTGGGTTGCAGCATGGCAGCTTAGCATCGTGGGCACTGCCGGCGTTCACGGAGGAAGTTGGCTCTGACTAAGCAAACATTGTGTATATTTCTAAATGGCACCTCCAGAGAAGTAGAAGTAGTATTTTGTCTTCTTCTGCTTGATCATTCCGCATGCCAAAATACTTGTATGCAGCTTTACACATCTTGGGGTCATATCACTATTGCTATTTGTAGGTATTTACAAAATGATCTGACATGATTTGTATTCATTTTTCAAACTTAGTCACAGCTGATTCTCACCTTGTGCCCCGCCCACTGTGTTGTGATATGAATATCCATGTGCAGCAGTCGTACAGCTGGACACTTGGCCCCTGCCTGACGCTGCATCGTAAATCTGCAGCTGTGGTGTGGCTCCAGGGCCTCGCAGTTAATCGCTCAAACAAAGAGGGACGATCTGACCCCTGACCTGCATCACGGTCCCCCTCCATCTCCACACAAGGCCATTATTCCTCATCAGCCGTGGAGTATTAAGCTGCAGCCTGGCCGGAGAGACGCAGATGCTCTGTCACTGCAGCTCCTGTTTGATTAAAAAGACTGATCAAAAACTGTATCAACTATTCAATCAATTCCACCAATCGCTCACTCACCACGTTCACAATAGGTGAGTGAGGTGACTTGCCCGAGGACACAACAGTAGTATTAACTGACAAGGCAAGGCAAGGCAAGTTTATTTGTAGAGTACATTTCACACACAAGGCAATTCAAAGTGCTTCACACAACATGAAAAAAATGCATTCAAATCACAAAGAAATTACAGACCACATACATAGCATTCCAGACACTCTTTCCCATCATTTATTTGACATTGCCAGCATGACAGGTGTCTCCGGGATGGACACATCACTTTTAGATTGATTCTTTCCCATATCAGCGCACTATCTGCAAACAAAAGGATCCTACTGCTGAGCCTCTGCCGTCCTCCCTTCTTTATGAGCTAGTGGTTTGCCAGTTAATTGGGCCATTTTCTACCATTATTTTATTTCAAATATCATAATTTACACATTTACGATTATTCGAAGAAACATCACAACTAGGAATGTCAAGATTATTCGGTTAATTGATAATCATGATTATTCAGGTCACAACATAATCGTAAGGGCCTAAATGATAATAATGGTGAAAATTTTATAAGCAAAATTAAGACAAGATGAATTGTAAATGTAAATAAGCCGCTCACAAGCTTGAGGAAGAGTGACACGTCCGACCATAGGAATGAAAGAAAACGGTTTGGTCATAGTCTCAATAAACATGATCAATTGTTTGATTGTGATGTTTTTTCTCATAATAAACATAATAAAATTGGATTCTGTGACATCCATAATAAATTCTTTGGATTACTCACAATTGCTGGCACTGGGACCAGACAACATCCTTTATCCTTCTTTCTAATCGCTCACAACTCTTTGCTCTAGCTTTATGATATCAAACTTTGTGAATGAAACAGGAATTATATTGTCACATAAACATCTAGATGAAATAAAGAAGCACATTTTTACTCTTTTGACATAAAAATTAAACAGCAATCACTCACTCTTTGCTGCCTACAATTGTCATGATCATAAAGAATTTGCTGTTATGATTATTTTTGGACAATTACTGATTAACCGAATAATCTTGACGTTCCTAACTTGAAACACAAAAACAGAGCAGGGAGGGCCTTTGATACGAGAAGCTACAGAGTCATCACATCAGACGGAGGAGGAGCCGAGATGGTGGTTGCTGGGCACGCTCGGTGGGCTATGGCCGTGTGTCTCTGAGCCATTGGCACTCGCTCTACCATGTGGCCATTAATTTGCTCACAATTACTGTGCGATGTCCTGGCTGGGGGCCCCGTGCTGGAGCCTCCCCGACACCAGTTCATTTGGTTTCACAGCTCTGTGTTTGTCCTTTTTCCCCTTTACTGCTTCAGTCGCTGTTTGCTTAACTTTGTGTTTGCGCTGGTGTGATGCATGGAATTTCAACACTCTAAATCTAAGAGGACTCTCAAGGATTAGGAGTCACTTTTGTGCTCTGCAGCGTATATGCTCTAAATTGATCTAGTTTAACAGTGTTTTAGAACGTCTGTTTATTGGCCAGGTTGCAGTAAGGAACTAATGCTAATAAGTGGTGATTGTTGCAACCACTTAGTATCATATTTAAGCGTTGAAATAATAATGAGTCTATGGAATAGCTTATAAACACTCAAAGCCCAGTTAACCAATGAAAACAATCATTTATAGTGTAAAAAGGTATGGCCCACTTGAGTCCCACAGCTGCTGCAAGGGACTATTATTCATGACCGATGACCATCATAAGTAGAAGATTAATTATTCACATTTACTTTTTTTCCAAATTGTTATTGTAAATTGATATTTTGTCGTTTCAGGTGGAGAAACGGGTCGACCAGAGGAAGACACTTTTGGGGTGAGTGTGACTGTGTGGCTCTTACCGAATGGCTCTTACTGTACGGCTCTCACTGTGCCGCTCTCACTATACGGCTCTCACTGTACGGCTCTTACTGTATGACTCTTACTGTGTGGCTCTTACTGTACGGCTCTTACTGTACGGCTCTCACTGTACGGCTCTCACTGTACGGCTCTTACTGTATGACTCTTACTGTGTGGCTCTTACTGTACGGCTCTCACTGTACGGCTCTCACTGTACGGCTCTCACTGTACGGCTCTTACTGTATGACTCTTACTGTGTGGCTCTTACTGTACGGCTCTCACTGTGCCGCTCTCACTATACGGCTCTCACTGTACGGCTCTTACTGTATGACTCTTACTGTGTGGCTCTTACTGTACGGCTCTTACTGTACGGCTCTCACTGTACGGCTCTCACTGTACGGCTCTTACTGTATGACTCTTACTGTGTGGCTCTTACTGTACGGCTCTCACTGTACGGCTCTCACTGTACGGCTCTCACTGTACGGCTCTTACTGTATGACTCTTACTGTGTGGCTCTTACTGTACGGCTCTCACTGTACGGCTCTAGCCTTTCGGTTGCCGTGCAGACATAAAGAACAATGCATCGTGCACAGGGCTGTTGTGCTGTTGTGCACAGGGCTGTCGTGCACAGGGCTGTCGTGCAAAGGGCTGTTGTGCACAGGGCTGTCGTGCAAAGGGCTGTTGTTCACAGGGCTGTCGTGCAAAGGGCTGTTGTGCACAGGGCTGTCGTGCACAGGGCTGTTGTTCACAGGGCTGTCGTGCACAGGGCTGTTGTGCACAGGGCGGTTGTGCTGAACGTGGTGGATGACGGTGGAAGCTGTATCTTGCAGTGGGCGTACTTGTTTTGTTTGTCGGCTGACACGAAGGGAGGCAAATTATTTCTACTGTGATTTTAATTGATCGAGGTGTTAAAGTACGGGCTTTCTCTCAGCGGGCGTTTTGACATGACGCAATGGGAACAGTGCAGGTGTAATTAATAACAGTGATGATGGTGGCCATCCATTCAGAGCTCACTGCTTCACTTCTAAGACACGTGCAGGGGAATGTTAGCGTATTTAATGTAGAATGATGTATGCTCTCAAAAGGACTACAGTCACTGCTGTTACCTGCATTATAAGACACAGCACATACTCCTACTCATGTTCACTACGCTATGACAACAGACCGGCGCTTGCACTTAATGATTGTCTGCACATGCCGGAGTTTAGGTGCTAACTATTCAGATCAACAAGAGCCTTTTTAGCTTCATCTCTTTTGTCAGACTCTTGGAGCTTATTCAGCTTTCTGAATTCATAGCTTGAAAACCAAAACACACAAAATACAAACATTATGTTTGTGTAATGAGAATTGGCATCGGTAAAACCAATGTTTGGTTAGAAAATGTTCACTTCATATAAAAATCCTTTGAAACAAAATGCATAAGATGTGGCCTTGTTGTAAATGCTTTTAGGCCTAAGTTAATATGGTAAAGGCGCTGATAAAATTATATGAATAATATGGTTACGAATTTGATTTCCTTAGATCTTTGTTTAAAAGATGTGTTATTAAAAAGTAGGTCATAGGTGTTCTACTTAAGCAGAGGTGAGATGATAGATACTGTCTCATAGTCATTTTAATCATTTACATTAGGCATCGTATTCTTTAACAATGATTCCTCATTATCGTTGTCAGGCAATCAGGCGCATGTAAAGGCTTTAAATCGTGATGGATGATCTTAGTAAGACCAATAAAGTTAACAGGAGCGTTGCCATGGTTACCCGTCTGGCAGCTCAACTGTTGAGAGAATGGAGATGTGATGGTGTGAATGATCAGATTGTATCTGTATCAAAATCCTTGAATACAATAATCCAACAAGCTTTTTGAATCATGTCAGAGTGAGCAATACAGTTTACTCAGATAATGTTTGTTACTACGTAGTGTATGTTACTGTGTGTGTCTTAACCACTCAAAAGAATGTGAGTGCATCTTACTGTTTGGGTGACACAACATTATCAGTGGAGTTTTTTGTAACTCCAACCCAACATTCTGGTATTTACACCCAAAGTCAACTAAAACTGCTTTCTGGAAGCAATTAGAACAAATTGTCAAAACATGCAGCAGTTTTCATCAAATTATATCTATGAAGAATACAGCTTAAAGACTGTGTTCCCTGTACATTCATCTCAAATGGACAGAGATGGTTGCATAGTTAGTGCTCCCTCTTAACTGTTGCCTGGCTCTCATGTGAGGCTGGGCAGGCATTTCTGAGAACCCCTTTAGCCACAACACAACAAAATCACCAGCTTTCCCCCTTCTCGCTTGTGTAAATAAATCTGTCTGTAGATATATTTAAATTACTCCCCGTTATCTCCAACGTATCATGGACAAGACAGGTGTTTACTTTGAGCAAACTGGCGTAATCTTGCAGAAAGCAGTTTTCACAATCTGGGGATTAGAGTCTGATTCTGTGTAGTTCTGTCATCAAAACTCAGCCGTGGGTTTTGAAGTTAGCCCAGCTCTCTCATCAGTATCTCTGACTCGTGTTTCCTCTAGGTCTCCATCGCAGTCGGTCTGGCAGGATTCGCTTGTGTCCTCCTCCTCGTTCTCTTTGTTCTCATCAACAAATATGGCCGACGCAACAAATTCGGTATGAAAGGTAAGTCCTGCTGCAATCTAGCTTTACAGACTGCCGTGCGGGCTTTGTTTTCCATTGGTGTCATTCCTTAATCCAATCCCAACACGCCTGGCTATTGATGGGTTTCCATATAATGTTTATAGGCACCATTTTGACTTCCCTCTGACCTTTCAAAAGATATAATGATGTGTTTTTAAGTGCTGATTGCCGTGGCAACGATGCAACATTTTTCATCCCTCTGAAATCCATGGAAATCTTCCAACTCGCCACTGCGGCCTGTTTGAAGGGATAAATTGATGGCCTGGGGGCCGCAGAGCTGGACATCGCACATGTGTGTATGCCGTAATGCTGTTTTACATAATTTTCGCTAAAGGTTATGGATCCACAATCTTTCAGTCGCGGAGACAGCTGGATCAATACTATAGGATACCATGCATGCAAACGAGGTCCACGTCGTACGGATCCCACCTCATAAATGCACCGTTGGTCGAGGAATGGAAACTTGCATTAATTAGTAGACTGCGTGCTGTCGATCATTCTGGGAGGAACTCAATAGGATTAATATGGCTTTTGTGCACGCTGAGCTCTCTTTTGGGTTAGATCCAAGGTGCTTGCTTATCGGCGACATGTCGAAACTGTCGCTGTCTCGGGTCTCGTCAAGTTCAGCAGATAGCGGGGGGGGGGGGGGAATGTAAGGGGACGTTATCAGCAAGTTATCCAAGTGGCACATACAAGGTTCTGAAATGTCTTGTAGCAGCTTTGCAAAAATAAAAACGCCACTAATCTCACTATGAAAAGGCGGAGCTTATCAGTTCTGCCACTTTGAACAATCAACCAACCACCAACCAACTTGTTTCTACTACTACTCAGCTTTTCTAGATTGACATTTTGGTTTATGATGTATGTATGAATATATGTGATCTACCTGTGTTGTACCAGAAAAAAGCACAATATGTCTCCTTTAAATGTAACTAATTCCAAGGCCAAGTTGGAGATAGACAAGTTTAACATATATGGAACTGGCGCTCTCTCCCCTACTGGAGAAGTTACGTAGTGCACCTTTAAATGGGCACATAATCCTGACAACAGCCTGTCCAGTCCTGACAAGATGCAAAAGACTATGAATATGACGATCCCGCTCCATTGGCTACGCTATTCGAGTCTGCTCACGTCCCCTCCACACACTATCTGTGCCTCGAGCACACCAACAACAAGCCTCACATGCCCACTAAACAGCATAATCATAGCACGGAACATTATGCCGTTATACCTTCAACTCCGTAATCGGCCCCTCTACAAGATTAAGAATTGCTATTTGCAACAGTAAAGAGCTGTTTGCTTTAATGAGTTACCATAGTGATTAATGCGCAGACCTAATGCTAAAGAGCAAATTAATGACGCATTTGACGAGCGTTATGTGTTGCTGCTGCTGCCGTGGCATGTTTTGACGCGGCCGCTGTCCTTTGCCGTGGAGATAAGATATTCCTTTATTGTCCCACATGGGGAAATTTCATTGGTGCAACGCAGGTAGAAACAGAGGTAGATACAGAAGAACAGATCACTTATAGGAAGTCTGAAAAACACTTTCAGTAGAAGATCTCCTATAAATAAATAAAAACTCCCATAGACAAATAAATAAATACATAAATACCATTGCATGTGATCACGACAGCAATTGCACATGAATATGTGTCACGACAGCACATAGATTGCACATGAATTTCACAGTAATTGCACATGAATTGCACATGAATTCCAACAGCAATTGCACATATGACAGAATTGCACATCAGTATTAGGTTAGGTCAGTATTACGAGTGTTCAGTACTAACAGTTTTTGTTATAAAGTCTGACAGCAGCAGGAAGGAAAGACCTACGGAACCTTTCCTTCACACATCGAGGGTGGATCAGTCTCACTGAAGCTGCTCTCCAGAGCGGAGAGAGTGTCCTGCAGGGGGTGACACTCATGGTCCAGCATAGATGTGAATCTAGCCAGGACCCTTCTGTCCCCCACCTCCTGCACCGAGTCCAGAGCACAGCCCAGGACTGAGCTGGACTTCTTGATGACTCTGTCCAGCCTCTTCCTCTCCCTCTCTGTGATGCTGCTGCTCCAGCAGACCACACCATACAGGAGGGCTGGTGCCACCACAGAGTCATAGAAGGTCTTCAGGAGTGGCCCTGTCACTCCAAAAGACCTGAGTCTCCTCAGGAGGTAGAGCCGACTCTGGCTCTTCCTGTACAGTGCGTCTGTGTTATGAGTCCAGTCCAGTTTGTGGTTCAGATGAACACCCAGGTACTTGTATGAGTCCACTCTCTCAATGTCCCGTCCCTGGATGTTCACTGGTGAGGGGGCAGTGGGGTGGCGTCTGCGGAAATCCACCATCCACCAGATCGCAGCGTGTTAGCGTGTTTCGAACTGCATTATGCCATACGTTTGCTCCAAATGTCTTCCCCCGTTGCCTTTTGTATTTAGAAGCTCATTGCTAATTCAGTAACATTCATCATCAGACAATCAATATGCTAAAGCCTGCACCGCTCAGCCCTTTTTGTGTATCTGCAGTTAACTAAAAGCAGGCCTGCCTTCTGTGTTTGTGTGTATACTGTAACGTCAGATGAATTGAACCTTACATTTTCAATAGCGTATGTGAATGGTTGTCGGGCAACTGATGATGATGGAGTGGATTTATATTGCACCATTCAAGGCCTGTTGTACTCCACGTTTAACCAGGGTTTGGCCAGCGCACAGACGAGAGCCTCAATGCAAATACAGTACATTGGATGCAACGCAAGATATTTAGCCGATATATTGGGCGCGACACTGCATGAATGTTTGTGTGACGAAGTGATTGGGGTCCAGGCAAACTTTATAAACGTTATAAAGAGTTATTAAAATCTTTAGCTGAGGTTTTAAATCGTTGTTTCAGTTGCTGATTAGGTCCCGTCGTGCCTTTAATGTCGTTGGACGATTGAATGAGAAATTTACTTCACAAGGTTGAGGTAGATAGGGCGCCAGATACACATAAATTCCCAGTAAACTAGATTTGAAAGCAGATGACTTGCGTAAAGATAACCCACATTTGCATCTATTACTTTGCTATTATGGAACGCATAATAGAACGCACGCTTTTACACTTTGTAGTATTGAATGTAATAAAAACGTTGCTTGGCAGAATTGGATCAGGCCCCAGTTTCTTTATAAGACATCAACAAAATCACTGCTTGTTTCTCACATTTTATCTCCAGGGAGTCTAAGCGATCTCAGCCATCCTTTCCCAAACGTTTGACTTTTTTGTTTGTTTTGAGGCAAATTGAAGTCGAGCTTGCTTTGGCGAGGCGGACACGCTCGTCAGCGCAGTTTCGCCGTAACGTTGGAGCCGAATGTCCAGTTTCTGTGTCTATAGAGATTAAGACGCGAGTAACACGGCTTATTCCCCTTGCTCTTTTTATTTCAAAGAATGTTCTGTACACACCACTCAGCCTTTATGTTAGACAGAGCCGCTGTCTCCGCTTTCGCCGCTGAGATTCAAGGTATAGCCGACTTAAAGAGAAGCCATGTCAAGTGCGGATGCCAATGGGACCACATGTCGTTCCGTTCAAAGCCCTTGGTTCGACCCACTGTATCATTGTGTGACTGTGTGACTGACTGTGTGTGTGTGTGGTGTGTGTCTGTCTGTGTGTGTGTGTTGTCTCGTGGTGCGAAGAATCAGCTGGAAGGCCAGAAGAAGTCATTATCTTTGGATGGAGCCATAATGGATTTTCGCTCCAGTAAATCACTGTGGCTCTTTTGGTCATTGGAGTTTGATCACTGACCGTTTCGGGGCGTCCAATGAAAACACACGGGCCGGCGAAAGCAGGCGACGGCCAGCGCTATGTGATGAGGCGTGCGGCAAAGTCAAGCTGATCACTTAGGTTTAGAATCAACCGATACACCGGGGATAAAAGGGTCTGTCGGGGTGGTCGTTCTGCTGGATATTTCTATGATTGTGAATGAACTCTGTTGACCATAATGACATACTGGTGTGTATAGTAGTTTTTAGTATCATGTAGTAGTATTTTGTAAGTGTTGATGTATAACAAGATAGTTGGGAAGTTGGAATTGTGGCCTAATCTATTCTAATATTTTTTTTATTCTTCGTTGTACAGCTTAAAGAAATAGATAACTAAGAAATGCACATTTTGTTTTTGTTTATGTCGTACAAAATAAAAGCGAATATTAAAAGTTTAGTTTAGTTTAATTGTCAGGAATCATACGCAAAATCATTGATCTTCAAGAGAAAAGATGATTTAGCTGCTGCTACTTTCAATCTGCAGGTGATTACACAACAACAGTAATAAAAGTACACATTTCATTAGTAACATTAGTTCAGTAAAATACACCATAAAACAAATCAATTTCTAAACATTGCAAAATTAGTTCAGACAGATGAAAAATACAGCTAAAATCTAACTTGGCTGATGTCGGCACCGTTCATTATCCATGATGTGCTTTTTCAAGTTTAGAGTGAAGTTATGAATATCTACGGACAATTTCAAACTGTCTGGAAGCTGATTCCACTTTCTGATAGTTAAAAAAGAAAAGGCAGATTGAAAAAAAATCAATATGATGAATTTGTTTTGAATCCGTGTAAGGTTCACAGTCTTTCATTTTCCCCGTTTTGAAACAAAATCCAACCAAAGAGAAAAACAAATACTGATTTTCCTTTTCAAACAAAATTACACAAAAACAAAATCCAAAAGTTGATTTGTGTGTTTCATATTTTGATTTCAGCCTAATTACCGGCTGCTTGATGTTACCAAGAGTGTTTCCTGGTTCACAGCCCATTGAACCCAGCCCCTTTTTTATGCCCAATAAGAACAAACTTAGGTCGCTTTTGGGCTTAAGTGTTTTAAAAAATGATTATCACTGTGTGTGACAAAGCACGAAAGAAGTAATTTTCTCTCGTTTGAAGATGGATTTACGCACCAGCTGAGAACAGACTGAGGCCACGTCCACCACTGTCCAGCTCTGGACCACGGTGGCTCATGAGTCAGCGCTGAGCCGCAGGACCGGATGATAATGTTAGGCTGAAAACATAATACTAAACAAACAAAATTACTATTTCTGAATTTTGTTTTTGTGTAATTTTGTTTAAACAGAATCTGAAAATGTTTTTGTTTTTCTCTTCCAAAGAATGAACATTGATTGGTTAGTTATATGAATAAAATAAAATATAGCCGCAAGCGGCAATGATCGGCCCTCGCCACGCCGCCGCCACACCGCCGCCACGCCGCAAGAGGAGGGGGCGCTAACGCGCCCCAATTGTCCTTTTATTACGCCTACTGCTGAATCTGTGACGCTGTCACATCTTCTCCCCTTTGTTTTACCATCAAAAAGCTATTTTATTTTGAATTCTTGGCAAAATGTGCGGCTCTGCCGCACAGACACCGTGACAGTTTGAATGAAAATGTGGATAACTTTTGATGGTCCTGAAGATGAGTCTCACCAAATTTCAGGTTAATAGGGCTGACGCCCTGGGAGGAGTTTGTGAAAGTCTAAAGTGTAAACATGTTCTGGCAAATTCCCCATTGGAATAACATGAAAGGTTTCGGTCATCGTTACGGCAACACCATAACAATTATGACATGGGTCTCATTGACTTTTTTGATGGGGATGCTAAAATTGAGTTGTGTGTCAAATTTCATATAATTTCGCAAAACTAAACATTTAACCTCCATATAAAATCTGTAGGGGGCGCTGTGGCGCCAAATTAATTTATTTCACTTCAAGTAGGTTTAGGGCAAAGAGTTTAACAACTGATTCTAATTTGACGCAATTCGGACTTTATCTGCGCAAACGGCAGAAATTTTAAATATGGGAGATTTCTGAAATTCTAGCTACAGTTTGCGGCTTCGCCGCACAGAGACCGTGAGAGGTATCAATGTAATTTGGATAACTTTTGATGTCCCACTCCTCAGTAGCATTTTCACCAAATTTCCGCTTTTTAGGGCCAACGCCCTGGGAGGAGTTCGTAAAAGTACGACGTTTGGAAAAACTCCGAAGTCATGTTTAGCCATTTTTGAAGCAATATGGCCGACATTTGGTTGGGCGGACGGCGTTGCCGTAATAATATTTTTTACTTCTCTTGTCACCATCTACCTCTGCGCCAAATTTCATGATTCTACGATCAGATTTTTTTTGGGTCATTTCCCATCTCTCAATGCATTTTTGGTACATTTGGGGGCGCTGACGCGCCAATTTTTTTAATTTTAGAAAAGGGAAATAGCCAGAATGTAGAGAGGCACGATTTTTAGAGGCGTGCAAATTTTTGTGACTTTTCGTCAATGTTCACTGGGTGAAAAATAGGGGGGTTGGTCCCGAGAAGAAGAAGAAGAAAGAAAGAAAGAATAATATTCCGATGCGAAAACAATGTTTCCCATTTTTCAAATATCATAAACTATACATTTTCGGAAAGCGCTCGCGCTTTCCTACCTCATGGTGTGGGTCCCTGGTCACTGACGGGTACTTTCGATAATTTTGAGTGGGCTCCGCCCACTTTGTGTTTTTGGCCCTCTATACAGTAATAATGTTCAATTTTTGCCTTACATGCTTATATGCACGGAACATGCAAGAGATGGGGAACGTATTCGTGAGCTACTTAGCGCAAATGAGTGCTTTATATGGGGATGACGTCGTCATCCCAATGTAAAGTGCTCGTTTAGTGCGAACTTTTGCACGGGCTTCGCCCGTTTACAACGGTAATGTTCCATTTTCCTACAACTAATTAGTATGCACGGGGCGTGCATGAGTGGAGGAGTGCGTTAGTGAGTGTTTGGAAGTGGGCGAGCGCTTCGCGCTCGATTTTGTGCGCACTGCGTGCGCACTTTCGCAGCCGTGCTTCGCACGGCCTTACGAGATTAATAGGCCTCTCGCCAGCTTGTGGCGCTCGGGCCTAATAAATCATGAATAACAGAAAAGAAAAGGGGTTGTATTTGTTTATTCTTTATGGTTGTAAAAATAAAAAGTAACAAGAAGGAAAAACTGAGAATAATATGGTTACAGTCAGACCACATCACCGGCCTCCTGCTGGTGCCAGAGTCAGGACTAAACATGGACCGGCCTCCTGCTGGTGCCAGAGTCAGGACTAAACATGGACCGGCCTCCTGCTGGTGCCAGAGTCAGGACTAAACATGGACCGGCCTCCTGCTGGTGCCCAGAGTCAGGACTAAACATGGACCGGCCTCCTGCTGGTGCAAGAGTCAGGACTAAACATGGACCTGCCTCCTGCTGGTGCCAGAGTCAGGACTAAACATGGACCGGCCTCCTGCTGGTGCCAGAATCAGGACTAAACATGGACCGGCCTCCTGCTGGTGCCAGAGTCAGGACTAAACATGGACCGGCCTCCTGCTGGTGCCAGAGTCAGGACTAAACATGGACCGGCCTCCTGCTGGTGCCAGAGTCAGGACTAAACATGGACCGGCCTCCTGCTGGTGCCAGAGTCAGGACTAAACATGGACCGGCCTCCTGCTGGTGCCAGAGTCAGGACTAAACATGGACCGGCCTCCTGCTGGTGCCAGAGTCAGGACTAAACATGGACCGGCCTCCTGCTGGTGCCCAGAGTCAGGACTAAACATGGACCGGCCTCCTGCTGGTGCAAGAGTCAGGACTAAACATGGACCTGCCTCCTGCTGGTGCCAGAGTCAGGACTAAACATGGACCGGCCTCCTGCTGGTGCCAGAATCAGGACTAAACATGGACCGGCCTCCTGCTGGTGCCAGAGTCAGGACTAAACATGGACCGGCCTCCTGCTGGTGCCAGAGTCAGGACTAAACATGGACCGGCCTCCTGCTGGTGCCAGAGTCAGGACTAAACATGGACCGGCCTCCTGCTGGTGCCAGAGTCAGGACTAAACATGGACCGGCCTCCTGCTAGTGCCAGAGTCAGGACTAAACATGGACCGGCCTCCTGCTGGTGCCCAGAGTCAGGACTAAACATGGACCGGCCTCCTGCTGGTGCCAGAGTCAGGACTAAACATGGACCGGCCTCCTGCTGGTGCCAGAGTCAGGACTAAACATGGACCGGCCTCCTGCTGGTGCCCAGAGTCAGGACTAAACATGGACCTGCCTCCTGCTGGTGCCAGAGTCAGGACTAAACATGGACCGGCCTCCTGCTGGTGCAAGAGTCAGGACTAAACATGGACCTGCCTCCTGCTGGTGCCAGAGTCAGGACTAAACATGGACCGGCCTCCTGCTGGTGCCAGAATCAGGACTAAACATGGACCGGCCTCCTGCTGGTGCCAGAGTCAGGACTAAACATGGACCGGCCTCCTGCTGGTGCCAGAGTCAGGACTAAACATGGACCGGCCTCGTGCTGGTGCCAGAGTCAGGACTAAACATGGACCGGCCTCCTGCTGGTGCCAGAGTCAGGACTAAACATGGACCGGCCTCCTGCTAGTGCCAGAGTCAGGACTAAACATGGACCGGCCTCCTGCTGGTGCCAGAGTCAGGACTAAACATGGACCGGCCTCCTGCTGGTGTCCAGAGTCAGGACTAAACATGGACCGGCCTCCTGCTGGTGCCAGAGTCAGGACTAAACATGGACCGGCCTCCTGCTGGTGCCAGAGTCAGGACTAAACATGGACCTGCCTCCTGCTGGTGCCCAGAGTCAGGACTAAACATGGGGAATCTGCGTTTCAGTTTTATGCAGCTAAAATCTGGAACAGTCTTCCTGAAGATGTGAGACAGGCTTCAACTCTGACAATGTTCAAATCTAAGCTAAAAACAGTTTTGTTTAGCTGCGCATATGACTGAAAGGATTTTTTCTTTGCACTCTTCTCTTTTGTTTGTGATTTTATTAGTTTAGACAATCAGTTGGATTGATAATTTTTAATTTAGTTAATTTTATTGTATTTCTGTTTCTGTAATTTCTTTGTGATTTGAATGCATTTTTCCTGCTGTGAAGCACTTTGAATTGCCTTGTGTATGAAATGTGCTCTAGAAATAAACTTGCCTTGCCTTGCCTTAATGATGAAATAAATACATAGAGTTAGCCGCTTTTACCGCCCTTGATTTAAAGGATATTTGTGTTTGCTGATATAACTCCATCCCTCTTTCCAGAAGGTAAAAGTTCAAAGTGGCTATGTAAAGTATGGGAAGAGTCCTGGATAATGCTTAATTGCTCTTCACCGACTCAAATCCTCTGAGGTCGCTTTATGATCTTGGAGCTCGTGTTCATGATGCAGTTTGTTTTTCCTCTGCACGCTCAAGTTTCCATACAACACCAGCACGTTAAAAAGTGAAAATGCACTCAACAAGGCTTTTATAAACAGTTTTAAGGATTATTTGGCTGATTCATTTGTAAATCTGCTGTCTATGTATGTACAAGATATTTATTTCCGTATATCATTATTTAGTGGTATATCATTTCGCTGATTGAAGGGTGTGATATTTGACCAGCACAGAAATAAGATTAATTTATGATCTCAATGTGCTGAATTTTAAGGGTTACACTGGGCTAAAATGCTGATGATTTGAACAAAATAATAAGAATAGTAGAAGCAATAGAAATGATTCTGCAAAGCTCACCTGTTGCTTTTATCAGTGCCGTCTGAGCAGCTGCAATCACGCTGCACATTTTTAGCCCGAATCAATAAGGCTCCTTCTGAAAAAGACACGTCCCTAATAAGTCCAACACTCCCCTGTCATCGCCCCCTGCGTTCCGCCTGAAGATTACCCACCTCCGCCGCTGCCTGTGCGTCGCTATAAAGCCTGTCAGGCATAATTCCCCCATTATATCTGTCGCCTGCATCTCGTCTTTTCCGAGAATCCTTTATTTTCAAAGTGTTGCTATCTGGAAGTCTCCAACTGCAACTTTTAGCATAATTTTTTTCCTCCTTTGTGCGTAATGGTGCTTCTGGTGGTGTCGTGACGCTTGTTCTGCTGCGGAGTATTCATTACAGTGCAGCAGTGCCACGCTCAGTACTGAATGAGTCATAAGCAGAAACGCGTTGTATCAGTTTTATTCATTACCTCGCCGCATGTGCACGTTTTGGATGTTTTTGGGGCATTCTTGCACACAATGGCGGCAGCTGCTGATTGTTTGTACAAGCAGTGGATTATACAGGGGTTATTTATGGCTTTCCTCAATACACAATTTACCCACTAGCACAAAGCGAATCGGAACAGACGATCAAAGAGGAACAAATGAGTGAAGAATGGACCACAAAAACGTTATAGCATTTTATGTGGTTTTGTTTTCAGACCACAAATTGATATATGTATGTTTTAGAAATATAATACAGTCGTAGCGGTGATAGTGATTGTGCTACTAGAGTCATTTACATTCAGTTAGGACGTTTTGGTCGATTAATCGGTCGATAGTATAGTTGACCGGCATTCTTATTGGTCGACTTATTATTTTATTTCGATTTTAAGGATTTATATGAGGGAGAACAAGGAGAAGACATGGAATGAGTCTGCTGAAGAATTGGGACTGAATCATAATCATTATCTCCCCTTTAACATATGCTGCACAGTTTCCTTGTACTTAGTCGTATAAATAGTTGTTTTTGCATGAACCCCTGTGATGTCGTAGTCTTGTGAGTGCAGTTTGGGTCCGATAGAAATATTTCATAGTTTTAAGAGCTTTGTCAACACTCTTAACCATAACTAATTACTCTTTATTGTCTTTAGTTGACAGTCCTACATTGAGTATGGTGTTTACATTTTGAAAGTCGTATAAAAATTTTGACCATTTTCATGTACTGGCTGTGAGAAACTGTAATTATGCAATATTGTATTTACCGTATTTTCCGGACTATAAATTGCACCTTTTTTCATAGTTTTGGCCGGGGTGCAACTTATACTTATATTATTTACTTATATATATTGATATATATTGTGATATTTTTTGTTATTTTCACACCGCATTTCATACTCCAGTGCGACTTATATATGTTTTTTTCTTCTCTATTATGCATTTTTTTGGCTGGTGCGACTTATACTCTGGAAAATACGGTACTCATTTCCTTTTAACTTACATGTGGAATTTAAATCAATCAGATCTTTCTTTCAGATGTCGGGTTGGTTTAGGTCAAATGCAAATGGAGCCGTTCCGTGATGAATCAATGCTGCGTGTTCCTTTAGGCTGCTATTGCACTGATGGTATTTGCTTCACAGGTTTAATCATTTGGAAACAGTATCATTCAACTATTGATCCGCCAAAGCAGCTGACAGGACACAACGCTCAGCTTAACAGCGCTGTACCAGGTTTTTACTGCTGCCTGTAAAACGTGAAAATCAAAACTATTTCATTTTACACAGCAGCAGTCCAAACGTATTACTCACTTTACCATTGTATTCAGAGTCTTCTAATTATTCACGGGAATTCATTTGTGAGTGTTTTTCTCTACTTTCAGTCAATCCACTGCTAACAAATAATAAAATACTAATAAGATACTACTAAAATTAAGAAAAAAATACTTGAGTACAGGACACATAGTATACAACATTGTTCTGTATTCTGTCATTTTATGCATGCCTCATTTCATATATTTGCTATTAAAGTGCTATTATTACTGTCGCTTCATGTGTTGACTTTATCGCCGAAGCAAGTTCCTAATTTGTGAATCTTTCTTCACTGACAATGGCAACGAGCTTTTTCTGATTCTAGTTCATGGTTCTTTTATTAGTGCTGTTTACAAGGTTGTCTTTTCTGCGCCTTCTTGGAGCCTCTCCCCCAAATACTCGTTTTAAATTCCCCACATTTAGGACATCATTGGTAGAAATCCGGAGGTCGTCTGTGCATTCACTTTTGTTAATTTCCCCATGGTAATTCCCTATGCTGCCAGTAGATGAAGCGCTAACACCAAATCCTGATGACGGAATCCCTTACCTCAGAAAGTCATGTGTAATCCCAGGTACTCAAGAGCATATTTTCACGGCAAAAATCCATACAAATAATGCACAATGTCGGTCCTTTAACATCAAGCCCGTTTTTACAACTTCTATAATGAGCCAATTTAAACGACAACCAAAACGACATTTTCCCTTTTAGTCTCTGCAAGAGGTAAACATCTCTATTATTTTATGGAGTTTTTATGATATGGATATTGCAGGCGATAATACTTCGTGCAATCATAAACACGGTGTAGTAACTCGCACATTCACCTACATACGGTCACGTGGAGCGAGAGCAGCGGGCGACATGGTGCAGGTCCTGGTGATGGAGCGGCGTGTCAGGGCAGCTTACCCCTCTCTCCACTACATTACCTACACCAGCCCGGGGATGATGTGGCCACACACGAGCACGGGCGGGGCTCACTGCTCTGCTGCATCTCTGCGCCGCAATAGCCCGAGTGAGAACTGTCACTGACGAATAAGACGTACAGTTTTGGCCTCTAGACACTTAATGGATCAGATGGGTATATTTTTTTAATGATGAAATGTTAAATGAATTACTTTTACTTGGGTCATGTTGGAATTGAAGTAGCTTTACACAGATTGATATCAGTTTGGTCACTCTCATCTACCCCAATTCAAATGGGCGTGACTGGCAGGTGGATCAGCCAATCAGAGACATGCAAAATAAATATGGCCGCTTACGAGGACAAAAAGAAAGGAAAAAATACAGCGAGAATGAAAAACGAATAAATGAGCGAAGCGCAACGCTGTTAATCTGATCCGGGAGAAGTTTGAGTTTGTTCTAAAATGATAAATGACTGAAATGTCACTGAAATAAACAAATCAGATATACGGTTTGACCCATTCTTTCTGAAGTATTGGAAAAGTGTGTATATTCTGAATTCTGGAAGATGTAGAACTTTTGACTTGCTCAGGCGACGTTTGGAAACAACTCACATTTTTCATTCAACTTTTCCAATCTCTAAATCACTATTTCCTATCCAAAGGCACGGGGGCATTTACAAGGCAGTATTTGAAATGTGTCAGCTTTAAAATGAAGAATTTAATATTATTTTCTTGTTACATGTAATCTTTGATGCCCTTAATGTTTCTGTTGAATCATTAGAACAATAAAACAGAACAGTTATGACCATATACCAGTCATCAGATTTGAAATTGATAAAGAGACACAATAATAGTGGTGTTCAAGACAAAAAAAAAGTCTGGCAAGCACAGCTCAAAAGATGGACTGTAAGAAAAAAAGAACAATTTGGAAATAAAAAACTTGACTCATAATGACAAAAAGTTGCCTGGCTCTTTTTGTCGGCTCAGGTCAATTCACAACTTCTTTAGGTTCTTTCAGGTGTTCGGTTGTTTCTCTGCCTGTTTTATATTGTGTCCCTTTGTTTTCACCCCTGGGAAATCCAACTTGAATCGACGGAGAACAGACTAATTCTCTTTATACAATGGAAATGCATTTGGGGGACTGACCAGGCGACGGCAACAACACAAGGACAAACAAAAGAAAGTTCAAAAGTTACATTCAGACCACTCACAACTCAAGCTTACCTTAGAAGTTTGTGCTGTCAAACTAAAGCAAAATTAAGTCATAGTGTATTTTTCTGAGTATTACATGAGTCATAATTCTTAGGTGACCTCCAAATATCTATTTGATCTGGTAACTTTTATTGATTTGCCCTTAGTTGCCTTGTATGTGACCCTTTAGTGTCAAGATTCACTGGACACTTGTTTATTGCCATCCACATTTACTCCTGTGATAGTCATCTTCTGTGCAAATAGCAACTCAAAAAAATCATTGTCGTTTCATCCCACGGGCTACACAGGTTTTTACTTTGCATTCCAGACCTTGATGGCTGCACATAACTTACCATAATCATAGGCCTAAAAGAACTGAACGGGGAATACATTTGCAATGCAAGTTTTAATGAAAGTAAATCAAACTATCGCCATTGTTCGTTTTTAATTAGACCCATAGCTCGGCGCTGAACGTGTGCGCACAAAACAACACAAATCAGGTGGCTAAAAGAACACACGAGAGTTGCTAATGAGACCGGTATACAATAAATAATGTGATCTTTCCTCTGGGTTTTTGAAATGAAAATGAAACGCTTGCCTGTGGCTGCTGATCTAATGTAAATAACACGGCATGTAATGGTGTTTGGGGTCTCGAGCGCACCAAAGCAGTGAACACTTTAGCTGTAAATGTGTAGAGTAAAACACTCCAAACACAGATCGAGTTTGTTTTAATCCTGCTTATGGCTTTCTTAAACATAGATATTGTGTCTCTTCTTATAAGGATTCATCAAATCGTCTGCATTGACTGAAATTCTCTCCTTTCACCATTGTCTGGGTTGTCTTTCCATAACTATAACATCCTAACCTTTAAATAAGTTTACATAAGTCATTTAATCTCGTTTTCAATTCCCCCAACCTCATAAATTGTAGTATAAAGCCGAATGTTGTAAATCAGAGATAAGAATAAGAAAGAGCTGTGCCTGTTGCTTTACGAGGCTTTGGGATGAGCTGATTGGTTGTGGTTAGGTGGTCCACCCTGCATCACTTCCTGGTCTGAAAAAAGCAGTTTTAAAGCCATACGTAAACCCCAAAATAGCTTCTTGCGTTCGTTCCAACGGGTTTATGACAGCTCGGGAACTAATTACACATATTTAAATACTCATACTTCCTCTTTCCATGGTTTGAATATCTGGTATAGGCCGGCTTTAACCTCGTCACAATGAGCACTCGGATGCATCTCAAGATCTACTCCCACCCACCCCCCAGCTGTGCGGCCCCTCTTAAACTCTTTCACGTTTCTGTCATTTCATGTCCATTTCCAGCATGTCGTCCGGTCGCCTCTGTCATTACGTTATTTTTACCAATACATCCTCTCTATTATGCTTCTTAGTGGAGTCTAAAAGGTTTCCAGCATCGCACAATCCCCCGTACAATCCTCCATTCTTTCTGCACCTTGTTGGGAAAAAAACAGGAAAAGAAGTACTACTTACTTATTTATTCTACATGAAAGTTGCATGAGCAGCTGCCAAAGTGTGTATAGTGGTTGCGGACGTGTGTTTGGATGGATATGGACGGAAAATATGCCGGGACGGGGGGGAGCAGTGACGGACACGCCGCGCAGGCACAAATAGAATGAGATGGGACTTATTTTTTTGTTTTGATTTGATTGTGATGTGGGGACTCAAAGTACCAGACTGCTAAGTGACTTCATGCGTCCACCGCGCTCAGCAAAGTGAGTCTAAATAAAGCTGGTGGAGTGGTGCCGGTCCATGGTGCACTTTGGCTCGCTCTTCAAATACTTTTAAGTCGTCGCTGCAGTTGAAAACACATCACTGGTTTGCGGGTTCAGGAGATAGCGGCGCGGCTATCGGGATGGGGCACGTGGCACGGCACACGTTTTATATTTGAACAGGTTTTCCCCCGTGTGGTTTGGCTGTGAAAATTGTCTGATTGAACTTTTTTGTTGTGTCACTCGCAGCTATTTTGTTTTCTTATGAATACAAATTTGGTTTTATTAAAATGAGACATAACCGTGCAATGTCACACAATTCAGGTGTGGGAGATATTGATTTTTCTTCCCCCTAAGTGTCCCGATAACAATAGTTTGACGATATTATGTGAATTCAACTGAGATGTGTTCAACTGTAATAGTTGTAAAATGTGAAATGTCTGGAAAATGAATTACAAAAGTGCGAAAATGTCAACTTTTTTCATTTTCATTTTTAATCAGCTCTTTTTGTAACACATTTTACTACAAATATGCTTGACATAGTTGTAGTAAAACGTAAAAATATGCTTGACATTCAAATTGTGTAGATATTCAAAGCAACATAAACGATATAAAGAAAATGTCTACAAACTCCAAACCAATAATGAATGAAATGAAAATAGTTCATCACATTCAACTCAGGACATGTTGTATAATGTCTTGCATGCCATTTATTAAATACTGTATATTCACATTGCGTATTTCGTATTCCTATTTAGCTGCTGCCATGACAAATAGCCCCAACAGGGAATCAAACAACCTTCCTCTAATCATTTTGTAAAAGTATGAATAGATCCACTCTTGTTCTGCTGCCAATCCAACTGCAGACTATTCAGTATGAAATGAAATGCCTCATTTTTAATCTTAGATGACTAAAGTGGAACATTTCCTAATATTTACCCTGCGTGCCCACAGTCTTGTCACACGACTTGTCACGCCTGTATTTCTAACATATCAGATGTTTGCTGTGAGTCACGTCGGCGAGAGGCGAGTCACAGTAAGAGATGAAGATAATCAGCCTGACTTGAACTGTAACTCGTGACAGTGCCTCCAGATGATAATCATATATTTGGAAAGTAGTGTCTCAAAAGTAATCACAAACTATTTTTTTTTCCGCCTTGAACTTTGAGTCAACCTCCCAACCATGCACTCCACTCTCCCCCCTGGACGACTCCGCTAATGATTATTGCTCCGCTATTTGCTGTAATTTACATGGGGCCCGGAAATAGACTGCACTGTAGAGCCGATGGACCTTTTCCAAGATAATGAGCAATAAGGGGCAGATTCTCTCACTGGTCGGAGGACAGTTCCGCGAGTGGACTGCCACATTCTGGAGCACAGGACTGCGTGTTCCCTGTCAGCTGCGAGGTGCCAGCGTGAGTACAGCCATTTCTCAAATAAGCTATAGAAGCCTTCCTCCAACTGTGTACCAAGAAAGTTGTAAGTGTTAACACCCAGGGGTCCTGTCCGCGTCAGTTATAGGGGAGGATGGAGAATTAATTTAGATTATTCTAAGTTACCGGTATTACGTAACTACAGTATATAGTCAAAGTTTTGCATAATGTTTTGGTTGATATTCTTTGCGTGTTAATTGGCATTGCTATGTAGAATGTTTTTGTATTGCTAAAATAGACAGAGAGATTCCTATTTTGGAACTTGGCCCTATGTACTGTCATTTTAAACTTGCATGAGTTATTCCGTCATTTTTGATCCATATTCTCAAAAGCAACAGAGCTGTACATGTGCTAACCACCGGGGACAGTTGCGCAACAGTGGATGAACTTAAAAAGGGACGAACAAGCTGCAAAACAAATAAACTGCACTTTGTGGATTATTTTCCAGCAAATATTGTCTAAAATCTGCCGTGGGCGCCTCCATGTTTGTTTTTCTTGTTGGTTTATTTCTCTCGTTGAGCGCGCTCTGGTGGTTATTTAACAGAACACAACCTTCACATTAGACATGGTTGGAAGTATAAATGCAGTACAAAATAAATAAGTACAGACACAGATCTGTTTATGTTAAGCATAAATTAGTCTCTAGGCTTTTGTCATTTACTTGGTCATATACTTCTTTTGGCATTAGCTTGGTTATTACTAGATGAAACAACAATGTTCCAAGAGGCTCAAAAAGGAGTTTCATTTGCCTTATTCCTCCTGCTTGTTCTGCTCACTGCTTCACTTCTTTCAAAGCTTGGGCTCTGCTCCAGTTGTGATTTTACACTCAGAAAGATGCTCTTATCCTTACAGTCTGGGCCGTGAGGGTAATACTGATGCAGGGATGGACTCTTTGTGTTCAACTGTGAAATGTACGCCGTTCACCGACTCTCTCTCTCAGTGTGGGCTTAAGCCTCCAGTCCACAAACAACTCTTACCATGCAACAGGATGATGCACTATTACAGAAACACATGAAATGAAAGGATTTAGATGCTGGTGCCGAATGAACAATGTCTCTGAAACATAATAACATACTGTATAGTGGTAAAGGTCTGATGTATTTTTATTGAGGTGGTTTTTGTGCCTGTAATGCACAGTGAAATGCAGTGTACAATAGAATGAAATGCAGAAGGCCACACTGTGCTGTGTTTCAGTCACAGTAAATAGCCGTATGAACAAGCAGCCCCAGCACTTATGGGGCAGGATCCATCTCGGTCATGCAGCGTGGTGCTTTTAGACACAGAGCACTGTTTCCATCTGCCTACTGTATATTTCCATTGGTCTGTAGCTCAGAAAGCTCACTGGCCCCTCTGAGAGCACTCAAACATGTCTCCTCCATCTTTTATAAGCCTGCCTAATATTTGAGCTCCTCCGAATACTTGTTGTGTAATCATAACTCAGAGATGAATAATTCATAGAAGCAGGGCCATATGCAGAGTATCTCCTTGAACATCTTTCTGCATCTTAGGCTAATACAGCTGTGCTTCTTTGTGCTCGTCTCTGATTCTCTCAATCACCACATCTGATCACATCTTCTGCCTCTCCTTCCACTCTAATGGAGTTACCAAGCACTGGAGATAAAACAATTACAACCAAATTCATTTGAATGAATTAAAGAAGCAGCAGCGTCTGACTCGTCTGACAAGACAAATGATGTGTGCATGACTGCTTTAGTAGCAGTTTACACTGACCCTGTCCACCCCATTAACCCGTATATTAACCCATACAAGAGCTTTGTTAGTACAAACATGCAAATAGGCACTGAATAAATATGTGAGGAGGAAACACTTACAATGCTTAGTAAATGATCCCTGAGAGTCTGGCCAAGGTTTTTCTTCCAAATCACTTTTATTCATTTGCAGGAGGATTTTGTCTTAGTTTGTAATTGTGCATAAGACATCAGACCCACACCAACGTGAGCAAAGGTCTTGGTCTGACGGCTCCATGTGGAGGAGTAGCTCAATGGTTAAACCTAAATGCAACAAACTAACATGAAAGAAACCCATCCACACTCATGTAAGATTTTAACTTTCTCCCACAGAGTCATGAAGGCGGTGTGCCTGCACCACAACACTTACACTGCTGAACACTGTGTTAATGTATATGCCTTGCTGTTGTAAGTATGTTAAATCTCCATCTTGAATGTAACTGCAACCTAAGCTGTGAGCTCACTTGCCTTGGGAGGACTCAGAATGCCCTGGGAGGGTGGGCAGTAGAGACAGGGGAGTGTGTCACTGCCATGAGAGGTCATTACTGTCTCCTCAAAGCCGGCACATTATGTCAGCTTTACAGGTCACGATCTTTGGGGTCACCACATTTTTATCTCCCTGAGCTGTGGCACCTCAACACGGGTAATGAGTCCACAAGTGTCCTGCCTCAGATGCACATTAGGGGCCGAGCTGCTGAGGAACAGTGGCTGCAGTGGCAGTGATTAGATGTGTCTGGAGGGGCTCCGGGGCCGGCCTCACCATCACTCACTGCAGTGGATTTTTTCTTTTTCACTCTCTCATGCAAAATATATCTTTGTTTTGCGTTTTCAAGGACCCAGATTTGGGAGAAGTACATCTACAGCACGTTGCACTTACTTGTTACCGAATATCAGTGCTAGGGGCCCAGATCATTGTAGGACTATAGCCTAATTGTAATGGTAGTACTGTGTTGGTACGATTGGTCCTGCAAATGCTAGACATAGAAGTGATCATTGTCAGTTCACAGGACTTGATTAAAACTATTTTAGAAGTGCATTAATTAAACTTTCCGTGTACGTATAGGGTGTGTTCTCCATTGCAACAATTGACAGGCAATGAGTTATTATTTTACACCTCAATGCAACCAAATGTGAAGTAAATTAGCATTAAATAGTATCAACTGAAGACAATTTTGACTTTTGCTGTAAGTGTACAGGCACAACTCTTTTGCAATTGTAATTTTCCAAAAGGTTTACTGTCCCCATGGTTTACATCCTAAAACTGGAACAGAAATAGCTGAATGTTTTTAGGGTAAAATGTGATGTGAGGGTGACAGGTCCATGTTGTCCTGCCTCAGATGCACATTAGGGGCTTGAGAACAGTCAGTGATTGGATGTGTCCAGATGGTACCAGGAGCCCACCTCCCCATCAGTCTCCCCTCAGCCCTGTCCCCTGCAGTGTTTACGTGCCACAGTGACTGAACGCCCTCCACACGCTCTACATCTCGCTTTCACACAGCACCATTTATATTTCTGATGACACACTTCACCCACAATGATGGAAGGTGATTTCAGAAACTTCTTTGAGTTGTCATTTATGTTAAAAACACATATAAATCAACTTCTATTATCTGCTTGGCCATTGTTTTAGGTCTTTTTGAATCCTGCTGTACTGGCTCTGTATGTGGCAATAAAAACAAAAAAAGAAAAAGCGATTTTGCTCCGGAAGAAGAGACTCCTTAATAAAGACCAAAGCCCAAACCAAAGCCCAGAGCTCTATTAAGTATTTGTATCTTTTTTATTTATCTAAGAGGAAAAACATGACAAAGCTTGTAAAAATTGGATTACATTTTGGTTTGGGGCGTTTGACTTAAAGGGAAAGGCAAAGATATATTATGTTGATACAATTGGTTAAAACAGATGATTGTCAAACTAATCTTCTGAGAGTGCCTTGAACCATCTGTTTTAAGTATAAACTTCACAATGACGCACTGAGCAGGGCCTGTATCACTACATTTGGCCAAAATAGTACGGCTTGTGCTAGATGTGAACATTTTTCAACCTGAGGTTTTGTTGAATAGAAAACTAGCCGTGTTCACACTGAAGTGCAGCTTGTGCGTAGACAGGCAGCAGAGAAAACTACAGCAGATAACAGGTCAGGTGTAACAGCTTGCTGCTTGGGAAAAGCACTGAAAGGACGAGATAGAAGTCGACTAGTGCAACAAAGTGGTGTAGGTGTTGAGGGAGCCGGGTCTCCCTGGCTCAGCTGTGCTTTAGCTAATGGCAGAAGTGGCTGCTCTGTCCTCTGTGACTGCAGCAACCAGCAGTTTACTGGAGTGGACTCAACTACTTTCACCCAAAGGAGCTGACACGTTAAACACACACCTCCTCAGATCAGACTGGTGGAGAAACATCCACATGTCAAGAAAGAGACGTAAGAAATGTGCTATTTCATGTATGAATTACAATACATTGGTATCTTTTCATTTCACTCCACAAGATTTTTCTAGAAATACTTACTTATTTTTATTTATTTTTTTAGCTATTTGGGAATTCACTACAAATGTGCACATTCAGAATTGTCAGAATTGTATTTTTTATTACAAAATAAAGCATATTATAGGACATAAAATGTGGTTTTGTTTTCAGAATAGTAATGTTGTAATGCAATATATATAATATACAGTAATGATATAAATACTGTACTTCTTTTGTGCTCTTTTGTTGGTGCTTAAACGATGAAAGTTAAATGTGAATTCCTTCCGATGCAGGTGTAACTCTAATCTAATTTTAGGATAATTTTGTGTCTCTGCAGGAAACCATTTTGATTACAGCAAAAATACATCTTTTTTTTTAAATGTGATTCAAAATAAAATAAAATTTTAATAAGAGCAGTTTCAGGGAGGAAATTATGCCTGACATTTTCTTCTCTGTCGCAAGGGACTAATTCTAGAAAGGTTTGATGTTTGTTACGCTAAAACGTCTTGCAGTGAGACGACAAGTTTTTGGCAATACACAAAAAAGGCTTCTCTATGAACCTGTCTGAACATCACATGCATTTCACATATACACAATAATAAAGTGTGTTTGTATGATAAATATGCTGTTTGCTCCTCTTCATGTGAACATAATGGCCCGTACAGAATGCATGCGTCGAGCGCTTGAGACACATTTGTACGAGTGACGCTGCTCTTGATTAAACTCCACCCCAAGGGACCGAGCACTGATTTAACAGCATCTTCACGGGATCATAGCAATAGAGCTTTTCTGGGTCACACATGAGCTCGTCCTTCGAATGCATGCATGACCCACAATGCTCTGGTTCTCTGCAGCGCACGTGCTCCGATGTGCGATGCTTTTTGTGTGTGTCCATGTGCCGGCTGCATTCGCTCTGTAAAGCAGCTCTGAAGCCCATTTCCACTGAGAGAGAGCCAGCAATATGTTTTGGACCAACGCTGCAGCTGAGATAACATCCACGCTGCTGCAGCCACAATCTGATCCTCTCACTGTGCCGGGACTAAAATCCAATTTCCTCCTTGCTGTGAAAAAGACAAATGCAAAACAAGTATAGCAAAGTGTTTTTTTTTTCCGTCTAAAAACTGGTGATTAATGCTTTGCGGCAGAAGAGTTTATCCGTTGCATGTTCCACTTGCATCAAGCCTCACTGCTAATATGGTGTTTGTGTTCGTTATAGAGTAAAGCAGTGGTCCACAAACGTCTTAGCGTCGCATTGTAGTTTTAGATCCATGTATGGGTTTATAGTGAGGTTTTATAGTTTCTTTTAATAATTGGAATTCACATTTTGTATTTATATTTTACTATTGTTATTACCTGTGAGTTTAAAGTGGGTTTGAACTCACCTTCTTTACTAGCCTAATGATTACATTTATTTAAATTGTCTAAACCTACAATAGAAAACTGGGATCGGAAAATGTGAATATAGTAGCCAACAGAAAATACAAGAGAATATAGTGTCAAAGTAAAAAGGCTAAAAGAAGTTTATGCTTATTTTCTTCTTTGGTGTTTTATGGAGGTTACATTACCTCCACCTACTGTAGTTGTACGTCTTAGACTTTAGACTTTATTCTTTAGACTTCTCCCCCTAAAAAGAGGGAGAGAAAGTGGGAGAGAAAGAGGGAGAGAGAAGAATATTAAAAAAGAAAAAAAAAGAGGATTAGCACTTCTTTTACGCTTATCATCACCTCGCTCTTTTATTGTATCAGCTATTGGTGATAACCATGGTAACGCTGAGGGGAGGGGCTTGAGACTCAACAGTGTGAACAGATGACACTACCGGCCTCCTCTCTCTTCTCTCTCCTCTCTCTTCTCTCTCCTCTCTCTTCTCTCTCCTCTCTCTTCTCTCTCTCTTCTCTCTCCTCTCTCTTCTCTCTCTCTTCTCTCTCCTCTCTCTCTTCTCTCTCCTCTCTCTTCTCTCTCTCTCCTCTCTCCTCTCTCTCTCCTCTCTTCTCTCTCTTCTCTCTCCTCTCTCTCTTCTCTCTCTTCTCTCTCCTCTCTTTTCTCTCTCCTATCTCTCCTCTCTCTCTCTCTTCTCTCTCCTCTCTTTTCTCTCTCCTCTCTCTTCTCTCTCTCCTCTCACTTCTCTCTCCTCTCTCTTCTCTCTCTCTCCTCTCTCTCTCCTCTCTTCTCTCTCTTCTCTCTCCTATCTCTCCTCTCTCTCTCTTCTCTCTCTCTTCTCTCTCCTCTCTTTTCTCTCTCTTCTCTCTCCTCTCTCATCTCTCTCTCTCCTCTCTCTTCTCTCTCCTCTCTTTTCTCTCTCTTCTCTCTCCTCTCTCTTCTCTCTCTCTCCTCTCTCTTCTCTCTCCTCTCTCTTCTCTCTCTCCTCTCTCTTCTCTCTCTTCCCCCTCCATCTGTGGCTGTGCTGTGGGCTCGCCCTGAGCAGCCACTGTGCTCTCCCCTGCTGCTGTGTCCAAACTCACAGAAGCTGCCAAAGCTGTACTCGCGCTCAATGGGCTGGTGACCACTGGAGTAAACTGTACTGTAGTTAAAAGGAGTTCCACAACTGTAAATAGTGACAATACTTTTGGACTCAACTCCTACAGAGTAACCAAATGACCAGGATGATTTAATGTTACAGTTTGTCCAGCTCATAGAGTCCGCACACACTTAGCGGTGGTGAGTGGTAACCAGGCACCTTCAAGCAGAATAACAACGTTATCTGGCCCTTCAACATTCACTATTGCTTATGATCACATTTATACAAACCAGGTGCGTGACATGGACATGGGCAGTATATAACTGGGATCAAACTACTACCTTTCCTTTTTATATAATATGATGCTCTACCACCTGAGCTACTGGCCACCAGAAATGATTGAGAGCCAAATGTGAACCGATATTTGCAAAGCCTAGCAAGAGGAGAGACAGGAGGAGAGACAGGAGGAGAGACAAGAGGAGAGACAGGAGGAGAGACAAGAGGAGAGACAGGAGGAGAGACAGGAGGAGAGACAGGAGGAGAGACAAGAGGAGAGACAGGAGGAGAGACAGGAGGAGAGACAAGAGGAGAGACAGGAGGAGAGACAAGAGGAGAGACAGGAGGAGAGACAAGAGGAGAGACAGGACGAGAGACAGGAGGAGAGACAGGAGGAGAGACAAGAGGAGAGACAGGAGGAGAGACAAGAGGAGAGACAGGAGGAGAGACAGGAGGAGAGACAGGAGGAGAGACAAGAGGAGAGACAGGAGGAGAGACAGGAGGAGAGACAGGAGGAGAGACAAGAGGAGAGACAAGAGGAGAGACAAGAGGAGAGACAGGAGGAGAGACAAGAGGAGAGACAGGACGAGAGACAGGAGGAGAGACAGGAGGAGAGACAAGAGGAGAGACAGGAGGAGAGACAAGAGGAGAGACAAGAGGAGAGACAGGAGGAGAGACAGGAGGAGAGACAGGAGGAGAGACAAGAGGAGAGACAGGAGGAGAGACAAGAGGAGAGACAAGAGGAGAGACAGGAGGAGAGACAAGAGGAGAGACAAGAGGAGAGACAGGAGGAGAGACAGGAGGAGAGACAGGAGGAGAGACAGGAGGAGAGACACGAGGAGAGACAGGAGGAGAGACAGGAGGAGAGACAAGAGGAGAGACAGGAGGAGAGACAAGAGGAGAGACAGGAGGAGAGACAGGAGGAGAGACAGGAGGAGAGACAAGAGGAGAGACAGGAGGAGAGACAAGAGGAGAGACAGGAGGAGAGACAAGAGGAGAGACAGGACGAGAGACAGGAGGAGAGACAGGAGGAGAGAGAAGAGGAGAGACAGGAGGAGAGACAAGAGGAGAGACAGAAGGAAAGACAAGAGGAGATACAAGAGGAGAGACAAGAGGAGAGACAGGAGGAGAGACAAGAGGAGAGACAGGAGGAGAGACAGGAGGAGAGACAAGAGGAGAGACAAGAGGAGAGACAGGAGGAGAGACAGGAGGAGAGACAGGAGGAGAGACAAGAGGAGAGACAAGAGGAGAGACAGGAGGAGAGACAGAAGGAAAGACAAGAGGAGATACAAGAGGAGAGACAAGAGGAGAGACAGGAGGAGAGACAAGAGGAGAGACAGGAGGAGAGACAAGAGGAGAGACAAGAGGAGAGACAGGAGAGACAAGAGGAGAGACAAGAAGAGAGACAAGAGGAGAGACAGAAGGAGAGACAAGAGGAGAGACAAGAGGAGAGACAGGAGGAGAGACAAGAGGAGAGACAAGAAGAGAGACAAGAGGAGAGACAAGAAGGAGAGACAAGAGGAGAGACAAGAGGAGAGACAGGAGGAGAGACAGAAGGAAAGACAAGAGGAGATACAAGAGGAGAGACAAGAGGAGAGACAGAAGGAGAGACAAGAGGAGAGACAAGAGGAGAGACAGAAGGAGAGACAAGAGGAGAGACAAGAGGAGAGACAAGAGGAGAGACAGGAGGAGAGACAAGAGGAGATACAAGAGGAGAGACAAGAGGAGAGACAGGAGGAGAGACAAGAGGAGAGACAGGAGGAGAGACAAGAGGAGAGACAAGAGGAGAGACAGGAGGAGAGACAAGAGGAGAGACAAGAGGAGAGACAGAAGGAGAGACAAGAGGAGAGACAAGAGGAGAGACAAGAGGAGAGACAGAAGGAGAGACAAGAGGAGAGACAAGAGGAGAGACAGAAGGAGAGACAAGAGGAGAGACAGGAGGAGAGACAAGAGGAGAGACAGAAGGAGAGACAAGAGGAGAGACAAGAGGAGAGACAGAAGGAGAGACAAGAGGAGAGACAAGAGGAGAGACAGAAGGAGAGACAAGAGGAGAGACAGGAGGAGAGACAGGAGGAGAGACAAGAGGAGAGACAAGAGGAGAGACAAGAGGAGAGACAGAAGGAGAGACAAGAGGAGAGACAGGAGGAGAGACAAGAGGAGAGACAAGAGGAGAGACAAGAGGAGAGACAGAAGGAGAGACAAGAGGAGAGACAGGAGGAGGCCGGTAGTGTCATCCTATCTGTTCACACTGTTGAGTCTCAAGCCCCTCCCCTCAGCGTTACCATGGTTATCACCAAACATTAAACATGGGCGACAGCAGATTATTCGTCATATGTGTTTTACTGCATTCAGACTTCAAACTTGTTGTTGTTGACAACACTGCAGAAGTAAATTACAAGCACTGCCTATTATTATTATTTTTCTTTTTCAGTGGCACTGCTCTGTTTTTGGAAAATTAACTCTTGGAAAAGTTAATACAGCCAAAAACAAATCCTTTCACCGTTTCCTTTCGATCGTATACATTGGAAGTTGGCCACGACGATGGGTTTTAGAAGGAAAGAAGGGTCCTCAAAAAGCCCGCAATGTACATTCATGGAGAACCGATAATGAGGGCCCACTAAGATCCACAAACTATTACCAAACCACCTCTAAATTACATTGTATTTTCAAACCCCAAAACAAAGTCCCACGTGTTGCGATAAGACCTGGCCAGATGTCCAAATCCGATCTCTTTGTGTGTGACTGGCCTTCATCCACCAGCCCATGTTTGTCGTCTCACAACATGACATTTGGAGCGCAAATTGTCTGGCCTTTCACGAGCCTGGAGGGTCCTGCTCATCCCGACAAGGCAGACAAAACAGTCCCTCCGATAACTGCGCCATTCTCAATTATGGGACTCCTTTTGATGGGGGGACTCGGGCGCCGGTGCTGTGCATGTGTGTCATCTGCAGGAGATTAGCTGCCCGGGCCACCGCGCAGCTACAGCCCGCCTATTGATTTGCCACCACCATTTCGCTCAGTGCGCCGCTTTGGACAAACACTTAGCGGAGAGAGAGCGGGATGGACTAAAGGAACAAGACAGGTGGTTGGCAAGCGGTAAATGTAAGCCTCACAAAAACATGTTATCATGCAGTATTTTCTTCTCCCGCCAAACAAAAAATATATTTAAAAAATGTATAATAGAGACTTGTTAGACCTGCTGTGACTAACTAGGCTGTGTCTCAAAAGTAGTGTTGCTAACTATATTATATTGAATTATAGTTGATACTTAATGATGAGTATTGATAATGGGAAGATTAAAGAACATATATAGGACAATTTTCAACTTTTCCTGGAACGTTTTAACACATTTTGATCTATATTAACACTAGAACAAAATGAAGAAAACATATTTGAAAAAGATTGAATATGAAAGTAAACTTCTGGATGGCGATTGAAACGTTTCGATTTCAACTCTGATTCTTAATGCTCCTGGATAAATGAGGAATCACACCACTATTATTTTGTGTTGAAAATGAAATTCCAGTGTGATTTCAAAACCTGTCTCACGTTGGAATGTTAGTATTGTGACAAAACAACGCATTTTCACCCGAAGTCCATAACTTTATTTCACATCAAATACGTTTTCATGTCAGAGGCCTTTCCCGACAATACTGTAATTGTAATCCTTGTGGTTGGATAGTCTTTTGGGTAGTAGCAGGTACAGCATCCTAATTGTTAATATTATCTTTCCTGTGGCACCAACGACATAAAGAAATACAGCTTTCCATAATCTCCTTTATCTTGTTTTGGACGGGACTCTGTAGTTCTTTCGGATGCCAGATCAGCGGCAGTCGCCTTGTATTTTGATGCATAAAGGTCAAGATGGCAACGAGTACGTGACGTCACTTCGGACCCAAGAATAGCCACTCAGTACCTGGACTTGAGCATGAGTTTGACGGGGGATCTGCCACCTGCCCGTCTTTACGGAGACAGATTCACATCATGGAGATAAGCAGGCGACATCGTACAGCCAAGTGACAGATCTACATCTACACAACGACACAAAGTTCCATTCTGAATAGTTAATTGTACAGGGCAAAGAAGTAGAATGGGAGAAACTGCATAACAATAGGTGTGCCAAGCTCGTAGCATTATACACGCATTATACTTTGAGGCTGTAATTAGTGCCAAAGGTGCTTCAACAAAATACTGAGCAAAGACTGTGAATACTTATGCACGTGTGCTTTTATTGTTTTGTTCATTTTTAATACATTTGCAAAGGATTCAAACTGTCTCTCGTGTTGTCATTATGGGGTATTGTTTGTAGACTTTTGAGGCAAATCATGAATTAAATCCATTTTGGAATAAGGCTTAATGCACATGACAAAATGTGGACAAACTGAATACTTTCCGGATCACCAGTTGCATCTTATACTTGACTTGCTATTTATTATTAATAGTGTTTCTGATTGCTTGGTACAGGCCGTTCTGTGTCTGCTATATCTCACAATGATGATAGTAAACAACTTGAATGGGAAACATCCCTCTTGAGGACACAATATGAGCATGCAAAGTTCATCAAACATTCAGCAGGGAAAGTTGCCCCGATTTATATTTAATAATTGAAATGATTAGCATGTGGAGTTACACTGTACTTCCCGGCTAGCCCGCCCCCTCACGTTGCCCCCAGAGTCTTAATCTTGCCTCCGCCTGTTGTGTTTCTGCTCCACTGGGACCCAATCTTGCCAATTCCACTCATTGAGCTTGATAATTAGTGACAATTGTAAAAGTGATTTACAAACTCAAGTGTTGCCGTCGAACAAATGGTGCCAATTAACTGGAGATGGTAATGTGGGCAGAAATGCGGAAGAGGAGCATCCGACCTCCATTACAGTGAGGAGAGGGCTGGGTGAGGGCTGGGTGAGGGCTGGGTGAGGGCTGAGAGAGGGCTGGGAGAGGGCTGGTAGAGGGCTGGGTGAGGGCTGGGTGAGGGCTGGGTGAGGGCTGGGTGAGGGCTGGGTGAGGGCTGAGAGAGGGCTGGGAGAGGGCTGGTAGAGGGCTGGGTGAGGGCTGGGTGAGGGCTGGGAGAGGGCTGTGAGAGGGCTGGGTGAGGGCTGGGAGAGGGCTGGGTGAGGGCTGGTAGAGGGCTGGGTGAGGGCTGGGAGAGGGCTGGGAGAGGGCTGGGTGAGGGCTGTGAGAGGGCTGGGAGAGGGCTGGGAGAGGGCTGGGAGAGGGCTGGGTGAGGGCTGGGTGAGGGCTGTGAGAGGGCTGTGAGAGGGCTGGGAGAGGGCTGGGTGAGGGCTGGGTGAGGGCTGTGAGAGGGCTGTGAGAGGGCTGGGTGAGGGCTGGGTGAGGGCTGGGTGAGGGCTGGGAGAGGGCTGGGTGAGGGCTGGGTGAGGGCTGGGAGAGGGCTGGGTGAGGGCTGTGAGAGGGCTGGGAGAGGGCTGGGTGAGGGCTGTGAGAGGGCTGGGAGAGGGCTGAGAGAGGGCTGGGTGAGGGCTGGGTGAGGGCTGGGTGAGGGCTGTGAGAGGGCTGGGAGAGGGCTGGGTGAGGGCTGGGTGAGGGCTGGGTGAGGGCTGTGAGAGGGCTGGGAGAGGGCTGGGTGAGGGCTGGGTGAGGGCTGTGAGAGGGCTGGGAGAGGGCTGGGTGAGGGCTGGGTGAGGGCTGGGAGAGGGCTGGGTGAGGGCTGGGTGAGGGCAGGGAGAGGCCTGAGGTGAGGGCTGGGAGAGGGCTGAGGTTAGGGCTGGTAGAGGACTGGGTGAGGGCTGAGAGAGGGCTGGGTGAGGGCTGGGTGAGGGCTGGGAGAGGGCTGGGTGAGGGCTGGTAGAGGGCTGGGTGAGGGCTGGGAGAGGGCTGGGTGAGGGCTGGGAGAGGGCTGGGAGAGGGCTGGGTGAGGGCTGTGAGAGGGCTGGGAGAGGGCTGGGAGAGGGCTGGGTGAGGGCTGGGTGAGGGCTGTGAGAGGGCTGGGAGAGGGCTGGGTGAGGGCTGGGAGAGGGCTGGGTGAGGGCTGGGAGAGGGCTGGGTGAGGGCTGTGAGAGGGCTGGGAGAGGGCTGGGTGAGGGCTGGGTGAGGGCTGGGAGAGGGCTGGGTGAGGGCTGGGTGAGGGCAGGGAGAGGCCTGAGGTGAGGGCTGGGAGAGGGCTGAGGTTAGGGCTGGTAGAGGACTGGGTGAGGGCTGAGAGAGGGCTGGGTGAGGGCTGGGTGAGGGCTGGGTGAGGGCTGAGAGAGGGCTGGGAGAGGGCTGTGAGAGGGCTGGGAGAGGGCTGGGTGAGGGCTGGGAGAGGGCTGGGTGAGGGCTGGGAGAGGGCTGGGAGAGGGCTGGGTGAGGGCTGGGAGAGGGCTGGGTGAGGGCTGGGAGAGGGCTGGGTGAGGGCCGTCCTCTGCATGTCAGGGAGATTTGTACTGGGAGAGAAGACGAAGCCAAACATATTGTTGGAGCGCTGCTGTCGCCATGTGCAACATTCAATAGTGTCATTCACAAAAGAGCAGCTATTATGATCAGGGCACAGGCAATTCTATTTGCATTTATTTGGGGCTTATTTGTTTATGAAGGGAATTCTTGGTGCATGGGATCTGCTGTTTTTCTCTCTATCTAAAATGCTGCTTTATGGATTTAATTGTTAAAAAAAGAACCACACGGCTTATATTTGGTTTAGTGGTTAAATGGATGTAATAGAATCATAATTTCATCACTTCAATTTAAGCAAACAAGCAACTCCATGTGTTTGAACCATTAGTGTTTAATTATTTATGTATGAATGTATGTATGCATTTATTTATTTACAAATAAACCAAAACAGTAACCATAATGAGGACAACAAGAACAAAAACAGACGTTAGACCAGGCATGTCCAAACTACGGCCTGGGGGCCAAATGCTGCCCTCAGACCAATTTTTGTTGGCCCTCCTGCTTCCTGCTAAGTTGTTCCAAACAACAAAAAGTAGTACTTTAGTAAATTCAAGCATTTTGATGTTATACCAACCTGATATTAATGTTCCAAGTCTTATTGAAGGTGTGGAGGCTCATCGAAATACAACATTATCGGGTTGTTTGTGGCCCTCTGCCCCGTTTTAGAATGCAGCCCTTTGTGAAAAAAGTGTGGACGCACCTGCGTTAGTGGAAGATGGAGGAAGAAGAGAAGGATCAGAGTTGTACAAGGTCAGAGAGCGTTGAGTGGTGGAGGTCAGTCTCAGATGAGTGATAGGGGGAAGATGTATATTTAAGATTTAAGATTTTTTCCAGTGGTTAATATGTATGTAATGTAATGTGTGTTTGGGTTTTGAACTGGGTTTTCCAGTTCATGAGGATAGTTAGTGTTTTGAAGTTTATCATTTTTTTGAGAAATGATTGTGAGGTCACCTTGCAGGCAGAGAGAGGGGGATTATGGGATGTGGCAGCCCACTATAGTGGATAGTGACTGTGGGACCTCTTCCCGTGGATATATGTCTATACTTTTCTGTGCAATGTGTGCAAATCTCTGACGTGAACCTCATTTTAGCTCATCTGTTCCCCGTGGAATGAGTTCTGTGAAGTGTTTTGTATCGTAATAATTGTAGGTTGGCATGTTTGGACATAAGAGAAATATCTTTACAGATTTGGGTCCAGAAGTTGGCATCAGGAGTGATTGAAAGATCATTTCCTCATGTTATTGTTGCTAGGCTTAATAGGGTCTGAGAAATTATTTTGTATATTTTAGAGAGAGGTTTCTTTGGAGAAGAGATATTAATCAAGTCTGATATTGCAGGCAGGAGTTATAATCTAATTTGTGGCTCTGACGTTTATTTTTTCCAAAACCGATGATTTGATTTGTTGGTATTTAAAAAAAAAAGATTGCTCCTGAACCAAGTTTGGAAATGTTGTTTTAAAAATATGTTTAATGTGGCTACTTCACTTTTCAGCCCATGTTGGGAAATTTAGTATTTTCTATCGCTTAAGAAGTCAGGATTGTTCCAAAGTGGGGTGAAGTACGACGGGGCAAGTGTGGAATTTGTGATTTGGTGAAATGAACCATCAGTGTTAAGTGGCAGCTCTTCTTCCGTCTTCTTTTCATACAAGTTCAACTGTACGACACTGAATGAAACACAGCTGCACTTGTATACTATCTAGCCATTACATTTATTTTTTGCAAATAGTAATAACGTAGTCACTTTGAACCTAACATACACTTAAAAACCAACCATAAATGTTTCCAATGAATCAAATCACTTGCAAAAGATGAGATAAAGTTTTTATAATGTAGCAGATGGGAAACTGACTTGTTATGACAGCTCTTAAGACAGAATGACAAGCAGAATACTTATACATATAAATATTTGAAATGCTTTGTTTGTACCAATCTTTTATTGTGTTTGTCTTCACGTCTCACGCCTAAAGAAATGCATCTTGTCATTATGTTTAGAAATGACTTAATTCATACACATTATGACATTATGAAATTAAAGCTACAAACGACAGCTCTCTGTGGAATATGCCAGAATTCTTCTTGGTAGTAAAGGT